>NC_138554.1:16990614-17334294 GCF_964273705.1 Natrix helvetica | reverse complement strand
TTTATAAAGCAGAGTTACAGCAAATCCTTACCGCCCACCATGAAAGCTGGAATGCCCACTAGTGGGCGGTAGGAACCAGGTTGACTACCACTGGTCTAAACCTTTAAAAAATCCGTATTTAGGAGGAAACAAAGATATATACATATCTCTATGGAATTAATTCACTCATTAAGCTTATTAAATGTTGACTGAATAGCAATATACTATGTCATCCTTTCATAATGTGGTCCCTAAGTATATTGTTCCCAAAGTTATATTTACATGCAGATTTAAAGCCAAATCTAAATCAGAGGGAAAAAATGCTGAGAATTAAGGAACCATCTTTTTTTTTTAATTACCAATAGAAGAAATTCAGTATTTGAAATGTTTGCAACAATCCGAAATAACAGCCTCTGATAAATTAGGTTCATTTTTCCGGGTGTTTTAACATTTCTTAAAAGTGATGAGTGAAATAAAAAAGTAACACAGGCATGGAATCAATATCACGTGAAATATTAGTACCGCTTTATAAAACCTTAGTAAGGGCACAATTTAGAATACTGAATCCAGGTTTGGTCACTAGTTACTAAAAAAAAAGATGTTGAGACTTTGGAAAAAGCAGAGAAGAACAATTAAGATAATTAAAGGCCTGGAGAATAAAACACATGAAGAATGGTTGCAGCATTTGGGTTTGTCTAGACCAGTGGTTCCCAAACTTTTTGGGGGCATGCCCACCTAAGCATCTCTAAAATCCTGATGCACCCCCCCCCCCACATACAATTCTTACTTTACTTAAAAAGTGAACTCTACTCACGGGGAGGAAGCCTAAAAGGCCATTAACTTGGTTTAAACAAGGTTCAAATTGCCCCCCCTTCCCATTAAAAATCAAATTTCCCCCTTGGGGCGTGGGCCCCACGTTGTGAACCACTGGTCTAGAGAAGAGGAGTTTTGGGGGGAACTACAAGATAGGTATTCCAGTATTTGAGCGGCTGCCACAGAGAAGAGGAGGTCAACTTATTTTTCCAAACCACCAGAAGGCAAGACAAGAAACCATGGTTGGAAACTAATCAAGGAGAGAAGCAACCTGGAATTAAGGAGAAACTTCCTAACAATTAACAAGTGGAACAGCCTGCCCCCAGAAGTTGTGGGTGCTTCGTCACTGGAGGTTTTTAAGAGGCTGGACAGTCTCCCACTTGAGCAGGGGGTTGGACTAGAGGACCTCTAAGGTCCCTTCCAGCTCTATTCTAATTTTGGTTAAAACCTCTTTCCATTGTTTTGGCAATATCAAATGCAATCCCTCCATAAAGGGTCAGTGGCTGGGGAACATGGGTAGTGAGGTTCGCTTTGCATTCATAACTTGCTCAGGGACATTGTTTTCTAACCCACCCAACCTTTCCGGCAAGAGGATGCAGACGTCCTTTGGAAGCTAACCCTGTTGAATTTCTACCGGCCACCCCATTCTTAAAAATGCACGGGAGGGGGAATTTATTTATTTATATTTTTAAAATGCAAAAAAAAAAAATGGAAGGCCGGGATATCGACCCTGGCTCGCTTGCAGATGAAATGCAATTAGGAAAAACCTTACTTTAAAAAAAACAATAGTAATTTTTATTTTAAGCAACGTTCGACTCTCACCACGCTGGAAGCGAGGCGTCCCTGCACCCACCGAGAGAATCCGCAGGAATCCTTGAATGGAGAGAAAGAGAAGCACGTGGAGTGGACAGGGTCACGTGACAGAGGGTGAGGCGGAGCTATTTATTCAAGCGGGCAGGAACCGCTCCGCAGAACCAATTGGAGCAAAGGCACGGTTGGAAAGAAAAGGCGCCCTCCGCGTCAGTCACGTGCCGAGGGAGGAGGCGGGGTTTAACGTCAGGCGTCCTCCGTACCACTTACGGAACATTGTCTGCCAACCCCCGAAGCACCCAACACCTTCGGTTCCCAGTCGAACAACTCAGAGGGGATCGCGGCGAAGTAAAAGGTTTAAAACCGTAATATGGTCTCTGAAAATCCTACATACTGATATTTAAAATCCTAAATACGGATATTTAATAGGCGTCATTTTTTTCCTAAAAGAAAAATATCCTAAGTAGGAGAAGATGTAGGGTCTCCTGTTTCGGTATGGGGTTGGACTAGATGACCTGTTAGATCCCTCCCAACTCTGTTAATCTTCAAGTTGTAGGTTGGAATTGGCACTTTCTAATCAATGAAGAAAAATCCCAAAGGCGACTGGACTCCCTTGGTTTTTGCTTCTTTCCTTCCTTCCATTAAATCCTTCCATTCTCGGCCATTCGTTCAGAACCGAGGAAGCTTCCTGGATGAGAAGCGGAAGGTCTTTGAGCAAAAACCAACAAAGTCCAGTTGCCTCTTGGGGAAAAAAAGCACCTTTGGGACAACCATTATCTAGATGACTGAGAACTTCCACAGAAAATAAAGGAGAATGTCTGTAGCTCAGGGTTGAAATAGGGTCTCCTTGGTGTTTTTTGAGCTTAGGTCGTTTTCCTGAAGACGTTTCATTACTTAACTAGGTAACATCATCAGTTCTAGGTTGTTTTTATGAGGACATTTCATTACCTAACTACATATCATCATCAATTCTAGGAAGGGATGGGGTTTACTCTCAATTTATATTCTACTGACCGGGTGAGTCACTAGAATATAAATTGAGGGCAAATCCCACCTTTTAGTAGTACTGATGATGTTACCTAGGTTGGTTAATGAAACGTCTACAAGAAATTAACCAAGCTGGAAAAGTACAAAAGATGCTTTACACTTTCTAATCTTCACGTGGCAAATGTCAAATGAAAACCACTCGTGTATGCTGTACACTGTTCACTGTGCACATTTTTTACCTCTAGAAACCCTCCTCTTAGATTCTTAAAAAGGAGGGAAAGGGGGAGGGGGGGAGAGAGAGAGAGAGAGAGAGAGAGAGACTCAGATTTAACCCTTCCTTTGCTGCTGAGTTTTCCTTCCAAGATACTTTTGTTGCACACATGTTTTTTCCTGCTTGTGCTGAGAGCTTTTCGAAATAAGCAAGGTGGAGGAAGTGGACCTGGGAAGCAGAGGAAAGAATCACAGGTAAGACGCAAAGGACTCATTCTCACGAATCTTCTGTCCTTGTTAGCTAGGTGGCTGCCTTGTCTGTCCCACTTAACACATGAATGCTAACACAACAAAAGACACCCATGCAAACAGATTTTCACAGTCCCAAGGAAATCATGCCTGGTGGATCAGGGATCACTGCAGATTCCGAGGCTTCTGTTGGAAGAAATCAAATCCCCCCTCCTTTTTTTCCCCGGCGGTGTTCTAGGAAGAGATGCCGGTCGTGATTGGCTTTGAGGGCAGCGCCAACAAGATCGGAATTGGGATAGTAAGGGATGGGGAGGTGCTGAGCAATCCGCGACGGACTTATGTCACTCCTCCAGGACAAGGTAGGAATCTTCTGCTATTTCCCATCAATGCTCTTTAGAACTCAGCCAGGTACTTTCTAGTTGCACTTCAACTCCCAGAATTCCTAGCCAGGGCGGTGCCAGGAAGGGATCCTGGGAGTTGAAGTCATTTTATTTTATTTATTTATTTACTTACTTTTTTTTAAATTATAAAGTTTTTTATTAGTTAAACATGAAAAACATTGGACATAGTTCAGCATTTCTGGCATCAATGTTTCCATATAGTGATTAGATCTTACAGCAATTACATTTTATATCCGTTACATAGGTGTGTGTGTGGTCAGTCAGATTACCTGTCCGTTGATCTTCTCTTTTATATAATTACTAATCATACAAATACATATCCTATTCCTATCTATCACACATTCTTAATACCATGTTCTCCAATTCTTAACTTGTCTGTGTTACATACTTGCACTTACTTACTTACTAATTTAGTCAAGCATGTATTAGACAACATAAATATGTATAAACATGATTTTGGATACATGAAATGGATAAGAATAAAAAGAAACATAGGCACTCTGGTGCGCTTACGCATGCCCCTTACGGACCTCTTAGGAATGTGGTGAGGTCAACAGTGAACAGTCTAAGGTTAAAGTTTTGGGGCTTGGGGGAAGAAATCACAGAATCAGGTAGTGCATTCCAGGTATTGACCACTCTGTTACTTAGGTTGTATTTTCTGCGATTGAGTTTGGAATGGTTTACCTTACATTTGTATCTATTCCGTGCTGTTGTATTGTTGTGGTGGAAGCTACTGACAGGTAGGACATCTTAGCGGATAATTTTATGTGCTACAGACCGAAGGCGGCATAGTTCTAACTTGTCTAAGCCCAAAATTTCAAGTCTGGTGGCATAAGGTATTCTGTTGCAAGCGGAGGAGCAGAGGATTTTTCTTGTGAAATATCTCTGGACTCGCTCGATTGTATTAATATCCGATATGCAGTGAGGGTTCCAAACAGATGAGCTGTATTCGAGAATTGGTCTAGCAAATGTTTTGTACGCTCTGGTTAGTAGTACAATATTACCAGAGAAGAAGTTACGCAAGATTAGGTTAACAACTCTTAATGCCTTTTTGGCAATGTTATTACAGTGGGCTCTGGCACTTAGATCATTAGATATGAGTACTCCAAGGTCCTTGACAGAGTGAGGGTAGTTTACAAGGTCATTGTACGTTGTACAATTGTACATTGTACATTGTAGGATACCAGCCTACAAGAGCTATGAGAGAATTGCTTGCTAAAAGAATTCAGCATTTTTCCTGGATTTAAAGAAGTGGGAACAGATTAATTAATGTGCCTCCATGGTCACCTAACTTCTTTCCCATTTTGGTCCCACTCTTAGGTTTCCTTCCAGGTGACACAGCACGCCATCACCGTTCTTGTGTCCTTACTGTGTTGCGAGAAGCCCTGGAAGAAGCTGGATTGAAGCCTCAGGACATTGACGCAGTGGCTTTCACCAAAGGTGAATATTTTTTTTTCTTAAAGGGAAGAAGACACGTGGCTTCTTTAAGGCAGGAGGGTCTTCAACCTTGGAAACTTTTTAAGAGTTGTGGACTTCAACTCCCAGAATTTCCCCAGCCAAAGTCAATGGGCATGGCTGGCTGGGGGAAATTCTGGGAGTTGAAGTCCACAACTTGAATTCTGGGAGTTGAAGTCCATAAGTCTTAAAGTCACCGAAGTTGGAGACCTGTGCTTTAAGGTATTCTGATTAAGAATGTATAGCTGTACTTCATCCCCTGGTAACCTTCTTGTTGTCCATGCTGGCTAGACTTGCAAAAACTGTATTTCAGCAACATCTGAAGAACCACCAAGTACTCTTACTATTAAATTACTATTAATCTTCTCATCGTTCCTATCTCCTCCAACTGATGACTGCAGGACTGTAACTTTGTTGCTTGTATCCTTATGATTTATATTGATATTGATCATTTCCTGTTTGCTTATTTGTACCCTATGACTATCATTAAGTGTTGTCCCTTATGATTCTTGACGGATGTATCTTGTCTGTTTATGTACACTGAGAGCATATGCACCAAAGACAAATTGTGGGTCTAATCACACTTGGCCAATAAAGAATTCTGTTCTGTTCTGTTCTATTCCATTCCAACTTCATTCCATTCATATTTTCTTTTCTATTCTATTCTATTCTATTCTATTCTAGATATTCTTCCTAATCAAAGAATGTTATAAATGCCCCAGATTGGTAGAATAAAATCAGTGAAAATACACACACACACACACACCACTTCTCCTTACAACAGTTTATTCAGTGACAGTTCGAAATTGCAACAGCACTGACAAAAGTGACTTATGACCATTTTTCACACTTATGACTGTTGCAGCATTCCCACAGTCAAGTGATTTACATTCAGATGCTTCAGATTTATGATTATTACAATGCCTCGGGTTCGTGGGATTCACCTTTTGTGACCTTCTGACAGGCAAAGTCGATGGGGAAGCCAGCAACGGTGTTACTAATTTAACAACTGCAGCGATTCACTTAGCAAATGTGGCAAGAAAAGTTTGTAAAATGGGACAAAACTCACTTAACAAATTTCTCGCTTAGCAACAATAAATTTTGGGCTCAATTGTGGTCGTAGGTCGAGAAGTACCTGTAGTCTGTAAGGGCTACCAAAACAATCAAATCAATGCAAAATAAAATTTGAGAGCCACATATCAATGCTACATTGGACTTAATGCATATTTTCCCATCTTTCAGGTCCGGGAATGGGTGCTCCACTAGTGACCGTAGCTGTTGTGGCCAGGACAGTGGCCCAGTTGTGGGGGAAGCCACTTCTGGGAGTGAATCATTGTGTCGGACACATTGAGATGGGGCGGCTTGTGACTGGTGCGAAGAACCCAACAGTGTTGTACGTCAGTGGTGGAAACACTCAGGTACTGAAGAAGAGAAGAGATTTCTGGGTTTGCATATTATGCTAAACCATGGTTTGATGTAAACCATAATATCCCAAGTTCATGCATATCGCTTTATGCCCCAAACCATGATTTACAGAGCAGCAGTTGAGTTCATGACCTACCAAAATAAAAACTAGGAAACGATACCATAGCTTAGAGCAGTGACGGCTAACCTTTTTCTCCTCATGTGCCAAAATCACGTGCCCACACCCATAATGCAATGAGGTCCTCCCCCTGTGCTCCCCCGGCCCCCTCATACATGCACGCAAGTTCCCCCATGCTCCCATGTGCACGCACATGACCTCCCCCCCCCTGTTTTTGGCCTGCATTTCACCAGCCCCGGGCCCAGGGAAGGGGCGGTGGGGTAGCAGCGATTATTCGGGAGGATTTAGAGCCGAGGGAGACCACTGTGCCACAGATGTCCGGGTGTGAATCCCTTGTTGTGAAATGGGGCCCTGGGAGACAGTTGGCCTGCTGATAGTATACCTGGCTCCTCGCTATACATCAGCGGCCCTGCCTGAACTCCTCGAGCTGATCGCATCGGTGGCGGTTGAGACCCCCAAACTCTTAGTGATGGGGGATTTTAACCTGCCATCGGTGGGAGAAGCATCTGAGGGGGTTCGGGAGTTCATGGCTTCCATGATAGCCATGGACCTGACTCAATTGATTCAGGGCCCGACACACGAGGGAGGTCACACCTTGGACCTTGTTTTTGTCTCTGGCCAGTGGTTGAGTGATCTGGGAAGAGGGAACTTAACCATCACTCCCCTGTCATGGTCAGATCACTCACTCCTCCGACTTGACTTCCCTGGTGCTACCCCCCGCTGCGGGGAGGCGGAACCGGAAAACATTAGATGGTTCCGCCCCAGGCGCCTGATGGAACCAGTTAGGTTCCAAATGGAGCTTGGGCCACCTCCTGTAGCCCTGACCCGCCCTCGGGTAGAGGACCTAGTAGTCGCGTGGAACAATGCGACTACCGGGGCCTTGAACCGGGTGGCGCCTTTGCGGCCTCTCCGGCGGCAACGATCCACCCTGGCCCCTTGGTTTACCGAGGAGCTAAGGGTGATGAAGCGCCGCAAGAGATGCCTAGAGAGTCGTTGGAGATCCTCCCGTTCCGAATTTGACCGAACACAGGTACGAGCCCATTTAAGGACATACCTTGTGGCATTGAGAGCAGCCAAACGTCAATATTGTGCCTCTCTCATTGCATCCGCAGAGAACCACCCTGCCGCCCTGTTTTGGGTGTCCCGCTCCCTCCTGTTTCAGAGGCCGCAGGAGGCCCCTTTACAGGGTAGGGCAGAGGAATTTGGGAAATATCTGCAGGATAAAATCGCTCAAATCCGGAAGGATTGGGTCCCTTTCAGTGGCCCAGTGGAGACGTCCGTGGCGAGTCTTGAGAGACCAATCTGGGAGGAGTTTGACTTGGTTGCCATCGAGGATTTGGACAGATTGCGTGGACGACTGCGACCTACCACATGTTTACTGGACCCGTGCCCCTCCTGGCTTGTACTGGCATCCTGGGAGGTTACACGTGACTGGCTCCTGGGCCTAGTGAACGCTTCGTTGGGTGAGGGGTCTCTTCCGGCCGCCTTGAAAGAGGCGGTGGTGAGACCCTTGCTCAAGAAGCCTTCCCTGGACCCTACGGAGCTGGCCAATTATCATCCTGTCTCCAACCTTCCCTTTCTGGGGAAGGTTGTAGAGAGTGTGGTGGCTTATCAGTTTCCACGACATCTGGAGGAAAATGATTATCTAGACACGCGCCAGTCCGGCTTTCGCCCCGGGCACAGCACAGAGACGGCCTTGGTCGCGTTGGTGGATGATCTCTGGAGGGCCAGAGATAGGGGTTGCTCCTCTATCCTGGTCCTATTAGACCTCTCGGCGGCTTTTGATACCATCGACCATGGTATCCTGTTGCACCGACTGGAGGGGTTAGGGGTCCGGGGCACCGTTTTGCGGTGGTTCGGCTCCTACCTTTCCGGCCGGACGCAACGTGTGTTGACAGGGGAGCAGAGGTCGACCCTAAGCCCCCTTACCTGTGGGGTGCCACAGGGGTCGGTCCTCTCGCCACTCCTGTCCAACACATACATGAAGCCGCTGGGTGAGATCATTCGTGGCTTCGGGGTGGGATATCATCTGTACGCTGATGATACTCAGCTGTACATTTCCACCCCAAACCACCCCAACGAGGCCGTCGAAGTGATGTCCCGGTGTGTGGAAGCCGTACGGGTCTGGATGGATGACAACCGACTCAAGCTCAACCCCTCCAAGACGGAGTGGCTGTGGGTCCCGGCCCCCCGGTTCAACCAGTTAATCCCATCTCTGGCCATCGGGGGCGTACAACTTGCCCCCGTGGAGCGGGCTCGCAATTTGGGCGTCCTCATGGATGCCCGGCTGTCCATGGATGACCATGTGACAGCCGTGGCAAGGGGGGCATTCCACCAGGTTCGCCTGGTGCGCCAATTGCGCCCCCTATTGGACCGGGACGCCTTACGCACAGTCACTCATGCGCTGGTGACGTCTCGCCTGGACTACTGTAACGCTCTCTACATGGGGCTTCCCTTGAAATGCACTCGGAGACTACAGTTGGTCCAGAATGCGGCCGCGCGGGTAATTATGGGGAGTACGAGGTACTCCCATGTGACACCTCTCCTGCGCGAGCTGCACTGGCTTCCTGTGGTCTATCGGGTGCGTTTCAAGGTCCTGATAACGATCTTTAAAGCGCTCCATGGCTCAGGACCTAGTTACTTGCGGGATCGTATCCTGCCCCATACATCCCTGCGACCCATCCGCTCGCACAGAGAGGGACTTCTCCAGGTGCCGTCCACCAGACAGTGCCAAGGGGCGGCGCCTAGGAGCAGAGCCTTCTCTGTGGCGGGCCCAGCCCTGTGGAATGACCTCCCTCCAGATATTAGGACTACCTCTGACCTCCGCTCCTTCCGTGTAAAGCTCAAGACCCACCTATTCCAAGTAGCTGGCCTGGCTCAACCATAATTTCATATCGCTCCTGACGGGTTTTTAATTTTGTAATTTTATTTAGGGGATTTTAAATTGTGATTTTAATTGTTTCTATTCATCTGTCTACCTCCTCCACGTACACGTATATGTCTTTATTCTTGTGTATGTTTTGTCCATATTTGTATTTTATGTGTTTTTTATTGTACGCCGCCCCGAGTCCTTCGGGAGAGGGTGCGGCTAATAAATAAAATTTTATTATTATTTATTATTATTATTAAGCACTTCTGAGCACTTCTGAGCAGGCAGCATTATTAGGTTCCTTGGTGCAGAAGTCCAGCACTGTCAAAACCTGGTGTGGGAAGGTAGTAGTGTCCTTGAAACTATGGGAGACCAGTAGATGGCTTTTGTCTGGTCAATTACATCTGGTCAGAGCCATCATTATTTTCCAGGGCTCATCAGTAAAGCAGAGACTCCAAGTTGGACTTCCTTTGCAGTCATCTGGGTCTTCTGGAACTCTATTCCCTTTGAAGTCCAAATGGGACTTGACATTTGTTCTGACCCAGCTTTTGCAGAAGCAAGAAACAGACTCCTCGCAAAGAAAAACCCTTCTTTATTTACCTCTTGTGAATTAAATGCATTCACCCAAGTCCAGGCAAGAATCCTGCAAGGAGTTAACTGCAGCAGCAGACCTTATCAGTTCATTAATTGCAAGGCCATGACTCCCAGCCTACAGGCTGCAAATTAAGTTCTTTGCAAGGCAGTCTTTGTTGCACGAAACACAATGAGCACAATCTCTAGAAATTCGAACTATTGTCTCCTACGACCACCACTCCCCTTTCCTTCTATTTATTCCCCAACCAGGGAGGGGGCATTCAGCATTCATGTTTGCTTTGCTTCCCAAATCAACTCTTTGTCCTCTGTTGTTCACCTCTCCTATCTGCTCTGTGCATACGTGCATTTGCAACAGGCCCCAGCTGTTCTTCCTCCTCACTCATCTCAGACTCCAAAGGCAGCTGCCTCTCCGGTGGCTGGGAAATGCCAGATGGCCCTGGCTCTATCTCTGTGTCTGATGCTGAGCATCCATCAGAGCCTCCCCCAGACTCCAGAACTGGCCCAAGTTCTTTCCCAACCTTCTCATCACCTGAGTCTACCGCCAGCTCTAATGGCAGCTGGTGGGCCACAACAACATTGTCTTTTCAGAAATCCTTAAAAGATCTGGCTTTTCCAGCAGGCTTAGAACTCCACTTGTTGATTTACTGTACATTTTAGGTAAAGGTAAAGGTGCCCCTCGCACATATGTGCTAGTTGTTCCCGGCTCTAAGGGGCGGTGCTCATCTCCCTTTTAAAGCCAAAGACCCAGCGCTGTCCAAAGACGTCTCCGTGGTCATGTGGCCGGCATGACTAAACATTGAAGGTTCACGGAGAGTTGTTACCTTCCCACCAAAGGTGGTTCCTATTTTTCTACTTGCATTTTTACGTCCTTTCGAACTGCTAGGTTGGCAGAATCTAGGACAAGTAATGGGAGCTCACTCCGTTACACGGCGCTAGGGATTCGAACCGCCAAACTGCCGACCTTTCTGATCGGCAAGCTCAGCGTCTTAGCCACTGAGCCATCTCGATTGACGGTTTATAAGGCGCAATTCATTTTGTGCATTCCCCAGCGATAGGCCTCACCAAACATGTTGCTATTTTGCTTGCTTTCCCTTGCCTTGTAATTGTTTTGAACCTAATGATTTCCATTTAAGAAGGTGAGGAAAAGAACTTTGGTTGACCCACGTGGATCTCGGGAACATCGAGATGTAAGTATAGGGGGTTATAACCATGTCTGCCTCTTCCTCCCATTCAGGTCATTGCATACTCTGAACATCGCTATCGTATATTTGGGGAAACTATAGACATTGCTGTGGGAAACTGTCTGGACCGCTTCGCTCGAGTGTTGAAGGTCAGAGCAGCTGAACATACGTAGATGAGAATGCAAGTTGACTTAATTAGATCGTATGTGAATGCTATGAGACTTCTTTCTGAGTACACACATTTGAAAAAGGTTCAGTAGGACTGCGTGGTGCATCAGAGACCCTTTGAGGCCAAGGAAACAACTAGGGCAGGGGTGTCAAACTCGATTTCATTGAGGGCCACGTCAGGGTTGTGTTTGACCGCGGGGGAGAGGGGAATGTAAGTGTGGCCAGGTGGGTGTGGCCAAACTGGGCGAGCCAGCTGAACATCACTTGTGTCGGGGGCACCTCTTATGGCCCGGGGGGGGAGGGGCTGGGTGTGTGTGTTCACTTTTGCTATTAAGTTTGTTTTGCTACTACTCCGCCAGTGAAAATAGAGCTTGAGGGGTCCCGGGCTCCGTTTTCGACTGTGACAGCGTCCTGCCAGTGAAAAGGGGCATCATACGCGGCTCTCCTGAGCTCTATTTTTGCTGGCAAAGGCACCACGGGCTGGTCCTTTGCTGTTCCAGGGTGGCCCCATGGGCCAAATCTAAGCATTTGATACCCCTGAACTATGGAGTCTGTTTTCTCCCTGGTTATTTCATGACGTTGCAGATGGAATTGGAGGAGGAACATAACCTGATACATGTCTATGGAAATTCTCAGTCATCCAGGTCATGGTTGTCTCAAAATGTGTTTTTCAAAAAGGCACCTGGACTTTGTTTTCTCCTTCAGGAAGATGTTTCACTTCTCATCCAAGGAACTTCTTCAGCTCTGGCAGGATAGTGGGGAATGGAAGGATTTTCAGGAGAAAAAAAATTGCAGACTAAAGCAACCATTTGAGGTGACCCTGAAGGCACAGATAAACCTCCAAGGGCTTCAACGACTCTCTAAAAGGATGCAAATGACCAGCTGTCTGCACGGAGTATAAATCCTTCCATTCCCCATTATCCTGTCAGAGCTGAAGAAGCTTCTTGGATGAGAAGCGAAACGTCTTCAAAGAAAAAATATGAAAGTCCAGTTGCCTCCTGAAAAAAGCACCTTTGGGACATCTCCAATCAAGATATGCTGACTTAAAGATCAGAGGAGCTGGAACCCAAAGTCTGACAAGTTGGGCTATTCTAATAATTCACAGTTTGGTCTCTGAATATATATGGGAGAGTAATGTGCAAGAAGGTGTCAGTCAAAACAGTATTACAGATATATATTTTTTATTTAAAATAACCTTTGCTTTCTTCTGCTACAGTCATTCTACTTCTACAGGTCCTTATATTTTTTTCTTATTTTCTTCTGCCTCTAGCAGGGGTATTTCACTGGTATTTCACTGGTTTGCAAACCGGTAGTAAAAAATACTTTTAAATAGTTTTTAAAAGGTTCCAACGATCAGCTGTGCCATGCGATTGTGGGAACCTTTTTTTTTTTACTTTACTTTAAATGCTTTAAAAAGTTTTTTTAAAGTTGGCCACACTCACCCAGTCAAATGACTCCCACCAAGCCATGTCAGAAAATTTTTGAATTTCACCCACTGGTCTCTAGGTACTACAATGTCTACTATCCATGGATACCGTCTCTTTACTATTGATGATTGCCAAGTCAGGTTATTGATGATTGTCAAGTCTTATTAATATTGTGGAAATCTGATTCTTTTATTCCCTCCTTGTCTTAGATCTCAAATGATCCCAGTCCTGGCTACAACATCGAACAGATGGCTAAGAAGTAAGCCATAAGGGGGGGGGGGGGGGGGAATCCCACACACAATAGTTTTCTTTGCTCTGTTAAATGTATATAATAGGTACCAGATGTGGGTTCCATCTCCTGGTTTGGACAAAAGTTAAATAATTTTGACAAATACACAAAATCATTCAGGAAGGATCTCAGACGGTCATAGGAAAAAGTTAGCAAGATCCAGCTCTTTCCCATGTGTTTATTTAGTAGATTATATTGATGTTATCCATTTAATTGCACCTGACTCCTGGCAGTTCTATGGGCCCGTTATTTCCACATCTTCCAGTCTTCCACTATTTCTCTGAGTTGTTTTATGTTCTGGACAGTGTCAGCTTTGATGGTTTCCAGCTTCCATGTTCTTTAGCAGCCTGATTTCCTTTTACTGCTAACTCTCCCTGACATAATTGCTTTCTCCAGTGACCTCCCCCACGTGACAGGGCCAAAGTAAGCCAGATGCAGTTTTGTGACTGTATTTTTGTAGAAGTTTGTAGAAAGAAGTTTGCCTTCATTCGTGACTAGAAGTTTACCTTAACTGGCTTCTTCTGAATCAACAAATGATGAAACCATATATAATCATCATATACTGTATTTTTCGGACTATAAGATGCACTCGAGTATAAAGCGCACGGTTTTTGAAGAGGTAAATTTAAAAAAAAGTTTTTGCACTCTGCAGGACTCCCAAGCCCTCTGCACGCCTCATTTTTGTGAAAAGCGGGGCATGCAGAGAGTTTGAGAGGCCTGCAAAGTGCTGCTGGAGGAGGGGGGCAAAACAAGCAAAAAAACAATCAGTTTTTCATGGAAACGGGCCCGTTTTTTGCAAAAAACAGGGCATGCACAGGCTTTGGGAGGCTTGTAGCGTGCTCCTGGGGGCTGGGGGGGGAGGGGGGAAACGAGCAAAAAGAGCTCATTTTTTGCTCGCTTTTGCCCTCCCCAGCCCCCAGGAGCACTTTGCAGGCCTCTCAAACCCTCCTGTTTTTGTGAAGGGAGCAGGGTTTCGGGAGGCCAAAAATGCTACATTCAGTCTTTAAGATCCACCCAGCTTTTCAACCTTTTTTGGGGGGGGGAGGGAAAAAGGTGCATCTTATACTCTGAAAAATACAGCATTTTACCACGTCAAGCAAAAGTTATTGGTTGCAGTTCCTTGTTCTGCTGTATGCTGCAAAGATAAACTAGCAGGCTGATGGCATTTAAAGAGTAGCTGATGATCCTTCTCTCATCTTCTGAAATATAGAAGCTTGGTGCATTGCTCTGTTTCTGGGGTTTTTTTGCGGCATGAGGATTATTTTGATTCTCCAGGTCTGTGTTTCTCATCCTTAGTAACTTTAAGTTCTGTGGAGTTCATGATGCCTGGGGAATTCTGGGAGTTGAAGTCCACACAGCCTGAAGTTTGCTAAGATTGAAAAATAATGCTCTGCAGACACCGTATCTTAGATTATAGCTTCACACAGGAGACTCAATGCTTCCTTTTTTCCTCTACAGGGGTCAAAAGTTAGTTGAGCTTCCTTATACCGTGAAAGGCATGGATGTGTCCTTCTCTGGGATTCTGTCCCACATAGAGGTACGTAGGATTCAAATCCCACAAAGCAGCAGCTGGATATAGAGAATGTAATTAGGAATATATTAGAATGTGCAGAAATGAACAGATTGATGTGGCTATCAAAGAGAAAGAACAAACCGATTATTATACAATTTGGGAATTTTTTTTTACCAATGGTTAGAGAATAGACATAAGAATTAATAGTAAAAGAAGTTATCTAAAGTATACAAAAATTATTAATTTTCTTAATTTAATACATTCAGTTTTTCAGGAAAGCTGAAATAAGATTATTTCAGCTGCAGTTTCACCTAGTGTCCACTTAATAGCCAAATTGATGGTCCCACTCATGGTTGAATGTCTATGGAGATTCTCAATCATCCAGGTCATGGTTGTCCCAAAGGTGCTTTTGGTTTTTCTTTGAAAACATTTTGCTTCCCATCCAAGAAGCTTCTTCAGCTTCTCAAATGAGAAGTGAAACATCTTCAAAAAAACCCAGAAAGTCCAGTTACCTCTTGAAAAAACACCTTTGGGCCAATCATGGTTGCTAAATGAGGACTATCTGAAATAGATTCCAAGGATTCATGCTGTTCTCTTGCAGGATGTGGCTCATAGAATGCTGTCTGCAGGAGAATGCACTCCAGAGGACCTCTGCTTCTCTCTACAGGTACTTCAGATCTGGATCAAAGATTTTGTGGAGCAGGAGTCGCCAACTTTGGCAACTAAGACTTGTGGACTCCCAGAATTCTACAGCATGCATGCATGCACTATATCGCTCAGTGACAGCAATCCTGGTTGCTGTTGTAACCCAGGACTATGTTAAAGGGAGGATAGAAGGACAGAAGGAAAAGCCAACACCAAGGCAATGATTGGATAAGAGGGGATTGAGCAAGGGCTGAGAAAGTAACTTGAGAAAACAGTTCAGACAAGCCCTTCCTTATTTCGTACAAAATAAGGTGAAAAGAGTCATTCTATTATTAGCTGTTACACTGAAAGTTGTACTACTCTACAAGGCATTTGTTTCCTTATAGGGCTGACAGATTGGACCCCAGGATAGGAGGAAGGGGCCCATACGTTTCTAGAAAAGATCTACTATTCTAGAAACGTACTTCTTTACCTCAGAATGTACCTCAGAAAAGTATTTCTTTACCTCAGAAAAGTACTTCTTTACCTCAGAATGTACCTCAGAAAAGTATTTCTTTACCTCAGAATTTACCTCAGAAAAGTACTTCTTTACCTCAGAATTTACCTCAGAAAAGTACTTCTTTACTTCAGAAAAGTACTTCTTTACCTCAAAAAAGTACTTCTTTATCTCAGAATGTAAAGATCTATTTATATTGCATGCATAGATAAAGGAGGATGGGCACCCATAGTTGAAAACCAAACAGAATGCTTCTGGACTGATCCCATAATTTCTCCTTCTTCACAGGAGACCCTCTTTGCAATGCTGGTAGAAATCACTGAACGGGCCATGGCACACACCAGCTCCAGCGAGGCCTTAATTGTGGGCGGCGTTGGCTGTAGGTGATTTGGATGGATGCTGGGGTGAACTAATGTCCCTGGAGACTAGATGGGGAAGTTGAGAAATACAGAGTCCTCAATTTATAATCATTCGTTTAAGGACCATTAGTAATAAACTGAAAAAAAGTGGCATGACCGTTTTTCACATAGCTATTGCCACATGGTCATGTGATCAAAATTTGAATGCTTGGCAACTGGATCATATCTATAACGGTTGCAGTGTCCACCAGATTAAAATAGTCAAGATGGAGAAGCAGTCAAGATGGAGAAAACTTATGAAGGATGGTTGCAGGAATTGGGTATGTCTAGTCCAGTGGTGGGTTCCTGCCGGATCGCCCCGGATCGCGCGCTCCCTTTTGGCGCTGAACCCGTAAGTACGTTCTGGCCCCGCCCCTGGCGACGGGATGACGCTTGCCTGCGCTCCACCAGCTCGGCTGGGACCGGAGACGTTTCTCTGCTCAGCAATGTCTTCAGTGGAGCGGTGGCAGCCTGGCAGGCTGAGCCTGCGTCCCTTTCAGGCGCTCCACTCCGCTGAGGAAACGTCTCCGGTCCCAGCCGAGCTGGTGGAGCGCAGGCAAGCGTCGTCCCGTCGCCAGGGGCAGGGCCAGAACGTACTTCCGGGTTCAGCACCGAAAGGGAGCGCGCGATCCGGTGCGATCCGGCAGGAACCCACCACTGGTCTAGTCTAATGAAAAGAAGGACTAGGGGTGACATCATAGCAGGGTTCCAATATTTGAAGGCCTGCCACAAAGATGAGGGGGTGTACCTAATCTCCAAAGCACCTGAAGTCAGGACAGAACAGAATAACAGAGTTGGAAGGGACCTTGTAGGTCATCTAGTCCAACTTCCTGCCCAAGAAGGAGACCCTACATCATTTCTGACGGACGACAGTCAGTCTCTTCTTGAAAGCTTACAGTGATGAAGGTCCCACAAACTCTGAAGAACATGAAGCAACAGATATTAAAATAGTCAAGATGGAGAAACATTGGTCTACTAGACGCGTTGCTTGTTTCCTTTCAATTGTTTTTTTCCCCCCAGAGAGATTGCTCCTTTCTTTGCAGGTAACGAGCGACTTCAAGAGATGATGGGCATCATGTGCAGAGAGAGAGGCGCTCGACTCTTTGCAACTGATGAAAGGTGAGAACCCCTCCCCCTCCATCTTCCTCCAAAGATTCTCCTAGGCTTAGCTTTCAGGCATCTGTTAGAGCACGGGAGTCAAACTTGTTGTGGTCATGTGACATATCACAATGGGTTTTCCCTTCGCGAAACTGGGGTGGGTGTGGCCTGCACGTGATGCATCTGACCACGAGCTGGCCACGAGTTTTCACACCCCTTGTTAGAGGCTGGGTATCACCATTTGCTTCAGAGCCTTAATGGTGTTTATTAGCAGCAAACGCACCTAGACAAAGCTCTATAAGACCACACTTAGAATACTGCCTTCAGTTTTGGCAACCCTATTATAAAAAAGATATTGAGACTCTGGAAAGAGTGCAGAGAAGAGCAACAAAGATGATTAGGGGACTGGAGCCTAAAACATTCGAAGAACGGTTGAAGGAATTGGGTATGGCTAGACTAGTGAAAAGGAATAGGTGTGACATGATAGCAGCAAAGGTGGTATTCAACCGATTTGGACCAGTTCTGGTGAACCGGTAGCAGGAAACTTTGAGTAGTTTGGAGAACTGGCAAATATCACCTCTGGCTGGCCCCACTCACCCTTCCCCTTCCAGGAGTTCTCACACATCCCAGTTTGACTCCCAGGTAAGTGCAGGGAGCCCCACCAGACCCAAAATTCGGTGTGGGGTGTGTGTGTATGGTGTGCCCCCCCCCGGGCTATTTTTGGTCTGAGGGGGCTGCAGGGAGGCCCACCAGGCCCAAAACGGGGCATGGGGTGTGTGGCACAGTTCCCCACAGCCCATTTTTGTTCCCAGGAGGCCTAACCTGTAAGGCTGGGGCACCCGATCGATCTATTCGCTGCCTCCCATCCTCCCAGCTAATCGGCATGGTCAGTCTATTGCTGCCTCCCGGTTAATTGGCTGGGTGTTCTTTTGTTGCCCTGCATAGGAGAATAGACCTGGAAAGAAGTTAGTGGGATGGGGAGAGAATTGGGAATTTGCACTATCCTTCCCCTGGAGTCGGGAGGGAATGGGGATTTTGCAGCATACTTCCCCTGGAGTGGGGAGGGAATGGGGATCTTGCAGTATCCTTCCTCTGGAGTGGGGAGGAAATGGGAATTTTGCAGTATCCTTTTCCCAGGAGTGGGGTGGGAATGGGGATTTTGCAGTATTTGTCCCCAGGAGTGGGGAGGGAATGGGGATTTTGCAGTAATCTTCCCCAGGAGTGGGGAGGGAATGGGGATTTTGCAGTATTGTTTTCCTGGAGTGGGGAGGGAATGCAAATTTTGCAGTAACCTTCCTCTGGAGTGGGGAGGAAATGGGAATTTTGCAGTATCCTTTTCCCAGGAGTGGGGTGGGAATGGGGATTTTGCAGTAATCTTCCCCAGGAGTGGGGAGGGAATGGGGATTTTGCAGTATCCTTCCCCTGGAATGGGGAGGGAATGGGGATTTTGCAGTATCCTTTTCCCAGGAGTGGGGAGGGAATGGGGATTTTGCAGTATCCTTTTCCCAGGAGTGGGGAGGGAATGGGGATTTTGCAGTATCCTTTTCCCAGGAGTGGGGAGGGAATGGGGATTTTGCAGTAACCTTCCCCAGGAGTGAGGAATCACACCATGCTGTTGTGGAACTTCCTTTTTTAGCAGTTTGTAGTCGTTGCAAGAGACCAAAAGTGGGCCTATGCTCAGAAAGGCTCTCTTTCTTTTTTTTTAATTCTGATTTCTCATGACTGTTTTGTACCCAGGTTCTGCATTGACAATGGTGCCATGATCGCACAAGCTGGTTGGGAAATGTTTCAGTCCGGCCAAATCACAGCGCTTGAAGATTCATGGATTACGCAAAGGTAATTGTCCTTGTTTGCAATACAGGGGGTAAAATGAATTGTGAAGGTGAAATGGAACACATAAGTACTGAGGCATTTAATTAATTTAGTTCCTTGTGAAATCAGAAACCTTTGAAGCTGTGGCTTTATTTGGTCTTTGTAACTCCACCTTTTTAAAACCTCCTGCAATTGTGCACCTCTAAATACAGTCCTTGAGTTACAGCCACAATTGAACCCACAATTTATGTTTCTAAGTGAGAAATTTGTTCAGCAAGTTTTGTCCCAGTTTACTTTTCTTGGCACATCTATTAAATGAATCACTGCAGTTGTTGAATTAGTAACATGGTTGTTAAGTGAATCCCCTTTCCTCATTGACTTTGCTTGTCAGAGGTCACAAAACAGGACCACTGCAACCGTTATAAATATGAACCAGCTGTCAAGCATCTGAATGTAAATCATGTAACCATAGGGATGCTGCAATGGTCATAAGTGTGAAAAATTGTCATTTTTTTTCCAGTGCAGTGCCATAACTTTGAACAGTTACTAAATGAACTGTTACAAGTCAAGAACTATCTGTACAGAACCAGAAAATGCACTGACTCTAATTAAACAAACAGCTCCCTCCATTTAACATTTAATTAACAGCCACCTGAGCGACGCAGTGGCTCAGTGGCTAAGAAAATGAGCTTGTCAATCAGAAAGGTCAGCAGTTCAGTGGCTCAGTGGCTAAGAAAATGAGCTTGTCAATCAGAAAGGTCAGCAGTTCAGTGGCTCAGTGGCTAAGAAAATGAGCTTGTCAATCAGAAAGGTCAGCAGTTCAGTGGCTCAGTGGCTAAGAAAATGAGCTTGTCAATCAGAAAGGTCAGCAGTTCAGTGGCTCAGTGGCTAAGAAAATGAGCTTGTCAATCAGAAAGGTCAGCAGTTCAGTGGCTCAGTGGCTAAGAAAATGAGCTTGTCAATCAGAAAGGTCAGCAGTTCAGTGGCTCAGTGGCTAAGAAAATGAGCTTGTCAATCAGAAAGGTCAGCAGTTCAGTGGCTCAGTGGCTAAGAAAATGAGCTTGTCAATCAGAAAGGTCAGCAGTTCAGTGGCTCAGTGGCTAAGAAAATGAGCTTGTCAATCAGAAAGGTCAGCAGTTCAGTGGCTCAGTGGCTAAGAAAATGAGCTTGTCAATCAGAAAGGTCAGCAGTTCAGTGGCTCAGTGGCTAAGAAAATGAGCTTGTCAATCAGAAAGGTCAGCAGTTCAGTGGCTCAGTGGCTAAGAAAATGAGCTTGTCAATCAGAAAGGTCAGCAGTTCAGTGGCTCAGTGGCTAAGACAATGAGCTTGTCAATCAGAAAAGTCAGCAGTTCAGTGGTTCAAATCCCTAGCGCCATGTAACGGAGTGAGCTCCCGTTACTTGTCCCAGCTTCTGCCAACCTAGCAGTTCAAAAGCATGTAAAAATGCAAGTAGAAAATATAGGAACCACCTTTGGTGGGAAGGTAACAGCGTTCCATGCGCCTTCGGAGTTTAAGTCATGCCAGCCACATGACCACAGAGACGTCTTCGGATGGCGCTGGCTCTTTGGCTTTGAAATGGAGATGAGCACCGCCCCCTAGAGTTGGGAACGACTAGCATATATGTGTGAGGGGAAACTTTACCTTTACCTCACAGCCTGATTATGGATGCAGCTTTGTACTACTTCCCATCCCCTCAATTTTTAAAGACCTGTTAAAGCTACATTTGATATGTGTTTACTCTGAGGTAAAATTCCCTCTTCAGAGGAATGGATGCCCACTCAAACGTTGTGTTGCTTCATTCTTTCCAGATATCGTACAGATGAAGTGGAGGTAACGTGGCGAGACTAAGGATTTCTCTTTGCCTAAAAATCTTCCCCAGTTTGGAAGCCATGAAGTGAATGCAGCTGGAGGACTCAGTAGATACGCATTTAAACACACACACACACCTTTTTGGCCTAAAATAAATGATTTGATTTTGTAGAAAGGGTGTCTGTGCTGGGTCTATAGGGATGAAAAGTGGCTTCTGAGAAAAAAAACAAAGGGGCCTTTTGAGCAACGTGGCACATCCAGGAGCTGAGGCAATTCACTAATTTTGTTTGTGGGTTTTCATAATCTGCTGATTTCATTTTTTTTCTGCGAAAACCACCCTGTCTTTTGCTTGTCTGTGTGGACAGAACCTTCCATCTCAGCCATAATTGTACGGGTCATGGGTTCAACTGACTGCTGACACTGAAATATTTGGGTTTCTTTTAGTTCACCGGGGAGGAAAGGGTTAAGAGGCAAAGTGGGGGTCCCTTTTTAGCATGATTTCAATCGCTTTTAAGGGGTGCGGTGGATTCCGAAGCAGCTGAAAAGCTCTGTCTCTAGGGCCCCTCAAAATGAATTCCCAAATGATCTGAAACTTGGACCTCTTTGGGAATCTGCAAATGAGCTACATGCTGCCCTTAAAGTAGTGTGGGCAGCCATGACCCTTTACAAGCTGTGGACTTCAACTCCCAGAATTCCTGAGCCAGCATGGCCGACTTAGAAATGCTGGAAATTGAAGTACATAGGTCCATGATGGCGAACCCAAGGTACATGTGCCAGATGGTCATAGGGTTTCCGAGGCACGCATGCGCAACAGCCAGCTGGTCCATTGGGTTTCTGGTACTTGGGCGCATGCGCGCGCACACACATGCCTTCCAGTTTGGGCACTCTGGGCCTAAAAGGTTCCCCATCATTGTCATAGGTGTAAAGGGGCCATAACTGCCCTCCTGTCAAGCCCCATCAGCTTGCCATACCTGGGGGGAAGGGAAATCACCAGGTATGCTGGGGGGAAGCGGAAGCACCGGATGGCTGCCTTCTCCTTTTCTTCCGGACCTGCAGTCTAGTTTCTCCACAGCTGATCGGCACTGACAGGAGGCGCTCGGACCGCTGATGTGCACAGGGCCAATTCCTGATGGCTGCCTGGTCCCATTGTGCAACAGCTGACCGGAGCAGCTGCCAATCAGCCAGAGCGGCTGACAAGCGCCGGGGAAGGCACCATGGATCGGGGAGGGGTCCGGAAGAAGCAACTGAAGCTGCCGGATGCTGGCTATGGGGCCGTGGGCGGGGCTATGATTATATTAATGCAATATATTATACCTACCAGGACTTGTTTGTGCTGGTTCTTGGCCATTGAACCTATATCTGCTTGTTTGTGTTTGTGTGGTTTGCAAGCTTGGTTCTGCTTTTCCTTGGGTGGGCCCTCCCTATCTTAAAGGCTTAACTCTGCCTTCTTGTATTTGTCACTCGAGAGTTGCACCCTAAAGTCGAGCTTTGCTAGAAAAGGAACCCCATCAGCGGAAGCGGAAGTACGACGCCAAGAAGAACAAAGTAGGAGACACAACAGGGTTATTAAATAACAATATTCAAAAAAGTATCACTATTTACAGAGCATGGAGACACAACACATCCAGAATCGGTCCTTTGCGTTCAAACTCAACAACAAGCAGGGACAAAAAAAACCCCAAACCCCTCAGCAAAATCCCTTCGTTGTGCGTGGATGGTCCCGGCCTCGTGGTGATGCTGACACACTCAATGACAATGCCCATCTGCTTTCCGGGGGGGGGGGGAGGGACGGGACTGTCAGACTTTGGAGTCTTCTGTCCCCTTCCGCCTTGTAATTAGGCTGGCATAATAGATAGCCCCTTATAGCCTGTTTGCGCAAGGCTTCTTTGGGATCCTGCTACCCTCTATTGACAGTAGAAGGTGAGTGCATCCTCTTGATTGCCTCGGATGAAGACAATTGGTGGGGGTAAGTCCTTGGAGACTGTTTCAAGCCAGGCCATGTAGAGGGAGCTGGGACAGGCTCCTTTACGTACCACCGGAAGGCTTCTGGAGAATTAAGGAAAAGTAGAGAAGTTAGGGATCTGCTTGTAAGGAACTGAAGAGGCTCCACATTACAAAATTTATGTGTATGTTACAACTAGGATGGGCATTGTGTATCATTGCACAACAACACATTACGTGGCAATACTTTATTCCCGCTCAGAGGAATTCAGACCATTCAGACAATTAATTGCTGAAGATTTATTAACCTGAAGATCATTAATCTCTTTAAATCAATAGCCTTTTTCATTTGGTGGGAAACGAGTCAAGGAGAACTTTTGGGGTGGCCTGTAGACTATTTTCATTGTAACTACTGAATGCCAAGTGGTTATTTGATTGCCTCATCTTAGCCTCAAATAATCTTTAATAAACTCTTGAGTGGGCTGGTTATTAATAGTTTCATCTTGGACTGCTTACTGTTTACAACCCGTTTTACAATCTATGTTGTTATGAGGAAAATAGGAGGAAGAAGATGTGTTGGATATATTAACTGCCTTTAATTATTTGTAAAAATAATGAAGGCGAGATGCAAAGAATTAAAAATAAAATGTTTTGCTTATTTTCCCCAAACCTGCTGTCACTTTTTTTGAGGGGGAAGCAGTGATTATTTTTCTAGCAGGTGAGAGTATATGTCCAGAGGGAATTGTTTAATAGGTATACAACTTTCCAAATTAAAATTAAAATGAATTTGGTCTAGTGGTTAAGGTACCAGGCTAGAAAGCCAGGGCCAGTCTCCCTCCCTCCCTCCCTCCCTCTTTCTCTCTCCCTCCCTCCCTCTCCCTCCCTCCCTCCCTCCCTCCCTCCCTTTTTGTCTCTCTCTCTCTCTCTCTCTCTCTCTCTCAGCCAAGACACCTTACAGGATTGTTGTGGAGAAAATAGGAGGAAAGTGTATGTTTGCTGCCTTCTATTATTTATTATTCATAGAAATAATAAAGGCGGGATAAAAAATATTTTTTTAAAGGTGAATCAGGTTTGTTTTTATAGCTAGGCATGTAGTTTCTTTTTTCCTCCCTAAAGAGTTTTTAATTGTCTAGCAAAACAAAAAAAGGATAGGACACCAAGACCTGAAACATCGTACTTTGGAACTGTTAATGATACACAATGAGCTCTGGAGATTTCCTGTTCCCAAGCTTATGGAGGGTGGCCACAGGGATTAAATGTATATCCTCAGAAAGCTGAATTTTCTGAGTCTTGGATTTTCCATCCAATATTCTTGTGTGTAAAGCTGGAATGCAGGAGATTAAACATACCTCTTGCCTTTACTTCAGGAGCTTATGCTAATGCAACTTGTATTCTTTCCTCAACTTTCCCCCCACCACAACCCTGTAAGGTAGGATGAAAGTTAGGAACTGACCGAAAGCCCTTCAGGATGCTTCTGGGTCTGAAGATAGATTAGAGCATAAACCTCTTTGCTCCTAGTCCAGTAAACCACGCTGGCACTCAAATCACACCACGTTACTTGTCAAATTAATAGGGATCAACAAGGCAAAGCTTTCATAACTGCTGTTTTGTGACCCATCCGTTACCACAAACTTAATTCCCCAAGGAAGGGAGGGGGGGCGCATCGTTGCCGCAAGTAAGAACGCCACAACCATTAGGGATGCTGGCCATGCTGAGAAAGGGGACGCAACTCACATGACAATGAGGGCTGCATTGCGGGAGTGATCTTCTAGTACCTCGTGAAGACGCATATGCTGTTCAGACTACACGGACGACATCGTGGAGGAGGGAAAAAAGAATTAAGTTTTTAGCGGGACTTCTTTTTTCTTCTCTTTCCCATCCCTTGTAATCCCTTTAAAATCTTCATTCAAGCATCCTCTTCTCTTGTTTCTTTGACCTCAAGGAAAACCAGCCTGGACATTCTCACCTTTTTCTTGTAGATTCTCATGTCTTCACCGGTGATTTTCCATGGCATCTCCTTCTTCATTGATTCTATGGTTTCGGCATCTTTTTGGCCCTCGTTCAGCCGATATGGAGCTATAAGATCCTCAAATTCCTTGTAACTGTCATGGAGAAGGGAAAAAAGAGAAGACCTCGTAAGTGAGAGGACGTTACGCAATGGTCGTTAAGTGAAAAACAATCACAAGATACTTTTTCTGGTGCCATAACTTTGAACAGCTTTGAATGAATGGTTGTAAGTCAAGGATTAACTGTCACTGGCTTAAAAAAACATGCCCAGCTGCACCCTTTTCTCAAAGAAGAGAATTGTGAAGAGGTTACTACTTTTTAAATGTTTTTTACACTTTTTCTTTTCTTTTTCTTTTCTTTTTCTTTTACACATAGTCCTGGACTTACAACCATTCATTTAGTGACGTTCAAAGTTACAACAGCGCTGAAAAAAGTGACTTACAATCGTTTTCACAAGACTATTAACAGCAGTGGTGGGTTTCAAATTTTTTTTGGAACCTCTTCTGTAAATGGGGCCTGCTTTGTGGGAGTGGCTTGCAGGCCATGTGAACAGGTGGGAGTGGCTTGCCAGCCATGTGACTGGGTGGGCGTGGCCAACTTGTAAAATGTGGTGAAATTCACTTAACAATGCTCTTGTTGGGTCAGGAACTCTGGCACTTGAAGCACGCAAGTCTTAAAACTATCAAGTTACAAGACCCTTGCATCCCTAACCCTTTAGAAAAAAACAGGGGTGTTCAAACTTGATAGCTTTAAGACTTGTGGACTTCAACTCCCAGAATTCCTCCTCTCGCTCTTCATCTTGATGATGTGCGGACGGGCGGAGGGAGGGAGCTGGAACCAGTTCTAAACGGCACTGTAGATTTGTGGAACCTCTTCTATAGAAGAGGTTAGAACTGGCAGGAACCCACCCTTGGTTAACAGTCATGTGATCAAGACTGGTCAGGTGATCAAGACTCAGACATTTGGCAACTGGTTCACATTTATGACGGTCGCAGTGTCCCAGGCTCACATCATCTCCTTTTGACTCTTTCTGACAAGAAAAGTCGGTGAGGAATCTCAATTCACTTAACAACCGTGTTACTGACTTAACAACTGCAGTGATACAATTAACAATTGCGGCTGCTGTCATAAAATGGGGCAAAACTCAGTTGTCTCGCTTAGCAACAGAAATTTTGGGCACAATTGTGGCCATAGGTTGAGGACTATCTGTATTGGTTTGAGAAAAGGGAGCTGTATTAGGAAACCAAGGCTCAGGATCAATAATTAGGACAAATCACAGGATATTTACCTGTTCTCCTCAGGTTTCCACATAAGTTCAGGTAGCACCACAACCTCACTGAAGCCGAGGCGGAATTTGTCCAACAGAAACCGGATCCTGTAGAACAGAAAGAGTTAGACAAGAAAAATCTGTTAATTTCATGATTATGTTGTTGACAGGGCAGATGCTTTGCTTTGTATATCTACTCAAATGAGACATTTTATAGTTCTTTGGTGTTTTAATGGTTTTTATTGTTTTGGAGTGGGATGGGATGGGATGGGATGGGATAGATAGGACAGGACAGAGTAGAGTAGAGTAGAGTAGAGTAGAGTAGAGTAGAGTAGAGTAGAATAGAATAGAATAGAATAGAATAGGAATTTGTCTCTGCTGCATAAGCTCTCAGTGTATATACAAAAGTACAAACAGCAGACTCAATAATTCCTCTGTAGAGCTGTAGTAGCAGGCATTGGGCAGTCTGAGCTTTCTGAATTGATGCAGGAAGAGCATTCTTTCTTGTGTTTTTTTGTTTTGGAAGTGACTTGGAGGTCTTCTAGTCCAAACCCACTGCTCAGGCAGGAAACCATTTACCATTTCAGACAAATGATTGTCCAATCTTTTCTTTAAAAAAACTTCAAGTGTTGGAGCATTCACAACTTCTGGAGGCAAGTTGTTCCACTGATTAATTGTTCTAAGTGTCATGAAATTTCTTCTTGGTTCTAGGTTGCTCCTCTCCTTGATTAGTTTCTATTCATTGCTTCTTGTCCTACCCTCAGGTGCTTTGGAGAATATGCTTGACTCCCTCTTCTTTGTGCCAATCCCTGAGATATTGGAATACTGTTATGTCCTTAGTCCTTCTTTTCATTAAACTAGACATACCCAATTCCAGCAACTGTTCTTTATGTTTTAGCCTCCAGTCCCCTAATTATTTTTGTTGCTCTTCTCTGCACTCTTTCTAGAGTCAGTCAGTCAGTCAGTCAGTCAGTCTGTCTGTCTGTCTGTCTGTCTGTCTGTCTGTCTGTCTGTCTGTCTATCTATCTATCTATCTATCTATCTATCTATCTATCTATCTATCTATCTATCTATCTATCTATCTACTATATACATATAATAAAATAACAGCAATAGCATCTAGACTTATATACCTCTTCACAGTGCTTTTACAGCCTTCTCGAAGTGGTTTACAGAGTCAGCATATTGCCCCCAACAGTCTGTGTCCCCAATTTACCGACCCCGGAAGGGTGGAAGGCTGAGTCAACCTTGAGCCAGTGGGAACTGAACTGCTGAACTGCTTGCAGTGAGCAGTCAGCAGAATTAGCCTGCAGTATTGCATTCTAATTCTGTGCCACCATGGCTTAAATGTCTTTAAGATTTTAATTGTAATAATACGTTTTTGAATTGTGAGCTGCCCAAAGTTGGGCGGCTATAGAAATCAAATTAAATCAAATCAATCGATCAATAAAATACAGGCTCTACCTGGCACATCCATGATGAAGAGGCCATAAACAAAGAGAATAGGACAAGTTTTTCAAAGCAATGTCAACACTTCGCCGCAGACTTTGGGGACAATCTAAAGACAAAGTGTATCTTTCAGAACAGAGTGTCTCTCTCGCATTTACGATCTCCCTGAGCAAACTCTGGTTAGCTGGAAACATCGCCAGCCCTTCCTGGAACTGCTTAGCTTTGGATTTTAATCTCCCCGACATCCCTGCCCTTTCTCCCTTACTCTTCTCTGTGTTCCTCGGCATTAGAGATCTGCCCACTGATGAAGACTCGGACTTTGCACTGGCTCCAACGTTTCCGGCGAGTCAGAAGATAGGGGATGAGGAGGGTCAGCCCTGCGGAGCAAGGAGGGGGAAAAAAAAGTCCAGAGACCAGCTGCACAACATGGTGGCACAGCCACACTGCCAGAAATAACATCCTGTCTTGAAAGCAGAGCCTTAGCTGCACTGGGAAGCAGTGGTGAGATTCAAATAATTTAATAACCGATTTGCTCAGGTTGGCTGCCGTGGGAAGTATGGCCCATCCCCAACTTCTAGTTTTGCCGCACATGTGGGACAAACCTCCCACGACAGCCAACCTGACCCTGGGCTGGTTGTTAAATCCTCCCCGCTCCCCCAGCTATCAAAGTGGATCTTGGGTGCTGCGCTGCAATGGAGAAATCAGAATTGGAGTGGCTGGCACAATGGAAGAAGGAAAGGGGCCTTCTCTTTCCCTCGCACCAGCCACTCCGTTGCCCATTTCTCCATTGCAGCGCAGCGGCCAGGATCTACTTTGAGAGTGGGGCAGGGATAATTTAACAACCGGTTCGCTTAAACCGGGGTGAATCGGCTGAATCCTACCACTGCTGGGAAGGCATCTCTCCCAACCAGTTGAAGTTCCAATTCAATAGGGCATACAGGCCCCATTATCATCTAGTATCAGCCTTCCATTGCTAAACCAGTCATGAAGTGTGGCTAGATGAGGTAATTCTACTTTATTGTAAGGCTATGCTGCTAGAATCTTACAATTTTGAAGGTACAAATTTCCTACCATTGGTTTAACCACCTGGTTAATTAGGAAGGGGTACATTCCATTACATCTGAAAATAACCTTTTTACATCGATGGAGGCTTTGCCCACGAGAACCAATGACAAGATGGAAGGAAAAGATTGTTTCCAATTTCTCACAATTGTTAAGAAACAGATCCCAGATATATCATTCAATATATATATGCATATAATAAACATGTTATATACTATAATGATTGTGTTTATGTCTAGTATGTATGTATGTATGTATTTGTGTATGTACACACACACACACACACACACAAGAATTCATCGATGCACAATAGTTCATTTAGCAACAATTCAAAGTTACAATGGCACTGAAAGAAGAGATTTATGATCATTTTTCACACTTATGACTGTTACAGCATCCCTATGGTCAGGTGATTTACATTCAGATGATTGACAACTGACTCACATTTATGACAGTTGCAGCGTCCCGGAGTTATGCGATCCCCTTTTGTGACTTTGACTTTCTGACAAGCAAAATCAATGGGGAAACTAGGTTCACTTACTAACTTAAGAACTGGGGTGATTCCCTTAACAAATGCGGTGAGAAAAGACGTAAAACGGCTTTAGCAACGTAAATTTTGGGCTCAATTGTGGTCGCAAGTTAAGGACTACTTGTACACACACACACACACACACACACACACACACACATATATATATATGTTGTATTTGTGCTGATAAATAAATAAAGGGAGACTAGTATAGATCTATTTCAAGCTATTTAGCTTGAATTTGGGCATACCAGGGGTTGTAACACAAATACATACATGCATGCATGCATGCATGCATGCATACATACATACATACATACATACATACATACATATATATATATATATATATATATGTGGGAGCATACGTTTAATTTTAATTACAAAATATATGCGTGTACGCGAAGCTAGATACACAGAAATATAGATGCAGGCACACATATCTGTATACAGGGAGTCCTTGACTTACAACCGTTCATTTAGTGACAGTTCAAAGTTACGAAAAAAGTGACATTTTTCACACTTACGACCATTGCTACATCCCCATGGTCACGTGATCAAAATTTTGATGCTTTTCAACTGGTTCCCATTTATGACGATTGCAGTGTGCTGGGATCATGTAATCAGCTTTTGAGACATTCTGATAAGCAAAGTCAATGGGGAAGCCAAATTCCCTTAACAGCTGCAGTGATTCACTTAACTGTGGCAAGCAAGGTCGTTAAACGGGGCAAAATTCACTTAAGAAATGTCTCGCTTAGTAACATAAATTCTGGGGTCAATTGTAGTGATAAGTCAAGAATTACCTCTTTCATTCATTTATCTGCAGAACATCTATCTGGGATAGTTGGCTTAACACCAATTTGATGGCACATTATCTATCATTTACGAAATTATATATAGTTAAATATTGCATATGCTATATATCAGCGATGGCAAACCTTTTTTGGCTCGCGTGCCATAAGCGAGGGAGGGCAGCGGGGTAGTGTGCATGCGTGCTGCACCCATAATGCAATGTGCGACACCCCCCCCAGTGCGCATGTGCACACTACAGGTGCGACACCCCATCTTTTGCATGCTTTTTTCGCCCTCCCCAGGCTCCAGAGGCTTTGTAGGAGCCTGGGGAGGGCAAAAACAGCCTCCCCCGCCCCTCCGGAAGCCCTCCAGAGGCTTCAGGGAAGCGTCCTGAAGGTCCCTGAAGCCTTCGGAGCGCTCAAAAAGAACCTCCGAGCAAACCGGAACTTCCAGTTTGCTCGGAGGGTTGTTTTGAGCACTCCGAAGGCTTCAGGGACCTTCAGGACGCTTCCCTGAAGCCTCCGGAGCAGTCAAAACGACCCTCCGAGCAAACTGGAAGTCTGTTCCCGAATTTCTGGTTTACCCGTAGGGCTGGGTTTTTTGCGCTCCAGAGGCTTCAGGAGAGCTCATGAAGCCTCCGGAGGGTCTCTGGGGTGGCGGGGGAGGCTCTTTTCGCCGTCCCCAAGCTCCTATAAAGGGTCTGGAGCCTGGGGAGGGAGAAAAATGGCTTTAAAACAGGGTAAACTCAGCCTCGCGTGCTCTGTGGCACGCGTGCCATAGGTTCACCATCACTGCTATATATCTATCGCTGTTAATAATTTATGTAATAAAAGGACAATGAACGAGCCATAAAGAGCCATAAAAAAACCCCTCTTTATGGCTTTCCCATCTGTCTCTGAACTTTGCCCTATTTGTAGACACACACCTGCGTTAAATGTGTCTTTCCAGTTTTGCAAGGAAAAAAAGAAGGTCGCCATTTTATCACAGTGTCATGGTACCAATTGTATTTGTAGGCTGTCAGATACTGTTTTTTGGCCATAAGCAATAGCAATAAAAACAAGAATTACTATTTCCAGGGAAATTCACGTACCACCATCATCAAACAACCAATAGATATCGATATTTTTCTTCTTCTGCTTGCTCTGGAACACGGTCTCCAAGGCAGCATCGGCACCAACTTTAAACACGCCTCCTATAGTGAAATGTAAAGATAAAGAGATGTTCCACATGAGTCACAATCTGCCATTTTCTAACCGGGGGTGCCTTAACCGCTAGACCAAACTGGCTTTACGAGCAGCTACGGAATATCTTTCATCCAATTCTCTCCAAATGCCAAAGTTTTCCCGGCATTAGCAGAGGTGGGCTGCTGGGGGTTTGCAGAGGTTCGGGAGAACCTTTGTAGCTAAGATTCTGTGCAGTTTGGAGAACCCCCAAATCCTACTACTGGCTGCCCCCCCTCCCCTCCCAGGAGTCCCCACGCAGCCCGTTTTATATGCAGGTAAGTGCAGGGCACAGGCGGAGACTTGGGGAGGGTGAAAAATGTGCCTACCGGAAGTTCAGGAAGAACAGACCCGGTTTCCAGCCTCCAGACGGCCAACAGAGCCTGGGGAGGCCGCTTTCGCCCTCCCAGAGGCTCGATGAAAGCCTCTGGTACCTGGGGAGGGCAAAAACTCCCACCCCGCCATGGTGCAGAAGGCCAACTAGGCCACGCCCACCATGGCCACGCCCACCTAGCAACCGGGCAGAGAACCCCTTGCTAAACTTTTTGAAACCCACCCCTGATTAAGTGATACCTGGGGCTTAGTATTAAAGCACCAGGCTCAAAACCAGGAGACGGTGAGTTCTAGTCCTGTCTTAGGCATGCAGGATAGCTGGGTGACTTCAAGCCAGTCATACGTAGCTCACAATATCAAACAACAAGTCGGCAAATAGTCAATTCTTATTGCAACCAAAGGATCAACACTTGGTTGGTCTGAAAAAAGCAGACCCTGCCATTGTGGGAAAACGTTAGATTAAGATTTTAAAAATCCCCATAGCACATTTAAGATTCCAGTCCTCATTTTTTTGAAATTTTTTGGGTATGAAATTTGAACGGTCTGAAAATAGGCAAATCCTAACAGATCCCATTTCGTATTATAGACCAACTTACGTTTCTGTTTTTCCTTCCCCAAGGCGACTTCTGTATCTTCAAAACCCAGGTTCACTGTCCCAGGAAACAAGAGGAAAAATAACCATTAATCAAGGCTGTGTTTATTTATTTATTAGGTTTTTATTCTGCCTTTATTACTTTATTATCTTCCTCCCCTCCTTTATTATTGATTTATTTAGAAATAAATCAACCAATAAGCTATGTATATCCTGCCTTCCACCTAATTCTGTCGCACAGATAGCAGAGAGAAATTAAAATATAAACAGCAATATTAAACGCTGTTCCAAAATGTGTACAGGCAGTCCTCGACTTACAACAGTTCAACCAACTCATATTTATGACGGCTGCAGTGTCCCAGGGTCACGTGATCCCCTTTTGTGACCTATCCAGAACTAAAGCAAGCTAGATTGTTGATTCCAAACTCATTCCTTGGATTCGCTCACCTTGGGCTTTGGCCATCCGTGACATGTCCAGCCCATCTCTCATCCGAAGCAGGCAAACTGCAGTGCCAAGGTCAAAAGAGTCACTGCAAAAGAGTGGAGGTGGAAGAGAAAATTTGGAATAATTATCAACCAATTTTTATGCATTGTCCCTATCATCTGCTTTTAAAAAAACCAGAATAAGCTAAGAGAAGTCTACCGTGTTTCCCCGAAAAAAAGACAGGTTCCTATTTTCTTTTGATCCCCGAAATAAGCACTTGGCCTTATTTTCGGGGAGGTATTATTAATTTTGAGGTTCAGGAGGCACTGAGTATGATCACCTCATGGCTGCTGCTGGGTTGCAATATTTTCGGGGAGGACTTATTTTAGTGCATGCGCTCAAATGCCCGATGTATCCCTCTTTTATTAATCTTTAAAGATAATTCGAGGCCACAAACCTATGCAACACACTTTCGTCCTCTAATTTTCCCCACAACAAGCCTTTGAGGTGGGTTGGTCTGAGAGAGAAGGACTGGGTTTCCATGGCTAAGGCAGGACCTGAACGCACAATCTCCTGCTTTCTAGCCTGGTGACATAACCTCTACTCCAAACGAACAGCTATGGAATATCCTCTCAATTCCCGGGAAATAGATAGGGAAGAAATGGAGGTAGTGACAGATTTTATTTTCCTGGGCTCCAAGATCGCTGTAGATGGGGATTGCAGCCAAGAAATTAAAAGACGCTTGCTCCTGGGGAAATCTAGACAGCATACTAAAAAGCAGAGACATCACCCTGCCAACAAAAGTGTGCATAGTCGAGGCTATGGTTTTCCCAGTTTCAATCTATGGCTGTGAAAGTTGGACCATAAGGAAGGCTGAGCGCCAAAGAATTGAGGCCTTTGAACTATGGTGCTAGAGAAGACTCCTGAGAGTCCCTTGGACTGCAAGGTGATCAAACCGGTCAGTCCTAGAGGAGATCAACCCTGACTGCTCTTTAGAAGGCCAGATCCTGAAGATGAAACTCAAATACTTTGGCCACCTAATGAGAAGGAAGGACTCACTGGAGAAGAGCCTAATGCTGGGAAAGATTGAAGGCAAAAGAAGAAGGGGACGACAGAAAATGAGGGGGCTGGATGGAGTCACTGAAGCAGTAGATGTGAGCTTAAATGGACTCCAGAGGATGGTAGAAGACAGGAAGGCCTGGAGGAACGTTGTCCATAGGGTCACTAACAACAACAACAACAACAACAACAGGGAATATCCTTCATCTAATTCTTTCCAAATTCCAAAAGTTTTCTTGATATTAGTGACACCTGGCTTATCAAACTCAAAAATCAATATATTTATGGCTTTCACTGATTTTCCTCTGAAACTGATTTTAACTCGGACAGTTTTACATTCTAAAAGAATATATAAAGTGTAAAGGGCAAAGATTCTTCCACAAACTCTCTACCTTAGGAGAGATCTAAACCCATCCGTTCATAAACTCGCTATATCTCTATCCATTCCCTTTTTTCTTCATTCCTAACCCCACCCCTTTTTCCATTTATTCTTCTTGAAAACATGATGTCCTTACTGTATTATGCCCACATAATTCTCCAGCTTTTGGGGAGAGTCGGTCTGCCAGTCACTTTTATAACCAAGAGCTATGGTGTTGGGTCTTAGACGTCCTAGACCTGAGACCTGCAAGGAGAAAGTGTGGTGAATTTTTTTATCCTATCCACATTTTTATACTCTGCTAAACATGGTTTATTTTAACCACAGTCTGTTGAACAATTATGGTGGCCTGGTTTATATAAATTGACCATAAACTAATACCTAGAAATCATCATGGTTAGGTTAATCCAGCATACTCAGCTAGGACATAGGTAGTGTCAAAATTTCAGCCTAGGGGTATGTGTGTCTTGCAATGTTTTAAACCCTACAGGTAAAGGTTCCCTTCGGACATATATACTAGTCGTTCCTGATTCCAGGTGGTGGTGCTCATCTCCGTTTAAAACTGAAGAGCCAACGCTGTCCAAAAATGCCTCTGTGGTCATGTGGCCAGCATGACTAAACACCAAAAGCACACGGAATACTGTTACCTTCCCACCAAAGGTGGTCCCTATATTTTCTGCTTGCACTTTTACATGCTTTCGAACTGTCTTAATCACTGAGTTCCTTTTGTTTTAAACACTAGAGATCACTATTTCAGAAATATCTTGATAACCATGTCTGTTGGCCTATCAGTTGGTCGGTCCGTCCGTCCGTCCATCCATTCCATCCACCTATCCATGCAGATGGACTTAGAACTTAACTTGAGCCAAAAATGTACTTTCAACTTGTTCTTAGTGTCAAAGCATTCAGTGATAAGGCTGTATAAATATAATAAATCAATCAATTACCGTAAGTGTAAAGATTATTTAGAGAATTATAGGTAATCCTCAACTCACAACCATTCATTTAGTGACTGAAGTTGCAACAGCACTGAAAAACGTGACTTATGACCAATTTTTATACTTATGACCGTTGCAGCATCCCCATGGCCATGTGATCAAAGTTCATCAAAAATTCATGTTTATGATGGTTGCAATGTCCTGTGATTGCTCTTTTTTAATTATTATGTTATTGTTTTTAATCACTTCAATGTGTTTGGAATCAAGCATGTTATAGAAATTATAAAGGGTATGCCCACTTTTTAATGTTGGTTCTCTACCAATAAGCCACAACCCCTTTCCAAAGACACATAGAAATCACGTTTGTCCTCATTATCTTGGCTAACAGAATGGGATCTCCAGGACACCAAGGGGAGATTTCCAAGCAGTCTTAAAGCGGCTGAAACAGAACACCAATATTACGGAGTAGCTTAGAATCTGTGCTATCCTCTTCGTGGTCCTTGATGCTCTCCAAACTGGGTGGTTTTCTTGCAGACATTTCATTACCAAACTAGGTAACATCATCAGTGCATCACCTAGTTTGGTAATGAATCGTCAACAAGAAAACCACCCAGCTCTGAAAGCATCAAGAACCCCAATAGTTCAACCCTGAGCTACAAATATTCTTTACTGTTCCTATTGTCCTTGTTTGGCCAAACTCATCATCTTTGAATGAGTGAGCACCGCCGGACCAAAACTGAGAGTTATTCTCTCCGTTTCAACCCATCTCTCTGTCAGGGACTCTAATTTTTGCTCCTTTCTCTAGCAATGAATTCAAAGATGTCACACAAGGCCTTCACTCCAGTGGCGAGTTCCGGATCCTGTCACAACCAGTATGCTGCAACAGGGCCGGGCGTCCACCACAGGCACATGCGCTGTGCATGCATGCATACTCACCACCATGCGAAACTTCAGCTGCTTGGTGGAGCATTGCGCAGGTACCGTACGCTACCCTTGTGTGCGCAAATGGCCCGGTTAGCTCAAATAGAGGTAAGGAACAAGGGTGGGCGGGTGGGCCCTCCAAAGCACCGTTCCGGTACAGTGGCTGCTGCTCCCAGCAGCCATTGGTACCCCCGTACCAGAGCATACTGGCCGTAACCCACCACTGCTTCATTCCCAAAACCTCGGTCAACTTTACAAATGTGATACCTGCATAAGGCTCCTAGCTCCTGAACGTAAGTCTCCGGTGGTGATGAAGTTGTAGAACGCTTGGATTTTCCGCTTGCCGAGCCACTGGAGTTGCTCATCATAATCCTCAATGCAGGAGGAATCCTGTGGGTAATGGGAAAAATACAAGAGGGTTTGGGCTTAAAAGGGGCAGCAGACCTCGCCCAACCAATTTATTCTTGCCCCACGGAGTGGAACGGGGACAACTTGCTGCAGCCAACTTGCCACGGCCAAATTGCCGTAGGAAAATTCTAAGTGGGATAACTCAATGTCGCCCACTATTATTTCTAGGACATTATTTCCGTTTTTGTGGAATTGGACAAACATGAAAATAATGCAGAAGAAACAGTGGCAGATAACATTTATCGTGTTTGAGTTACCCCCACGTGGAATTGTCCTGTGCAGTAAGTTGGCCCCGGCAAGATGGGCCACAACGAGTCGTCCTAGACAACAACCCCCCCACCGCCGCCAAAGAGCTGATCCCCAACAAGGTGCACAAACCTCGGTCACGTTTCCGCATATCATGAGGCTGACATTTTTAGTGAAGGCGCCAACAAAATCCACCAGGGCTGGTCGGAAGTTGGGAGGACCTGACAGGACCAAACACTGAGGTCTGCAGATGGGAAAGGTAGCAACCGCAAGACGGTTAGTAAATATGTATCACACCGCAAAATGTGTTCTCTGTTTCCCTGTAAGATCTGCATGAAACCAGAGGCGATCTCCTGAAGATCTGAATTGTGCGTCTGTTCTGATCAAGGCTTTTCAGCATGAAGCAGAGTCCTTGTCCCAATAAGCCTCTTTCATTTAATTTACAATGAATTACTCTCCAGCAAAGTCTTACCCCTCCCACAGTTTTTCGAGATTGTTCACAATTACCGCCTTTTATCAGGCTTGAAGTGGCCAGGCCGATATCTTTCAGACGCCCCAATAGTTGGCAGGAATGCAGGAATGAACTAATTGTCTCCTGCAAACTCCCCTCCCCCTTCGCTCCTCTTTTATTTCCTCTGGGAGGGGCCATTCACCGTCCACCTGTGGCCTTACTCCCAAGTTGACCCTTGTTCCTTAGCTGTTCCCTTCATCTGGCAATTCTATGCATGCACACACTGGGAACAGGCTCCAGCTGTTCCTCTGCCTCATTGATGTCTGACTCCGAAGGCAGCTGATAACTGTCAAATGGCCATGGCCCCATCTCTGCCTCTGACACAGAGCCCTCATCAGAGCCTTCCCCAGACTCCAGGACTGGCCCATGTTCCTCCCCAACCTCCTCACTGTCCGAATCTGCTACCACCTGGCGGACCACAATAACGTCCAGTTAGGAGGCTACTGCTATACTCCCATAGAGATTTTACTTATTACATGGATGGTGTATATATGTTTACTTCTCTTCCGTCATGTTCTCATCATACATTAAATGGTAATAAATAACCACAAGATGAACTGGGCAGCAGGGATGGACAAGCTCCCTTTAACTCAGTTCAGCTGCAGATATGCTACAGGTCCTTAGTGCAGGTGCATTAAAGAACGTAATTCAATTAGGCAGGTAACACGGAGGGAGCAACTGGCATAACTAGGATGTTCCTCAAAACATTATAGAGGTAATCCTCGACTTATGACCACAATTGAACCTAACATTTCTGTTGCCAAGTGAGCCATTTGTTAAATGAGTTTTGCACCATTTTAGGATTTTTCTTGCCACAGTAGTTCCTGTAAATCAGGGGTGTCAAACTTAAGGCCTGCAGGTGAGATTCAGCACCCAGGGTACTTAGATCTGGTCCATGGGGCTGCCCTGAAAACAATGAAGGACCCGCCCAAGGTGTCTCTGCTAGCGAAAACAGAGGTGTCGTCCATCCCCCCCGACAGAGGGCGGCAGGAAGATGTCACAGCCTAAAACGGAGCTCAGTAGCCAGTTTTCATTGGCAGAGTGCTTGGGCCTCCACAGGCATTCCCGACAGGAGTGACGTCCAGCTGGCCATGCCCACCAAGGCCACACCCACCCTAGTCCCCCAAGGTCAAACAGAACCGCGATGCAGCCCACAATGAAATCAAGTTTGACACCCCTGCTCTAAGTGAATCACCACTTTTGCTACTCCAGCAGCAGGGTCATTAAGTGAAATGGCTTTCCCTATTGGCTTTGTTTGCAAAAGGTGATTACGTGACCCCAGGACACTGCAACTGTCATAAAAACGAGTCATTTGCCAAACACCTGAGTTTTGATCATGGGACCGTGGGGATGCTGCTATGGTTGTATGGGTGAAAAACAGTCATATGAAATTCAGCAGGCTCTGACAGGTTCTGGAGAACTGGTAGTGGAAATTTTGAATAGTTTGGAGAACCAGCAAATGCCACCTCTGGCTGGTCCCAGAGTGGGGAGGGAATGGGGATTTTGTAATATCCTTCCCCTGCAGTGGAGTGGGAATGGAGATTTTACAGCATCCTTCCCCTGGAATGGGGTGGGGTGGGGAATAGAGATTTTACAATATCCTTCCCCTGGAGTGCGGTGGGAATGGAGATTTTGCAGTATCCTTCCCCTAGAGTGGGGAGGGAATACAGATTTTGCAGTATCCTTCCCCTGGAGTGGGGAGGGCATGGGGATTGTTCAGTAACCTTCCCCTGGACTGGGGAAGGAATGGGGATTTTACAGTATCCTTCCCCTGGAATGGGGTGGGGGTGGGGAAATAGAGATTTTGCAATATCCTTCCCCTGGAGTGCGGTGGGAATGGAGATTTTGCAACATCCTTCCCCTGCCATGCCCACCAAGCCACGCCCACAGAACCAGTAGTAAAAAAAAAATGAATTTCACTACTGGTCATAACTCGTTTTTTCCCCAGTGCTGTTGTGCTGTGAGTTGAAGAAGCTTCTTGGATGAGAATCGACATGTCTTTGAAGAAAAACTGGGAAGTTCAGTTGCCTCTTGAGAAAAGCACCTTTGGGACAAGCACAGTTCAAAGCACCTTTGCAGCCCTTACTCCCCCTGTGGGATGAACCCAAGAGCCAAGGACACATTCTTCCACTTCGACACTTACCGGAAATTCTTGACATGGTCTTCCACATTGGTCAGGTTCATGGCATTTGAAAGAGCCATGTTGTAGGTCCCGGCTTGCACTGAGGAGCCCCAGTTTACCTCTGTGAAGAAAAAGGGTTGAGAAGAGAAAAATGAGATATTCTGTCAGTCATTTCCTACTAGAAATAGAATAACAGAATGGAAAGCACCTTGGAGGTCTTCTAGTCCAACCCCCTGCTTAGGCAGGAAACCCTACACCACTTTAGACAAATTATTGTCCAATCTCTTCTTAAAGACTTCCAGTGTTAGGGCCTTCACAACTTCTGGAGGCAAGCTGTTCCACTGATTAATTGTTCTGTCAGGAAATTTCTCCTCAGTTCTAAGTTGCTTCTCTCCTTGATTAGTTTCCACCCATTGCTTCTTGTTCTACCCTCAGGTGCCTTGGAGAATAGTTTGACTCCCTCTTCTTTGTGGCAACCCCTGAGATATTGGAACACTGATATCATGTCACCCCTAGTCTTTTTTTTCATTAAATTAGACATTCCCAATGAACAAGGCCCTCTTTTGAGAAACCAATATGATATCAAATAAATTTGAAAGTAGGTAAGAGGGTCTGTTAAACTGGTGTCTATTGCAATGAGTTGAAGCCTCCAATCTCTAATTGCAAAGAAAGGATTATTTTTTTTACCCTCTGAAATAGTTTTTTGCAAGATGAGAAAATCAAACATTAAACTGGAATAAATGTAAGCCATGCACAGTTCTTTGTGGCAACCCCTGAGATATTGGAACACTGTTATTATGTCTCCCTTAGTCCTTCTTTCTATTAAACTAGACATACCCAGTTCCTGCAACCGTTCTTCATATGTTTTAGTCTCCAGTCCCCTAATCATCTTTGTTGCTCTTCTCTGCACCTTTTTCTAGAGTCTCCACATCTTTTCTACACCGTGGCGACTAACCTGATCTTGGTATCAGGTTGTGGGGGGTGGGCATTGCAGTTCTCCAACTCTGGAGAACATCCTGTGGGTGGGCTGTGCCTACCTTAGGAACTTCAATTTCAAGGTGTTCCTCACCTGGTTTCTTGTAGGTGACATACGCCAAGCTCACAATGATGATTCCAACCACAATGAGGGCTGCCCACCAAGTCAGTAGGAACATGATGACCACGGAGACGATGGATCCAAAAAGCGCGGTCCATTTGCTGAAGTAGCGGAAGGAAGGCCTCCAGCCTAGAAGGGGGCAAAAGGGAGATGGGAATCACATTTTAACATCTCCAGAGCCTTCCCACCAGTTTAATCTAAAGCTTTAGCCATGCAAAATATTTAATGTTTTTAATGTTGGCCATGCAAGGCCAGAAATTTAGAGTTTCTGTTTTGGGGTCATGTACAATAGAAGTATATATTATTAATATATTAGAGTTGCATTTGTACTGATAAATAAATAAAGGGAGACTAGTATAGATCTATTTCGAGCTAATTAGCTCTCATCAGCTAGCCATACCCTTACTGGGATTTGAACCTGGGCTGTATTATATCTTAGGCAAGAGTCTTAGCCACTAAGCCACAGGCTCGCCTCCTTATCAGTTGAGCCAGGGAAATAGGTATGTATTTGTGTTACAACCCCTGGTATGCCTAAATATGGGAGGAAGGTCACTACTCCCTCTTTCTGTCCTTCGGCTCATCACAGAAGACCATGCAGACCATGCATATATTATATATTAATCATGAAATCTACTATTATATACAGCATACATCATCACTTAAAGGTAAAGGTCCCCCTCGCACATATGTGTTAGTTGTTCCCGACTCTAGGGGGCAGTGCTCATCTCCGTTTCAAAGCTGAAGAGCCAATGCTGTCCAAAGACGCCTCCATGGTGATGTGGCCAGCATGACTAAACACCAAAGGCGCACAGAACAATGTTACTTTCCCATCAAAGGTGGTTCCTATGTTTCTACTTGCATTTTTACGTGCTTTTGAACTGCTAGGTTGGCAGAAGCTGGGACAAGTAATGGGAGCTCACTCCATTATGCGGTGCTAGGGATTCAAACCACTGAACTGCTGACCTTTCTGATCGACAAGCTCAGTGTCTTAGCCACTGAGCCACCATGTCCCCTAGGTCGTCACATAAGCTAGTATTATACACTGCATACATGACTACACAGTATATATGGGCATATATAATACACAATACACAGTATTTATGTTCTTAATATGTAGCATATTACAACTTGCAATGTAGTACCATGTACCTTTTTCAGATTTCTCTACAATGACTACTAATTTTCATACAGTACGTATGCTGTGCGTGTATGAGTTTTCTTGCCACATTCACTAAGTGAATCACTGCAGTGGTTAAATTAGTAACACAGTTGTTAAGTGAATCTGGTTTCCCCGTTGACTTTACTTTTCAGAAGGTGGCAAAAGATGATTCCATGACTGCAACTGTCACAAAACTGTGAGTCAATTGTCAAGCATCCAAATGTAAATAGCATGACCATGGGGATGCAGCAATGGTCGTAAGTGTGAAGCGTGGTCCTGAGTCACTTTTTCAGTGCCTTGGTAACTTCAAATGGTCACCAAGTGAACTATTGTAAGTCAAAGACCATCTGTTATGGCTATATCTTTCCTAGTCCTTCTTTTCTCTAGACCAGCCAAACTCAAATCCTGCAACCGTCCTTCTTATGTTTTTTTTGTCTCCAGGCCTTAGTTGCTCTTCTTGGCACTTTTCCCCCCAAAGTTTCAAAGTACCTGTCCATTCTTACCTGGGGAATTGGTGATGGTGGCATGGAAACAGCTGAAGTTGATCAAGGCATAAGAGCAGAGGAAAAAGTTGGAGATGATGGGAGCAATGGTATTCAGTTCAGCTGCAAAGAGAAGTAGATGTAAGGAACACTGGAAAACCACTGCAGTACTCAACAAGGATAATCCTGCGTTGGGCACAGGTAAGTCCTTGACTTACGGCCGCCATTGAACGCAAATTTTCCACGGCTAAGCAAGGTTGTTAAGTGAGCTGCGCCTCGTTTTACAGTCTTTTTGCTACAGTTGTTAAGCAAAGTTCAATTATGCTAAGTGAGTCTGGCTTCCCTGATCGATTTTACTTATTGGAAGCTGGCGGGGACAGTTATACAGGGTGACCACATGACCCCAGGACACTGCAACTGTCATAAATACGTGCCAGTTGCCAAGTGCCCACATTTTGATCAGGTGACCATAGGCATGCTGCAACCATGTGAAAATCAGTCATAATCCACTTTTTACAGTGCTGTTGTAACTTTGAATGGTTACTAAACAAACGGCTGGAAGTCGAGGTTTCCCCGTGACTAATCGTATATCCCAGCAATGGGATTTCTTTTAACGATTTTATTTTGTTAAACCGTTTTGACCTCTCAACTGAATTCCCATCACATGCTAGATCTCAACAAGTTAAGAAAACCCCATTGCTGTGTTCCCCAAATCTGCTATGATCTAACTGAATAACAGAGTTGGAAGGGGCCTTGGAGGTCTTCTAGTTCCACCCCCTGCTGAAGCAGGAGGCCCTATGCTATTCCAGACAAATGGTGGTCCAATCTCTGCTTAAAAACCTCCCATCCCTCCCCTTCCAGGAGCCCCTATGCAGCCCTTATTAGGTGCAGGTAAGTGCAGGGCACTTGTGTAGGCTTGGGGAGGGGGGAGAACGGGCCAAACGGAAATTCAGGAAGGCTGGAAAGGGGCCCGTTTCTTCCCTACAGAGGGTCTCCGGAGCCTGGGGAGGGTAAAGACACTCCCTCCCACTGTGGTGCAGGAGGCCAGCTAGGCCACGCCCACCCAGCAACTGGGCAGAAAACCCCTTGCTAAAAATGTTGAAGCCCTGAATTTCTCCTTAGTTCTAGGTTGGTTCTCTCCTTGATTAGTGTCCAACCCCTGCTTCTTGTCCTGGCTTCAAGTGCCTTGGAGAACAGGCTGATCCCCTCTTAAAGGAAACCATATTGAAAAGAAGACTTCCTACACAACGCCTAGATCCAGAAAGCACCCAATCCATTTAATATGCTTTAACGAGTTGTGTGAATTCATTCATTACAACTGGCTCCACAATCCATGGTCAGATTCATCTTCTAGTTCAAAGCATCTCCAACCTATTCGTCTCACTTTGCCCTCGATTTCCAGCCTTTGGCCTTTCCGTTCATGTTTTGGAATAGAGAAATATGAGATGACCAATGTATAAGCTTACCTATGAGGATGAAGGCAATAGCCAGGATAAAGGTCAGGGCATAAGCCCTCAGCGGCTCCTTATTCTTTCCATATCCCTTGGCGAAAAAGCCAATCAGAGGGTAGAGATTGTCTTGACAGAGGCACTAGAAGGCAGAGGGACATAAACTTTGAAGCAGGAGTCATAAACTTTGAAGCAGGAGTCTCAAAACTCATTAGGGACAATCATGACTAGTGGCCACAGGGATGTTTAAAGGCTTCCTGCCATAACCAGATGTTGGGCAGGTTGGAGCAAGTCAAAAAGATTTGATTTGGCATTAGTTCTATCTCAATCTATATGAACACAGGGCCCGATTCACCGTTCCCATTAATTTACCTGCAATAGCATCTCTACCTTCTGGCTATGGGGATTATCTATCACAACCAGGTCACAGTTGTCCCAAAGATATTTTTCAAAAGGTGAAAGGACTTTCTCAGAGTTTTTTCCTTGAAAACGTTTCAATTCTCCACCCGGAAGCTTCAGTACTGACAGTGGTGCTTAATAGAAGGATTTATATTCTTTACGACCAAATGACTGCAAAGAATATAAATTCCTTCCATTCCCCACCATCTTTATAAAAAGCATTTTTGGGACATCTCTATCTACTTTTCTCTGATAAGCAGCCCCAAAGTGAAGAACAAGAAAGCAAGTTACAAAGCCGGCACAGCTTTTAATTATTGTATTTTTCGGAATATCACACACACCTTTTCTCCCCCACTAAAGAGGGTGAAAATTTGGGTGCGTCTTATACACTGAATGTCGCCCCGCCCACCCGCCAGCCCCCACCCGCTGGGCATTTTTGGCCTCTGTGCATCTCGTTTTTGACTTGTTCCAGGCTGCAGGATTTACCACAGACCGTCGCCACTTCTATGCCTTGCATTTTTGGCCTTGGTGCCTCACGTTTTCAGTCTCCGAATGCTCAGTTTCTGACTCGTTCAAGGCTGCAGGAATTGCCAGAGCACATCGCTGCCAATCGCCACCTCTGCTCTTTGCGTTTTCAGCCTCTGTGCCTTGCGTTTTTGGCCTCTGCGCCTTGCGTTTTCGGCTTCTGCATGCCCCCATTTTGGGCTCTGTGTATTGCGTTACGTGTTATGGGGCATGCAGGGGCTGAAAATGCAATGTGCTCTGGCGATCCTCTCAGCCTTGAACAGGTCGGAAATGGAGGCCGGAAACGCGAGGCACAGAGGCCAAAAATGTGAGGCGCGGAGGCAGCGATGGTCTGTGGCAATCCCCGCAGCCTGGAACAGGTCTAAAACATGACGAGCGGAGGCCTAAAATGGCCGAAGGGTGGGGACCATCAGGTGGGCGGGGCTACATTTGGTGTATAAGACACACCCAAATTCGTGCTGAATCAGGCTAATGTGCTGAAGCTGATCAGGTTGTTTGCTAAGGACGCTAGCCAGATGAATATCGATGGATGCTGGTATGCAGAGGCAGATTTTTTTTTCTTGATTTCCTCCCCAAAAACTAAGGTGTGTCTTATACTTCAGAGCATCTTATATCCGAAAAATACGTTAACTGTCTCTACCGTTCCTCACCTACGAGCTTTAAAGCTGAATCATAATATTCAGACTCAGCACATTCAGAAAGAAATCCCCCCACTTGTCAAAGTTCAGCCTGGCAGGTGAAAAAGAACTTGTTCCTTTCTAAAGTTAAAGGCTAACCCATGAAATTGATCTGGTGATAAATTTGGGGAGAGATAGAACCATCACAACTTGAAGAAGATTATGTTGCCAATGAACATGTGGAAAGTCATCCTCACAAAGGGTTTTCTGCAACTCTAATCTTCTCTAGATGTTTTGGAACAACCAGAATTCAGATCCAACATCAATTTCAAGGATATTCTAAGGGAAACCCCAACATGATATCCCTATTTCATAGAATCATAGGGCTGGAAGAGATCTTGGAGGTCTTCTAGTTTGATTCCCTGCTCAAGGTAGAAGCCTTCAGTCAAATGGTTGTCCAGTTTGTTTCTGAAAACTTCCAGTAACGACCCAAAGGTGCTTTTTCAAGAGGCAACTGGACTTTTCTTTGAAGGTGTTTTGCTTCTCACCCAAGAAGCTTCTTCTGAGTTGCTGAAGAAGCTTCTTGGATGAGAAGTGAAATGTCTTCCAAGAAAAACCAGAAAGTCCAGTTGCCTCTTGAAAAAGCACCTTTGGGACAACCATGACTAAGAATCTCCACCAATATGATATAAAATAAATTTGAAAGTAGATAAGAAGGTCTGTTAAACTGGTGTCTACTGCAATGAGTTGAAGCCTCCAAGCTGCAGTAATGAGAATACACAACTCTGAGAGGCAAGCTAGTTCACTGATCGCATGACACTCAAGTCGCAATCACTGAGATGCTTCTAGGTTGAAAGCAGAGGTGGGTTGCTACCTGTTCGCACCGGTTCAGGTGAAGTTCAGGAGAAGTAAACCGGCAGTAACACCCGCAGCAAACCACCCTTGGTTGAAAGGATTAACTGGTGACATCATCATTGCCCCGGGGATGCCCAGTTGGGAGCTCCATTCATGTCCCTGGGAGGAGCTGGAGCGAAGGACGAAAGCTCATCCCACCCCATGGTAGCATTTAGGTCTCGGAACGCCGGCTTGCTATCTCCAACCCAGAGTCCTAAGCAAGCGAGCCACTGTGCTACCTTCTTCTATTAATTAATTGATACTGTTTCTTGCCCCATAATTTCCCCCCAATCTACCTGGAAGACCTTGGGGGCTGACACAAGGCAAGCCAAAGCAGATGAGAGTGTAGCAGCGAAGATTCCTGCGGTGATCAGGGGGCTGAATGCCGACACCATGCTCATTGTCTGGAAAAGAAGTGAGGGGGACCATTTTGAAGAGAAATAAGTCCAAGTCACACATCCCAAATCTCTCTCCTACTCCCAAAGATTGTGGGAGGAGGGGCGGAGGGTGTTTGAGTCCAGTAGCCGTACCTGGTAATCATTGGCAAGCCCATATTCGCAGGTCTGTGTCACACTACATTCAGTGAAGTTCCAGCCGTACCGGCAGCCCAGGCCAACACAGTCTCCGCCGGTGAAGTTGGAAATCAAAGTGTCATTTAGACTTCCAGAGGCATCACGGATGACGCAAGCTCCTGTAGAAGATGAAGGAAAAAGGTCTCACAGGATGGGACCCTGGCATGGCTGTCAGGAGCCTATGGTCCCAAAATGGAATCTTAGTTACCTATGGTGGCCGCAATGGCCAAATAGCTGATGGTGGTCAGGAAGATAGCCATTAGTGTTCCTTGGGGGATGGCAACTGCTGGATCCTGCAAAAGGAAGACCACGGTGAGCAAAAATGACTAAGAAGCTGCTGGAAGGAGAAGGAGAAGACACAGGAGAAAGCAGGGATGCATTCAGCTAAAACCATGAACAATATGGTTCTTCACTTCCTAGAACTGCCTCCACCTAACTCTATCTGAGGGCTTCCATCCATGCACTCTCTTTCTGGCACCATCTTCTTAGCAGCTGGATGAAAACACCAGAAAATCTTTCTCAGTTCAGCCGCGATGAAGAACAGTGTAAGAAATTGTGTTTATATGTAGCACCACAGAGCAAACAAAAAGTACAGTCACCATGTGCTTTACTGCTCAACTGTTTTAACTGTGGTGCTACATATAAACAGAATTTCTAACAGGTTATGAGCCCAGAAATCCAAGTGTGGTGCAACAACATAAACAACCCAATCATAACCAACTACAGCAAATAAGTGCAAGATACAGCAACAGAAAGGAGACTGCCAGAATAAAAAGAAAATGGCTAATAATACAGTAGCAACAAAGATTTCATTTGCAAATCTGATAAACCAGAACTACCAGTTTTGTAAATTCAAGATGAAGATGCTGCTAATAAGAGAAGGTACATGGTGACTGTACTCTCTGTTTGCTCTGTGGCGCTATAAATAAACACATTTCTAAATAACAGTTACAAACAGGAACAGAAAACTCCTCCTACAGGGGCCCCACCTAATGATAGTTGAGGGAGGAGAAGCCATCATCAATGATCTGAAAGCCAATTAGCTTCTCCCTTTAGGGGACTATCCTCTGCTCCAACACAGTGGATCCAACCTTCAGCTCAACTGGCACCAGGGACCATGTGGTTCTTCTGTTCCTAGAATTGCCTCTATCTGCTATATCTAAGGGAGATGAGATGTTTCACCAGCACTGAATGTACTTTTGGGGCAAGTGCCAGGGACAAGAAGATACGCACAGCATTGCCCCAACCTACAAAGGAATTGCCGGTTGCAACAGTTGCTGCAATATTACTGCAATCAGCCATATATGCTGGAATTGATTGGCAGCACTCTCTTGCTTATCGGGAGATGTATATTAAATCCAACGGTGTCCTATATGGTTGGTTGCATAATTAGAGATCGGTACGGTTACTATGAACATTCAGTGGCGTAGCGTGGGGGGTGCAGGGGGTGCCGGCCGCACCGGGTGCAACATCTGGGGGGGGCGCCCTGACTCGCCCCGCGCTGCCCTTTGCCGGACTGTGGCCGCCTCTTTCCGCGCCCGGCTTGGCCCGCGAACTAAGCTTCCCGGCCCTGGCACGCCCAGGCCCCTCCTGCGCACTGCCTACCTCCCAGCGGAGCCGCCAAGACCCGCCGCGCCGCCCCCGCGGGAGCCGAAGGAGAGCGGCGCTGCGCTCCGTCTGCCCACGGCTGCAACGCCACCGCGTCCTCCCGCTCCGCCTGGAGCGCCCCGGGGAGCCGGCGCCTTCCCGAAGCCCCCGGTGCGCCTCCCACCCCCGCGGCACCTGCTTCCCTTCAGTCGAACCTTTTCCCGCTGCCCTGTCGAGCTCCTCCTCGGGAGGAAGGCAGGAGGCCAGCATGGAGAGCCTCACTTGACTGATGCCGACCCAGGGGCAGCTGCAGTCGGGCCGCCCTCGGGTTAGGGGGCGCAAATTACTTGCCCCGGGTGCTGACAACCCACGCTACGCCACTGTGAACATTACTCAGCTAGCTAGGGTGTCTCTACATGCTTGTTCTTCTTTCCCAGACTGTAAGGCCATTTCCCCCATTTCCTATTAGCCCCAAAGCCCTACTACCCAGGTGTGCCCACTCTATGCTTATCTGATCCAGATAAAGTAATTTCACAGGCAATGGGAATTATTTTTCAAGGTGCAAACAATTCAAACAACTGCTGTAGTCCCCTTCTGTGAATCACAGCAGAACATAACCCATAAAAAGTCACTCTGTGTGGATGTACTTTGAAGTCCTTTTGATGCTTTCTAAGCTTGGTTATTTGCTTACAGACATTCCATTGCCCAACTGGTTAATATCATCTGTGCTAATAAGCACATCACTGCTTATGTTACCTAATTGGGTAATGAAATACCTGCAGGCCAACAACTCAAGCTCAGAGAACAACACCAAGGACTCCAGAGTTCAACCCCAAGTTACAGATATATATTCTCTTCTGAAGATATTCTTCGACTTAGTTCTGTTCGAAATCTTACTTTTGTGGATTGCTTTTATTGCAAAACCAGGATGCTTCCTGAAAAGTTGAATTAAAGGTAAAAGTAAGGGCTCCCCTTGCACATATGTGCTTGTCTTTCCCCACTCTAGGGGGCGGTGCTCATCTCCGTTTCAAAGCCGAAGAGCCAGCACTGTCCGAAGACGTCTCCATGGTCATGTGGCCGGCATGACTAAACGCCGAAGACGCACGGAACATTGTTACCTTCCCACCAAAGGTGGTTCCTATTTTTCTACTTGCATTTTTACATGCTTTCGAACTGCTAGGTTGGCAGAAGCTGGGACAAGTAACGGGAGCTCACTCCCTTAAGCGGCACTAGGGATTCGAACCTTCGACCTGCCAACCTTTCTGATTGACAAGCTCAGCATCTTAGTCGCTGAGTACCGCATCCCTCAAAGTTGATTTACAGCTGCACAAACCCCAGGTAGAATGGCGAAGTATCTTCCAATATTATTTCTTCGTTGTGCTTCCCTCATCTGAAGTGATCCAGGTAAACAATAAAGAAAAGGGCCTTTTCTGTGTTATCCCCCAGTTTGCTAGCTCCTTCCCAGAGGAGGGCCACTTGGTCTTCATCTTCTTCTCTAAGAAGATCTTGAAGCAACATTCTTGGTCCTGATCATGCCCTTGACCTTGGAGGATCTTGAATCCAAGATCTTGGCCTTGATCTTCTTTTCGGAGCAGATGGTGGTTTGGGATTGGTCTAAATTGGTATTTTTCAGACTTGGCTACTGTGTGAAAGGAATGGACTTCACCTCTGATGCTAGCTATGGAATTCTGGGAGGTGAAATGCACTTATTTTTAAGTTACCAAGTTTGAAAAACACTGGTCTAAGTTATCTTTCTGAAGAAAAGGGGTAATCTTTTAAGCCTGAACCCTCTGATTGTGAGGAGATTTAGTGGGATTCCTCTGCCTTCCATGGAATGCAGCTTGGCCAGATCTTGCTCACACATGTCTAAAGAGTAACCTGAATGGAAAATTACTCTCTCTTTTATCCAATTATGAGATCACCCTTCCTTAATCAATATAATTTAGGTATGCTGGGTCTGCAGTTCCCAGAGGTCAGTTTTAAAGGCGCCAGAATGCAGAAGGGTGTGTGTGTGTGTGGGTGTTTAACTCACTGCAGAGGAGCCTGGAAAAAAAGAGAACATACTAGTACACAGGATATTCTATTTGTTTTCTTAATAAATCATGAGCTTTGGCGGAAATTATATTGCTGTAAATCCCCATTCTTCATCCTGTCCTAATGGTGAAATGCAAATCTCTGTCAATTGTTGACTCTTGGTGATACATGCACAAGTCCATGCAGTCTTCTTGGCAACAGGGTTTTTTTTTCTTTTTGGAACTAGTCCTAGGGCTGAGAGAAAGGCACTGGCTCAAAGTCACCCATCTGGCTTTGTCCCTAAGGCTACAACTAGTCTCCAACCTTCCCATCAGTGGTGGGATTCAAAACCTTTTACTACTGGTTCTGTTGGCGTGGCTTGGTGGATGTGGCAGGGGAAGGATATGGTAAAATCTCCATTCCCACACCACTCCAGAGGAAGGATGCTGCAAAATCTCTATTTCCTACCCATTGCAGGGGAAGGTTACTGCAAAATCCTATTTCCTCCCGATCAGCTGGGACTGGGGAGGCAGAGAATAGATGGGGGAGAGGCCAGTCAGAGGTGGTATTTACCGGTTCTCCGAACTACTCAAAATTTCCACCAGTTCTCTAGAACTGGCCAGAACCTGCTGAATACCACCTCTGCTTCCCATCCTACGTCTTAGGCTTGCTTATGAAAAAGTTCTGCTGACATGAAAAGCTAAAGATAAACACCGTTGACTTTCCAGCTGTTCCCACAGAGAGCAGAAATCTTCAAGATTCCCCCTCCTAGGTGGGTCCACAGCATCCAAAAGTCATCTTGGGTCCTTCTTAAGTGGCCTCCATTCAAATCCTGGGGGGCAAGGTTGCCAAAGAACCAGCTCTGTCAGCAAACGCAGAACATCGTGGGCGGGAGAAGACATTCTGCTTACTCAGCAGCAGCCATCTTGGGGAGGAGCTCTCCCATCCTACATCTTGAACTGAGCTAGCTCTGTAATATTTTGTATAAAATAAAATGTTATATAATATTTATATTAAAACAACCTCTAGTTCTCGAAACGCTTCTCCTTTCCTGGAAGTGCAAGCAGAATTTCTAGGAGGTTTTTGACTGTTGAAGGCAAAATTTCATCCTTTTTTTACAAGTCTGTAGAGATTCTCAGTCATCCAGGTCATGGTTGTCCCAAAGGTGCTTTTTCAGGAAGCAACTGGACTTTTGTTGTTGTTTTTTTCTTTTGAAGACGTTTCACTTCTCATCCAAGAAGCTTCTTCAGCTGCATTCCATTCCCCACTATCCTGTTAGAGTTGAAGAAGCTTCTTGGATGAGAAGCAAAACATCTTCAAAAGAAGAAAAAACAAGAAAGTCCAGTTGCCTCCTGAAAAAGCATCTTTGGGACATCCTTTTGCTATGTTTTCTTCACTCTTTCAGTGAATCTGTTACCAATTTTTTCCCTCTCTCTCCTTTTAAATCCTTTTGTCTGAAAAAACGCCCTGGGAATAATTTCCCGATAAGGGAACGGGAATCTTTAAGGGAGACAGGCGAGCAAGAAAAGAAGTCCAACTGAGCTCCATTATGCATTGATGGAACTTGCAGCCAACACTTTCCTTGAAGGAAAACTGCCAAGCCAACTTACCTTCAGATCTCCTGAAATATTGGCCCCGGCCAGGATCCCAGTGGCTGAGGGGAAGAAGATAGAGAACATGCCAAAAAAGCTTCCAGAATCTCCTCGCCATTCAGGTGTGAGGTTCTCCAAGAAGATGTCACCTTGAAGAAGGAAAGGACTTTTTTTTAAAAAAAAGAAAATCAAGCAAGTACCCCAAAAGCCATTGAACATTTTTATTTTAAAGGCATTTGGCATTTTCAAAAATCCAGACTGTAGAGTTGTCTTAGAAAGAATCATTTGATTATCTGCTTTAATGTGGTTTGCTTTAATTAGCAGCAGCTCTTTAAGATCTGCCTATATTATTCTACTTGATGACTCAGAAGACGTGAACCTGGAGCTTCAGTAGGCACAGCAAATACTTGATACCTCAGCTCTTTCCCTTGTCCCCAAAAATAAAGGCTCTAGTCCTCCTCATCATCATCACCATCTCCTTTTAAGTACCCCATCATCCTTTCCAGGGTGGAAGCTGGGCAACTGAATGGAACTATCAGAGTGTTTACTGGCCAGATGCCCTTCCTGTCACCGGTACAGAATTTTGTTCAGCAGATGTATTCTCATTGTTCCCAGAGAGAGAAATATCTTCCTCTAGCCAGGATCAAATTCACAGCCTCCTGATTGTGAGATGAGAGCTCGACCTCTGGGCACTCAGGCTCTAGTCCTCATGATTCCAAATAGAGGGCACTTTTAATATGAACATAGGAAACTGCTTTACCGCGTCTCAATACTCAGTATGGTTAACCATAATGTACTGAACAAACTAGAATTGCCTGTATTCACAAATCTAATTATGGCTACGTGAAGAGTATGTAGTGGCCTGGTGGATCAGTGCAATGTGTGAACACCAGGCAAGGGGGGCAGACAACTGATCTGTCTTTGGCCATGGATGACCAGTATTGTTTTAGGCAAAATTTCTTCTGTGTCTGAGTCCATTAGAAGTCCCATGGTCAGAACCTGTGACCTTCGCTGGGCCTGTTGTGGTATCTACTTCTGAGATTCAGTTCTTCCTGAATATGGCCTGCTCTATTATGTTACTGAACTGTACAACATGTTCGGAACAATTAGGAAAATATGCTGCAAGAGTATAAAGAGTATAAATATTGCATCTGCTGCAACTCTTTAAAGCAGCTGCATCTCAGAAGATATGGTTGCTTTAAAGAGGAGAGCAGTACTTGTATTGCTACATAAACTGGGAAGCCATGAGATCTGTGTTATATAACTATGATTTCTGTCCAGAAGATCAAGAATTGCAAAGTATGAGTCTTACTACGATAGCTGAAGTAGCCTTTAGTCATTCTCTCTGGTGAGGCAGGAATTAACGTCCCGACGAAATAGTTGATGAAGGATACCATGATGACAAAGAAGAAGACAACTTGAGCCTGGGAAGAGAAGCAACAAGAGAAAAGATATGAAAGCTTCATTCCCGGCTGGATCAGCTTCCTGATACTGGATTTCATAGGAGACTTATTTAATATACATGGATTTTACCTGAATTTGATTATTAGTTATTTTCATTTACTGGTTAGATACAGATAGTCCTGGACCTACAACTGAGCCCAAAGTTTACCCCTCTGCCCCCCCCGACACTGCAACCGTCATAAATATGAACCAGCCGTTATGCCTCTGAATTCTGATCACATGACTGTGGGAATGCTGCAATGGTGCTGAAAAACAGCCATCAATCACTTTTTCCAGTATCGTTGTACCTGTCACTAAATGAACTGTTGTAAGTCGAGGACTACCTGTACAGTATATCCTTGGTGCAGTTAAGCTCTACAAGGTTCCCTGGGTAGGCAGCGTAGCTTTGCAGTAGAAATAGAAGTAAAATTTGTCTTTTCACTCCCCTTCCTAAACTGAGGGCAGTTTGATTGTTTCTAGGGAGATCTGACAATCCAAAAATCAACCACCTTTGCATAACCGATTTAATTTATTGTTTTCTCCCTCCCTCCCTCAAGGAACTTTTTGCCTAACAGTCCATACCACAATGCTGCTCGGCTCCTTTTAAAGATTTCAACACCTCGCAGTCAAATTTTTTTTTATATGCTACCTTATAACAACACGATAGCGATCGTATAATAAGGTGTATTCCACATCAAGAACAGCTTTGCCAGATAATCATCTTAGATCAGTGTTTAATGTTCAGAAACGAGTCTAGCTGGTTCTCCTCTTCATAAACGTTTGGCAAAGCTTTCCCAAAAATTGCCCACACATTGGGTTCCATCCTCCAGATATCTGAAGGCTGTTCCTGCTCAAATTGTCAGATGACAATAGATCCAACGTGGAGAAACAGCCCCTCCCCACAACCCACATTTCTTGGCTTCCCTCAATCATCTTCTCTAACCGCTAAGATCTACTCTCTCCTTCGGACTGGCCACCCATCCCAATGTCAACACGTCTGCGCCATTACTTTTGCTTCCCATTCCATGCCAGCCAAAGCGATTCCAAGGAGGACGGTGACGGTTATCACGCCCACAATACGGATATCGTTTACTGGATCAGTCATCACGGCATCAAACTCCTGTGGAAAGATGGAGAGGGTGAGCATTCCCTTCACATCAGCTTCCTCCTCTAAGCAGCCTCCCAGATGCAAACTGGCTGAATCTTACCATCCTGAGATGGTTAGATTGACCTGATTAGCCCAACAATGCCATCTGTTCTTAAAAGGTGGGGAGCAGTACTGGGAGAAGGATGGAAAGAAAAAAAGAAGGAAGGGAGGGAGGAGCGGGAGAGAGAAGGAAGGGGAAGAAGAAAGAGGGAGAGAAGGGAAGGCAGGGAGGGAGAGAGGGAGAGAGAAGGAAGAGAAAGAAGACAGAATGGAAGGAAGGAAAATAAGAGAAGGATGGAGGAGACGTAGAGGTTGAGGGGCAGAGGGAGGAAATGAAGGAAGAAAGGAAACAAAAGAAAGGAAATGATGGAGAAGAGGGAGAGGAGAAGGAGGAGAGAGGGAGAAGAAAAAGAAAGGAGGGAGGCAAGGAAAGGAAAGGAAGGGAAAGGAAGGGAAGGGAAGGGAATGGAAAGGAACAGGAAGGGCAAATCTTCTTTAGATGTTGTAGAAGTATGAGATCTGGAATCTGAAAGGTAAAATTGGCTTCATCAGGAGCTCCAAGGAATCACCCCACAATATGCACAACCAACATGCTATTAAGCAAACAGTGAAAACAGTATTTCTTAATCTTGCCAACTTTAAAATATGTGGACTTCAACTTCCAGAACTCCCCAGCCAGCATGCATCCATTGCTGCAGCATGTTTCCCATGCCAGCTGAGGGATTCTGGAAGTTGAAGTTCACACACCTTAAAAGGCTGCAAGATTGGGAAACCCTGAGCTAGAAGAACAGAGGAAAGACAAGAGTTTTTTTTCACACGTACCACCAGCAGGTCCTTCACTGTTTCGGAGAAACCCACTACGTGCATGGCCACAGCCACAGCATTGGCAAAGGAGAAGAGAAGGCCAATGGATCCACCAAGTTCTGGGCCCAAGCTGCGAGAGATCAGGAAGTAGGTTCCCCCTACACCCAACATAAGCAAAATGGAGTCAGTTTTGTTTTTTCCCTATAACCAGACGAGTAAATTTAAAATCAGAAATAGAAGGTTTTGCACACTGGAGAAGCAGCATATAAAAACTTTATGCAAACAACATTTATTGTTGAACATTAAACAAGACTAAGCTCTATGAAGAACAGTTGCAGGAATTGCGAACATCTACTCTAGTGGAAAGAAGCATAGATATGACATTATAGAAGTATTCCAATATCTAAGGTGGACAACTATGGCAATTTTAGGATCTGTGGCTGACTTGGGAACTCTGGGAGTTGAAGTCCACAGGTCCTAAAGTTGCCTTAATTGTCCACCCCTGCTGAAGATGGAAAGTTTAAGTACCTTCAAATAAGCTCTCATTATGTTAAAACTATGTTAAAAAACTAAAACTATGTTTAAAAAACACTGTCTGGATGTTCCTTTTTTTTTTTTTTTACCAGCTCCCCTGACCTCTGTTCAGGGCCCCTTGAATTGGCTTCTTGGACTCTGACCAGGTTTGTACTTTGACTTTTTCTCTTTTTATGCCTCCTGAGTCCTGACCTGAAACTGGGATGGCTTGGTATAACTCAGGGGTGTCCAAACTTGGCAACTTTAAGACTTGTGGACTTCAACTCCCAGAATTCCCCAGCCAATTCTGGGAGTTGAGGTCCACAAGTCTTAAAGTTGCCAAGTTTGGACAACCCTGGTATAACTGTTGGATGGCTGAACTGCAGAAACCCAAATGGCCATTAGAGGGCAGCAAAGAGATACACAGACAGACAGACAGACAGACAGAGTGAGTAGGCTAGGCCAGCAGCTGAGCAGAAAAGGGTTTGTAAGATTGTAAAAGATGATTTACCTGCTTTGACTTTGCCGTTGGTGGAAATTGCAGAGATGGAGAGACCAGTAATACTGGTCACCACAGAGGACATGAGAATGATCAACCAGGTTAGCCCTGAAAGAACAAGGAACATGTGGTAGTTTGGAAGCATGGCTATCTAATATCCATGGCCTAATAATGTACGTATTTAACAAAGAGGTGACCAATGGTATTATGTTCTTTGTAATACAGGTAGTGCTAATTTAACAACTGCCCTGTTTAGCAATAATTCAAAGCTACGATGAAGTTGAAAAAGTGACGTTACAACCAGTCCTCACATTTATGACCATGGCAACATTCCCATAGTCACGAGATTGCCATTTGTGGGTTTCACAATTCTGCATATAGGGTCAGAGGAGAAGTCAGCAGTACAATTGCAATCCCATGATGCCCGCTTAACAACGTGCCTGACTCATTTAATAACTGTGGAGGAAATGAGGTCATAGGTTCATCCCTGTTGCGTGATGTCTCCCTTAATGACTGTGTTGCTTAGCAACAGAGTTGCAGGCCCCAACTGTGGTTGTTAAGCAAGGGATATCTGTACCAGATTATAAGATTTAAGATCTTTCTGTCCAATCTTGTAATTATTAAACTAATTATTCAGCTAAGATTATCTACTTATATTACGTTATTCCTGCCTTGCTTTCTCCTAATTTGAAGGCAGCTTGATTAGTTTTTTATTAAGTTAAACGATTTGTCCTTTTGTTCTGAAGATGAATAGTCATTTTCTGTGGGCAAAATGCATTTGAAGATACAAAAACATTGTGCAGCATTAAAATATATATTTTTTCCTCCTTGCATGTATAGGTAACTCTCAACTTATGAGCCCAAAACTATGGTTGCTAAATGGTATTAAGTGAGTTTTGTCTCACCTTATAACCCTTCTTGCCACAGCTATTAAGTGAACCACCGCAGCTGTTAAGTTAGTAACTCAGTTGCTAAGTGAATCTGGCTTCCCATAGACTTTGTGTCTCAGAAGGTCGCAGAAGGGGAACACGAGACACTGAAACCGTCATAAATATGAGCCAGTTACCAAGTGATGGAAGTTTCATCACCCAAGCATACGGATGTTGTGAACGTTGTAAGTGTGAAAAACGGCCATAAATCACTTTTTTTCAGTGCCATTGTAACTTCTACCGGTCACTAAACAAATGGTTGTATGTCAAGGAGTATCTCTACATGATATAAAAGTATTTACAAACTCATATCAAGGCTGGCTATATATGATTTAAGAACCTTTTTCAGTAGGGAGAAGGTGAAATCAAGTCCCTCCCAAAGGTATTTTTTTCAAGAGGCAACAGGACTTTCTGGTTTTTCCTTGAAGACATTTTGCTTGTCATCCAAGAAGCTTCTTCAGCTCTGACTAGATGGTGGGGAACATGACTCATTTAATAGTCAAGAGCTGAAGAAGCCCCTTGGATGGGAAGCAAAATGTCTTCAAAGAAAAACCAGAAAGTCCAGTTGCCTCTTGAAAAAGCACCCGTGGGACAACCGTGGCCTGCATGACAGAGAATCTCCATAAAAATAGTCCCTCGTTAATTCCACAAAGTCTCTTACCTACGCCAGCCTGGGCCGTTATCCAGGGCAAACGGAGATAAAGAATCACACCCCAAATATTCAGCATGCATCGGATCTTGGGATGAAAAAAGACACTAGTGAAAATCTGTTCACAAAGTCACATTATTTAATTATTAGTTACATTTTTTTATCCTGACTTTATTAGTTTTATAAATCACTCAAGATGATGAAGGTACACTTAGTCCTCTTCTTATTTTCCCCATAACGACAACCCTGTGAGGTGGGCTGGGCTGACACAGAGAGGGATCAGCCCAAAGTCACCCAGCCAGCTTTCATTCCTAAGGCAGGACTAGAACTCACGGTCTCCTGGTTTTTAGGCTGACGCTGTAACCACTAGACTAAACTAACTCTCATTGGCATGTATTTTTACTTAGGTTAAGGTCAAGGTTCCCCTCGCACATATGTGATAGTCGTTCCCGACTCTAGGGGGTAGTGCTCATCTCCGTTTCAAAGCCGAAGAGCCAGCACTGTCCGAAGACATCTCCATGGTCATGTGGCCGGCATGACTAAACGCCGAAGGCGCACGGAACACTGTTACCTTCCCACCAAAGGTGGTTCCTATTTTTCTACTTGCATTTTTACATGCTTTCGAACTGCTAGGTTGGCAGAAGCTGGGACAAGTAATGGGAGGTCGCTCCATTATGCGGTGTTAGGGATTCGAACCGCCGAACTGCTGACCTTTCTGATGGACAACTGAGCGTCTTAGCCATTGAGCCACCACGTCCCTTGACTTTTACTTAAAAGTATTAAGAAGCCACTACATTAATCGGTGGCAGCTCCAGGCTTTATTTCTTCCCAATCATAGTTCCTACTTTTGGGACTGTTGACATCCCATCCATCCTCTTGGGTCAAATGAATTCACACATTGCACTGTGAACTTTACCATGACTCCCGTCACCCAGCCAAATCGAACGGGCTCTGCTTCCGGTTCGGGATCTTCCACGTCCTTTTCCTCCCCATCCTTAGAACCAGTTTCCATATTGGGGTCAGCACGGTCTGGGCCCCCAGGATATGCCTGCCCTTTCCCCTATTTAAACAAAGAGAAAGAAGAAAAGAAGCTGAAATTAGATCCAATGTGAACCTCCTATAGTTCTGCGCCTTAACATTTTTGTAGCTGCTCTCCTTTCTGGTCCTCTCCAAATGCGCAGGATTTTGGCTCCATTCTTTCCCCAAAATATGGCTTTGTGGAAAAAAGACTGGTGCTTTTTCCACACACTGTATTAAATTGTGATTTATTTTAATCATGCAGAACAAAATAATTGGGTTACTATACTGTATAGAAAAGAAAGACTAAGAGGTGACATGATAGCAAGTGTTCCAATATCTCAGAGGTGCCACAAAGAAGAAGGAGTCAAGCTATTCTCCAAGGCACCTGAGGGTAGAACAAGAAGCAATGAGTGGAAACTATCAAGGAGAGAAACAACCTAGAACTAAGGAGAAATTTCCTGGCAGTCAGTGGAACAACTTGCCTCCAGAAGTTGTGAATGCTCCAACACTGAAAGTTTTTAAGAAGTTGTTGGATAACCATTTGTCTGAAGTGGTGTAGGGTTTCCTGCCTGAGCAGGGGGTTGGACTAGAAGACCTCCAAGGTCCCTTCCAACTCCATTCTAGTCTAGTCTAGTCTAGTCTAGTCTAGTCTAGTCTATTGTGCTGATTTGAGTTGGGGTTTGTTCCTTTGTGATTTAGATTTTTAAAAATCAGTTTAGCCTGCATGGTTTATAAAGCCATGGAGAATCTGGTTTGGCATGTAGGGAGAAGCTACCAAATTTTCATGCTGCACCCCACAATTTAGTGCACTGTATAAAGATAATCCGGTTCACACATGATCAGAGGTCAAAATTGGTACTTTGAAAGCCACAATGATTTGCTTTACACTTTGCACACAAAGTTGTGGTTATTTTAAAACACGATTTATTAAAGAAAATGCAACTGGCAGGGATCTCATAACAAATTAAGCTCTAAAGCATGGTTTATAAACCATGATGTTAGGATTCAGGCAGCTTGCTAAGTGTAAATCAACAAGCCACATTAAGAGTTTAAGTCAACAGATGAGCCAGTCTGAAACAATAACTGAAGAGTTGGAAGGGACCTTGGAGGTCTTCTAGTCCAACCCCCTGCCTAGGCAGGAAACCCTATACCGTTTCAGACAAACGGCTATCCAACATCTTCTTAAAGACTTTCAGTGTTGGAGCATTCACAACTGCTGGAGGCAAGCCACTGATTAATTGTCCTAACTGCCAGGAAATTTCTCCTCAGTTCTAAGTTGCTTCTCTCCTTGATTAGTTTCCATCCATTGCTTCTTGTTCTACACTCAGGTGCCTTGGAGAATAGTTTGACCCCCTTTTCTTTGTGGCAACCCCTGAGATATTGGAACACTGCTATCATGTCTCCCCTAGTCCTTCTTTTCGCTAAACTAGACATACCCAGTTCCTGCAACCGTTCTCCATATGTTTTAGTCTCCAGTCCCCTAATCATCTTTGTTGCTCTTCTCTGCACTCTTTCTAGAGTCTCCACATCTTTTCTACACCGTAGTGACCAAAATTGAATGCAGTATTCCAAGTGTGGCCTTACCAAGGCATTATAAAGTGGTATTAACACTTTACGTGATCTTGATTCTATCCCTCTGTTGATGTAGCCTAGAACTGTGTTGGCTTTTTTGGCAGCTGCTGCACACTGCTGGCTCATATTTAAATGGTTGTCCACTAGGACTCCAAGATCCCTTTCACAGTTACTACTACTGAGCAAGGTACCACCTATACTGTACCTGTGCATTCCGTTTTTCTTGCCTAAATGTAGAACCTTACTCTTTTCACCATTGAATTTCATTTTATTCTTACCGGTTCTGCGTTCCTCAACATGTCCAACGAGGGCCGGATCTTCCGCCGCCCAGGGGGTGCAGAGAGCGCATAAAACTCATATCGGGGACAAGCATCAATCGAAGTCTCATAATCGGGGGGAGCTGAAAGAGATCCGTTTTCTTCTGCTTGCGTGGAAGAAGGAAGATCGGGTTTAGGTGTGTGGTTATCTTGCTCCGAGGAAAGGCCATTTTGTAATTTTCGAACTTTGAAACGTCCAAAGGAAAGGACAGTCTTGTAGGATGAGGAATTTTCTTCCATGGCCTTCTTAGAATTGTTCCCACCTGCTAGGAAGAGAAAGAACATATATGCATTTATTTTTCCAGCAAGGCTGCCCCCTTTGATTTTATCCACCACTCAACAAGCCAGGAGTTAGGTAGACATTCATGATTTGACCCATCCCATTGAAGCCAGTACTGTCCATGGGATTTTCATGGCAAGGTTACTGGAGAGGGTTGCCATTTCTTTCTCCAGTGGATCACGTTTTGTCAGAGCTCTCTGCTAGGCTGGAGAAGACTCCTGTGAGTCCTTTGGACTGCAAGGCAATCCAACCGGTCAGTCCTAGAGGAGATCAACTCTGACTGCTCTTTAGAAGGTCAGATCCTGAAGAGGAAACTCAAATACTTTGGCCACCTAATGAGAAGGAAGGACTCATTGGAGAAGAGCCTAATGCTGGGAAAGATGGAGGACAGAAGAAGAAAGGGACGACAGAGAGCGAGGTGGCTGGATGGGGTCACTGAAGTAGGAGGCATGAGCTTAAATGGACTCCAGGGGATAGTAAAGGACAGGAAGGCCTGAAGGAACATTGTCCATGAGGTTGCGATGGGTCAGACATGACTTTGCAACTAACAACAATTCAAGCCAGTATTTTAACCATTACACCGTCTCTCTTACTTAGCTAAGGCCGCAACTTAAATTTAATCCTGGTTGAGCAGTTCCTGGGTCCAGAAATGTATTATCACAAGATAATCCTTCATCCCCAAATTTTAAACCACACAACAGGGTCCTGAACAAGGTAGAACATTTCATAGACGTCCTTATGCACATAAACTGTATTTCTGAGCAAGGCAAAAAGCTCCTGGCAGTGACTGTACAGACCCTTCTTATTACAAGTCACCGACCCAATAACTGAACTTCTCTGGCAAGATAACCAAGTGATTTAAAATACTGCAAAGAATTAGAATTTAGAATTAGAATAAAAAGAATTTATTCCATAACATAGGACAGATTATTTTTACAAGAGTATTTTTTACGAGACTCTTGTAATTTAGAATTTGGATAAAGAGATGTATAAAGTAAGAGCAAACCCGTGGAATATTTACAAGTACATTTGGTTCTGTTGTTCCTGGGAATAGAAAAGTTATATATGGCTCATATTCTTTCTGTATATCTGTTTCTGAAAAGCAGAAAAGTGGGGGTTTTTTTCAGATCAAAATCTGAAGAGTTCCATTCCAAAACACCCAATTCAAAATAATTCAAGCATGCCCTTAAGTGACACCAAAATGATTACGTTTTCAAGATCGTTTTTTGAGTCTAGTTGAACTATATTCATCATAAAGCTTTATCCACTTTTCTCTTTATTTTTACAACTGAAAACTAAGACATCATTACTCTAAACTCAGTTTGAACCTCTTGTTTCCATACAGCTTTGAAATGCATATCATGTTTTCTAATCCATTAAATAAAGGCATAGTGGCAATGGGTGGTCATCTATAATCAATCAAGCTTTATCTAGGTCATTGATCTGCCTAAAATGCTATTATAGGATGGCAATTTAGCATAATCTCTACACAAACAGCCTAGCCAATGTGCAATGAAAAATGAGCTTTTAATATTACTGCCACAGCTATAAAATAACATCACAAATATAAATAGTTAAGACAACAGTTTAGTATAGTACAGTTTAAAATAATGTGATATAATGTTAATATACATTATAAAAACCTATGGAAAAATAGCAAAACATCAGAAATATTAGCCAAAGACTATACAAACATTGTATTGCAAAAATCTCCAGGTAAAAATGTAATTGGTACTGATATTAAAACTATATAAGCTATGATGAAATGGCGGTAGAAAACGGCAGTATCCACTTCATAAAAAACGATAGCAGTAAAAATGGTCATGTTAAATTATTAGAAATAAAATCAATTACACAATAGTCATTACAGAATTAAAAGCACAGTCTCCATCTATCCTGGTCTTGCCAAGGACATAATCAAAATACCATACTTTTTAATTTAGCACATTTTCTAGGATATAGAAAGAAAGACAGACATGCACTATTTAAGTTGAACTAATTCTCAGGTAGAAACTACAGAAGTTTCCCTATAAGACCACATACAAATATATTAAATCAGAGGTAAATCCCATTGAATTCAATTGATTTTCTTCCAGGAAAAATATAAGCTGGCAAAAAAAAATCTCCCACATTCAAAACATTTGATTTATGTCTGTTTCCGTTATTTTAACAGTATTATGTTAACAGACCAGGGGGGGATATACCTCATCAGAAAAAGATGAAATTAATCCGTTAAAGTTAACTAAAGAATTTTGTGGCCCTTTAAGGATGAATCTAATTTGCTGTGGTAGAACTAACCCCAAGACCTTAAGAGTCATGCTATAATAAATTAACAAGTTCTTTAAGAGCCACAAGGATGGTTTTGAATTAGAGTGCAAGAGTAGTACAATCATTTACAAACTCCCATTTACTGGGGCAATGCATTTTCCTAATAATTAAATATATTTATATATTAATTAAATATATTTATATATTTAACATATTTATAAAATATATTTTACATATTAAAATATATTTATTATTAGGATATTTATACCAACCTTGGTCTCATCCAGCAGTATTATTATTTTTTCCTTCCAGAAGGCTACACTGCAACAAGATACAGGAATTATTTTTCTTAGGGATGGCCAAAAGACCAAATTAATTATATAAACTATAAGAGAGAGAGAGGGGGGGGGAGAGACAGACTCAGAGAGGGGGAGAGAGACAGAGAAAGACACAAACACACACACACACACACACACACACACAGAGAGAGAGAGAGAGAGAAGAGACAGAGACAGAGAGAGACAGAGAGAGAAACAGACAGAGAGACAGACAATAAAAATCTGTTTTCTCACACTTTGAGTATTTGAGTATTTCCAAGAACTGCCCTGAAAATAGATGCCTGATACAGTTCGTTTCTCTGCAGGTACGAAATTTGGCCTTCACTCCTCAAAGTCAAAATGGAAAGAACCACTCCAGCCTAGGACCGATGCTGCGCTAGATTGCTTAAACCTGACGGTCAAGAAGAATAAAAGCAGAAAGAATGAGATAGCAGGGAGCAGGGGGTAAAGAACAACCCAACTGCAGTGACCGAGGAACCAGAAAAGAAAAGAAAAAGTCCCAGAAACTAGAAGATGAGATGGAGACTTCATCTACCTGTTCCTTCAGCGTCTTCAGGCCAGCCCTTGATATCTTATCTCTCACCTGCTATCTCTCCTGACTTATAAAGCCTCCTGATGAAGGCAGGTCCAGCTCTTCTAAACTGGACCCAACAGCTCCTCACTGCCTTGATCCCTCCTATCCATCATCCACACCTCCACCCCCCCCTCTCCAAATAGACAAACTTTCCAAATGCAAGAAGGAAAGGGGAGGGGGGGGCGGAGGCGGCAGGGGGGGGGGAAGAAGGTTAGGGGTGGAATTGAAAGAACATCCTCCCCCTTTCTTGCACATAACATAAGAAGTTAAGGGCCCTGTTTGCTCGTCTTATCTCCTGCCCCTGCAGCGTTCTTTCCACTAGCCCATTTGTACAAGGCAATGGAAACTTAGAAAGACAATGGAAGGCTGGAGGAAAGCTGGAGCCTCAGGGATCTGTCTGGCTGGGTGTGTGGCTGGCCCGTGGGCAAGGGGGTGGGCAGCAGGCCAAAAAGCAGCAGGACGCAAGAATGCAGGCTTCAGATCTTGCAGGCAAGCTTAACAGAATGACAGAGTTGGAAGGGACCTTGGAGGTCTTCTAGTCCAGCCCGCTTCTCAAGAAGGAGATCCTATCCCATTTCAAACAAACCTCTTCTTAAAAACCTCCAGTGATGGAGCACCCCCAATTTCTAGAGGCAACTTCTGTTCCACTGGTTAATTGTCCTTACTGTTAGAAGTTTCTCCTCAATCCCAGGTTGCTTCTCTCCTTGATTAGTTTCCATCCATTGTTTCTTGTCCTCCCCTCTGGTGCTTTGCTAAATAGGCTAACTCTCTCCTCTTTCGGGCAACATCTCAAATACTGGAATGGTGCTAGCCTGTAACCCCTTGTTTTCTCTAAGCTAGCCATACCCAAATCCTGCAAACGTTATTTTTTGCCTCCAGGCTTTTAATCATTTTAGTTGTGCTTCTCTGCACTTTTTCCAAAGCCTCAAAATCTTCTTTGCAATGGATGTAGTATTATTCCAGGTTTGGTCTTTTTTTGAAACCAAACGTTCTCTGTCTGTTGAAAGTTATTCACAGAATATAGTTTCAAATCCTCAGATTGTTGCCCGTCACCAGATCTGTTAATTAATTCACCCCCTCCTCTTTGTGGCAGGCTCTCAGATACTGGAATACAGCTATCATATCCCTCCTAGTCCTTCTTTTATCTGCAAATCCAAACCCAAATCCTGCAGCCGTTCTTCATATGTTTTAGTCTGCAGGCCTTTAATCAACTTAGTTGCTCTTCTTTGCACTACTTTCCAGTTTCAACATCTCATGAACTTTGGGCATGGGATATGGTAGATGGTGTACTTTGGAGCAAGCACTACTCAAGCAGGAGTTCCTTGCATTTCAGACAAATGGCTGAAATGTCTCTTTTTAAAAGCCTCCAGGGATGGAGCTCCCACAACTTCTGAAGGCAAAAAAAAGGCACTGGTTAATAGTTCTCACTGTCAGGAAATTTCTTCTTTGTTCCAGGTTGTTCCTCTCCTTAATTAGTTTCCAGCCATTCTTTCCTTCTGATGCTTTGGAAAATAGCTTGTCTCCCTCTTCTTTGTAGCAGCCCCTGAGATATTGGAACACTATTATTATCATGTCTCCCCTAGTCCTTCTTTCTATTAAACTAGACATACCCAGTTCCTGCAACTATTCTTCATTTGTTTTAGCCTCCAGTCCCCTAATCAGCTTTGTTGCTCTTCTCTGCACTCTTTCCATCTTTTTTTTATATTGTGCTCCAGGTTAAGCCATGCTTCTTTGCCTTGCATGTTCAGGGACTTGAACCATCTGTTAAGGCATGTCTGGAGAAGGAGGAGGAGGCTAGGGGTTTGCTTAATTGATTTAGATTCAACCTTCGAATCCAAGTAGGACAATCTAGATCAGTGGTCGCTAACTGGTGGTCCGTGAGAAAATTTTGGTGGTCTGCAGAAAAATTATTTTTATTTTTTATATTGCACTAAATGAGGGGCCCTCAAACCCTCAAGTCCCAGGGCCAGATCATGTACAAATGAACATTTGTGTTGCTGCAGAAAGTCTCCCCCTTTGGAGGTTCTTGGTGTGGGTCAGAGGAGGGGCAGAAATTCCGACTCAGGGGCTGCTTCAGCCTCCTGGTGTGGGGCTTTGGGTGAAGGCTGGAGGGAAGCGCCACTGGTGGCAAAGAGCCAGAGGGCCTTATTCCAGTGGGACTGCATCATGGCCTGGAATTGGCTGCCCATCTCAGCCCACTGAGCCTCCAGGCACCGGTACCTGGCCTTGCACTCCCACAGGTCTTGGAAAGCCTATGCTCGTAGTCCTCAGTGAGGTGCTTCTTCTGAGCCTCCTTCTCTGTCAGATCCAATTTGAACTGAGCTGTTTTGCCAACTCTTTCTCGTGGTGGCTGCTTAGCTCCAACAACTGCTTTCTGTTGGGGCCCTAGGGAGCTCGAGTGGGCAGGGGAGGAGTGGCGAGGAGAGGCTGGCAAGGCGCCCCTCGACATGAGTGACATCGAGTTGGCCACGCCCACCCAGTCACATTACCGCCTCACCACGCCCAGCCAGCCAGTCATTAGGCAGATCATATTAGGGGTCCGGCGGGATTTAAAATTATGAATTTAGTGTTCCTGAGACCTGAAAGGTTGGTGACCCCTGATCTAGATAGCTTCCACAAGGCACTAAGAACATGGAAGACTTGAATGCCTGAAAATATTTTTAAATATTTTAAAATTTTAAAAAGAGACACAGTGATTCCAACCAAGGCATTCTAAATAAATAAATAAATGAAGCAAGAAAGAAAGAAAGAAAGAAAGAAAGAAAGAAAGAAAGAAAGAAAGAAAGAAAGAAAGAAAGAAAGAAAGAAAGAAAGAAAGAAAGAAGAAAGAAAGAAAGGTGCATGCCAGAACAGAGGCTTTGAAGTTAATTCAGGAAACTAAAGTGACGATTGCACATCAACATGCAACATTGTTTGCCCTGATCTTACAAGTGTTTCTCAACTCATTGTACACAAACCACAGCTGGATACAGAGGCAGCTCAGCTGGGACAGTAAATCCTTCAAACCGTAGCTTTTTTCAAAGTCGACCCAACTGATAAATGTTAATAACACAATACTTGTAGAAATATACAAACAGAGCTAATGCTAAGTGAAACATTGGTTAGGTGAATTTTGCTCCATTTTACAGCCTTTCTCGCCACAGTTGTTAAACAAATCACTGCAGTGGATAAGTTAGTAACCCGGTTGTTAAGTGAATCTGGTTTCATCATTGACTTTGCTGGTGAGAAGGTCTCAAAAAGAAGATCCTGTGACCTTGGGACACAGCTACGGTCATAAATATGAGGACAAGCACCTGGATTTTAATCATGTGATCATGGGGATGCTACAAAGGTCATAACTGTGAAAAAAAACGGTCATAAGTCACACTTTTCAATGCCATGGTAATGTTAAGTGGTCACTAAACAAGCTGTTGTAAGTTGAGGACTACCTGTAATATGGAGGGAGACAGAAGGTTTACTTTTCGCTCGCTGCAGAAAGAAAGATCGTGAACGGAAACTTAAAAACCACACACAACAGGTACCATATAAATACCACACAGAGAGCAGGCCAAAGCACACATTCTGCTGATACCATTTTATAAGGCCTTGCTAAGGCCACACTTGGAATACTGCATTCAGTTTTGGTCACCACGATGTAGAAAAGATGTGGAGAAGAGCAACAAAGCTGATTAGGGGACTAGAGACTAAAACATGTGAAGAACGGTTGCAGGAACTGGGTATGTTTAGCTTAAGAGAAAGAAGGACTAGGGGAGACATGATAGCAGTGTTCCAATATCTCAGGGGTTGCCACAAAGAAGAAGGAATCAAACTATTCTCCAAAGCACCTGAGGGTAGAACAAGAAACAATGGCTGGAAACTAATCAAGGAGAGAAGCAACTTAGAACTGAGGAGAAACTTCCTGACAGTGAGAACAATTAATCAGTGGAACAGAAGTTGCCTCCAGAAGTTGTGAATGCCCCAACACTGGAAGTCTTTAAGAGGATGTTGGATAGCCATTTGTCTGAAACAATTTAGGGTTTCCTGCCTAGGCAGGGGGTTGGACTAGAAGACCTCCAAGGTCCCTTCCAACTCTGCTATTGTATTGTTTTGTATTGTATTGTATGGCTAGAGAGAAGTTCCCCGAGAATGGACTCCATCGCAAGTCCAAAAATCTCTAAAGACTAAACCTCTAGTCCCAGTGACCGGCCCAGATTGCATCCTGCAACATTATCATGGGACATATATATTCAAATTCATTTGTGAAACTTAAAAGCAAGGTGATTTGTGGCAAAACCTTTTTAACCTGCTCATAGTAGAAACTTTGAATTTCTCCCACTAGCACTTGTGATAACCAGAGGCCTGGTTTTTAAAGTCGAGCAGACAAGTTCTTGAAGATTTAGGCCATTTCTTAACTCCAGAAACTTTAAGAGGGATGTCTCAAAGGTGCTTTTTGTTTTTTTCAAAAGGCAACTGGATTGTGTGTTTTTTAAAAATATATATATAGTCCATTTGCCTTTTTTTAAAAAAGCACCTTTGAGACAATTATGACTTGGATAACTGAGAATATTCAAAGACATTTAAGAGGGATGGACTTCAACTTCCAGAATTGACCTGCAAATCTGATTTATGACAGGCTTTGCAAATCATGCAAAATCATGATACCGTTGGGTGAGACTTAGCTTAGAAGATTATGCCAACTGGGACAATGTGATTTAAACCTCCCCCTCCCCAAAAGTAATTATTACCAAATCTTGACTTAGCAAATATGCAAACCCAGGCAACCTTTCAGCTCCTTTCCCCTCAGAGGATTCTTAGAAAGATAAAATTAAAGGGGTGAGTGTGGATATATTGTTTTCAGACATGCATACCTTGAAAGAAAGGTGAAAAGTATCTCTTATCCATGGAAGAGACAATTAACTTAGTTGAGAAATTCTTCTCTCCTTATCTGTCCCAGCACCCTGGGCTCCAGGTATAGAAATTCAGAATTATATAATCATTAAGCATTACAATAGTCTCGTGTAAGTTCTGGGTGTGTCCAAGATAAGGATTCACTACTTGGTTTCTTTCCCCAAAAAACTTTTCAGTTCAGAAAGAAGCTAAAATGCAAGGAAATATAATGTAAAATAAAATAAGAAGTGGGTGTCAAGAAGCCAAAATTGGGAATGTAAGAAAAAAAAGGAGAAGAAAGGTGTAGAAAAGAATAACTTCCAACTTTCTTTGATACAGATACAAGAATAAAATATATATTTTTGCTCTAAAATGAACAATGCTGTTGTTGTTAGTGGCGAAATCGTGTCCAAACCATCGCGACCCCATAGACAATGTTCCCCCGGGCCTTCCTGTCCTCTACCATCCCCTGGAGTCCATTTAAGCTCAGGCCTACTGCTTCAGTGACTCCATCCAGCCACCTCATTGTCTGTTGTCCCCTTTTTCTTTTGCCCTCAGTCTTTCCCAGCATGAGGCTCTTCTTCAGTGAGTCCTTCCTTCTCATTAGCTGGCCAAAGTACTTGAGTTTCATCTTCAGGATCTGGCCTTCTAAAGAGCAGTCAGGGTTGATTTCCTCTAGGAGTGATCAGTTTGATCACCTTGCAGTCTAAGGGACTCTCAGGAGTCTTCTCCAGCACCATAGTTCAAAGGCCTCAGTTCTTTGGCACTCAGCCTTTCTTATGGTCCAATCTTCACAGCCATAGATCGCAACTGGGAAAACCATAGCTTTGACTATACGCACTTTTGTTGGCAGGGTGATGTCTCTGCGTTTTAGTATGCTGCCTAGATGTACTATAGCTTTCCTGCCCAGGAGCAAGCGTCTTTTTATTTCTTGGCTGCAGTCCCCATCTACGGTGATCTTGGAGCCCAGAAAAATAAAATCTGTCACTACCTCAATTTCTTCCCCATCTATTTGTCAGGAATTGAGAGGCCTGGTGCCATGACCTTAGTTTTCTTAATGTTGAGTTTCAAAAATGAATTATAACACACAGTATTCCCACAGTTGCAAACAGTTCCAACCACCCAATCTCAGAGTTAAAAGTTTAATTTCTTTCACCTTCAAGTAAACAGTTCAAAGTTGGTTTCCCAGTAGGAACACAGCTAGACAAAGTCTTTTGTTTAATCAAAATAGTGTTGTCATCTCTGCCAACTTCATGAACTGCAACATCCATTCTTCACTTGTGGGAATGTGTGAGTCCTTCCGTCTCTATATGCATGAAAGTCTTGTGCTATTTGCTTCATTGTCAACATCTCAATTCCTCTCCCTTCCCTGCTTTTCAAGGCAGTTGCTAAAAACCTTTGATTTTTAATAATTCAGAAGTCAATTTATATTCACCTTTGGCTTATTCTAATTTAAGGTGACAATTCCTGGAAAGCAAAATGTCCTGACATTCACTGCTGAGTATTTTTCAGCTGGCTCAATGAAATGATCATCAAGGTTTTGGGCTGGGAGAAGAAGGGTGAATGTCCCTACTAAAGAATTTCCTAAGATGTTAGCATCTTTCCTTGACATTTCCTGCACATTGTTCCGCTGGAGCAGATTGTATGGTAGTGGGTTTCAGTTTTACTTTCTTTGGGACCCACTAATTATTTCAAAACCTTTGTCTCACCAAGGCAAAAAGGAGTCTATAAGAACTACAGAATGATTTTGAACAAGGATAATTATCGTGCTGGGTAAGGGTAATGGTCACATAGATCAACATTCTGGGTCTAACTATGGCCTGTTAGATGCACAGATCTGGAACAAGAGTGCAGAGAAGAGCAACAAGATGATTAGGGGACTGGAGGCTAAAACATATGATGAATGGTTGCAGGAACTGGGCATGGCTAATCTAGTGAAGAGAAGGACCAGGGGAGACATGATAGCAGTGTTCCAATATCTCAGGGGATGCCACAGAGAGGAGGGGGTCAAGCTATTTTCTGAAGCACTGAAGGCCAGACAAGGAATAATGGATGGAAACTGAACAAGGAGAGATTCAATCTGTAAATAAGGAGAAATTTTCTGACAGTGACAGCAATCAACCAATGAAACAGCTTGCCTTCAGTTGAAGTTGTGGCAGCTTCATCACTGGAAGCTTTCAAGAAGAAACTGGACTGCCATCTGTTAGAAATGGTGTAGGGTCACCTCCTTGGGGTGGGGTGGGGGCTTGGATTACATGACCTACAAGGCCCCTTCCAACTCTGTTAATCTGTTAAAAAGAGTCCCTTTTCCCACATTGAATTCTACTTGGTCAACAGCGATTATAAGTAGCTGTGACAGGCTAAACCAGTATTTCTCAACTTCAGAAACTTTAAAATGGGTGGACTCCAACTCCCAGAATATCCCAGCCTGCATGGTTTATGGAATGTTCAGGAGGTAATAAGGATTGCAGAACCATCAGTGGCAGCTTTTAAAAAGAGACTGAACAGCCTTTGGTCTGGAATGGCAGAGTTATGAATTATGGCTTCCATATTATAATAGCCGAATCTACACAGTACACCTAGCCGAAATCAGACTTAGTCTGGCTTAGTGTGATGTATGAACAAGTCCAATAACCTATTCCAAGGCTACCTATGAATATTCCTGGATGAATATTGGAATTGAACCTGGGTCTCTCATCCAATAATCTTAAATGCTGCACAATATTGGCTGGGTGAGATCGGTTTGCCAAATACCGGTAACTTAGTAAGCCAAACTCTAAATAAACCAATTGAAATAAGTACGCTGAGTAAATATTCCAACCTGCTCTTTTCATTACCACACCTTTAACAACAATATGAAAAAAAATTATTCAAATTAAACTTTGCATAAAGCAAGACAGGACATGTCTTTGATTGTTCCTTTACCAAAGGCTCCAGTTTAAGGCAGAAGAGCAGGAGAGGAGAAAGCAATTGGCAACTCTTAAGAAGGATTACAGCAGGGGTGTCAAACTCGATTTCATTGAGGGCTGCATCAGAGTTGTGTTTGACCTTGGGAGGGCTGGGGAGCCATGGCCAGCTCAATGTCACTCCTGCCAGGGGCACCTATGGTGGCCTGAGTGCTCTGAGCACTCCGTTTTTGGCTGCCACAGCATCCTTCAACCCTCTGCCAGTAAAAATCGAGCTTGGGAACCCATTTTCACTGGCAGAAGCACAACGGGCCACTCCTTCACAATTTGGCCCCGCGACCAGATCTAAGTACCCTGCAGGTCAGATCTGGCCTCCGGTTCTTGAGTTTGCCACTCCTGGCTTACAACACTGGAGAATGCATTGTGAAAAAATGAGAAATAGCTAAATTCAAAAGCACATATTTAAATTTAAATTTATTTGCAGTGGATATAAAGCAATCATTACTTTGAAACAAATGCAGCTTTAATAAATACGTTTTCTTAAACCCGTATTTTATTCTATTCCTACGGTTTGCAAGGTGATTCTTTCTTCCACTGAGAAGAAACAATTTGATTGATTAAAACAATTTATACAGTCGCCTTATCTCAATAAGGTGGCCTTGGGTGGTGGAGAAATTTAAAATAAAAAAAATGTGTAGCATAAATAACAGTGATGGGATTCATTTTTTTTTTTACTACCGGTTCTGTGGGCGTGGCTTGGAAAGCATGGCATGGCTTGGTGGGCGTGGCTTGGTGAGCAGGGGAAGGATGCTGTAAAATCTCCATTCCCTCCTGATCAGCTGGGAGGCAAAGAATGGATGGGGGCAGGACCAGTCAGAGGTGGTATTTACCAGTTCTCCAAACTACTCAAAATTTCCTCTACTGGTTCTCCAGAACTGGTCAGAACCTGCTGAATACCACCTCTGATAAATAATATTTATTGACGCATAGATAATTCTTATTTCTACAGAAGAGAGGCTAGTCTAGGTACTGGCCCAGAAACCAGGAGACTGTGAGTTCTAGTTATGTTGTAGCCTTGAAAGCCAGCTGGGCTAGTCACTCTCTCTCTCTCAGCCGAATTCACCTCACGGGATTGTTGGGGATTGTTGACGTGGGGAAAAAGGAGGAGGAATAAGTATTGGGTACGTTCACTGCCTACTTATCAAGTAATAAAAGTGGGATACAAATAAAATAAAACATTATTTAAAAAAATAACACATGGTGCTGAATAACCATTACCATTTCAAATTGCTAAGGTAATAATAAAACACTCAGTCAATTCTCAATCCAAATGCCGGAACAGAAATGGATCAGTGGTGCATGGGTCTCGCCCTTTCCTCAACCAGTAGATGTGCATCTGTGTGTGTCTAAAAATGTTCTCACACTTGGGACAATGGAATCAGCCAGATCCCAGCTGAAAATCCACTTCTGCTCCATATTTTAAAGTCTTTAACACAAAAGCGGAGACCCCATAACCCTCCAGGTGGAAACTAACCAAAGAGATAAGCAACCTGGAATTAAGGAGAAACTTCCTAACAATGAGAACAATTAACCAGTAGAACAGCTGGCCTTCGGAAATTGCCGGTGCTCGAACAAAGGAGATTTTAAAGAAAAGACTGGACAGTAACTTGTCTAAAATGGTATAGGATCTCCTGCTGAGCAGAGGGCTGGACTAGAAGACCCCCAACTTCTCTTCCAGCTCTATTCTGATTCTGATTCAGACAAGACACTGCTCAAACTCTCAGCCAAGTTAAGTCCTTCTCCTTTTGGTTTCCCACTCAATACAATTACTTTTTTTTTAAAAAAAACATATAAACATTACATCTTCTCTTAAACTATGTGTTGTTTGGGTACAAATACGGTATCTCTGTGCAATAACCATCAGAATTTACAATATCATTCACTACATTGGTATTAATTCTCTAGTTTTACAATTATAGTATATTGAACAATTCAGCATAGTAAACTTGTTCATTTTTCCCTCTTAACATATCTTCTAATACTAATACAATAATAATATTAAGCATAATAATCCTCATAATCATAATACTAACAATTATCGTATTGTTTACATCTCTAGCTTAACATATTTTCTACTCTTCTTTAATCTCCTTCTTTTATTTCCAATTTCCATTTTTATTCTCTAACCATTGATAGAATAATTCCCATATTATATAATATTCAGTTTGCTCTTTCTCCTTAATTACCGGCTTCAGTCTGTTCATTTCTGCACATTCTAATACTTTCCCAATCACATTCTCATCAGTAGGGATCTCTTCACATTTCCAGTTTTGTGCTAACATACCATTATTTTTGAATACCCTGTGGGCATGGATGATTATTTCCTTTTTTTATATATTACTTGTGTTTTGGGTGATTAGGAAACCCATTATCTCTTTACAACAGGACTGAAGGCTGGGTTTTATCTTTTTGCATATCTCTTCTGAGGTTCACAGAGAGCACAGTTAAATCAATCTCTGAAAAGAAGGCTTTCATGCCATGCTTTGCTCTTTTGGGTATATCTCCTGGCAATAAAGGCCTATGGCAAATCTAGACAGCATACTAAAAAGCAGAGACATCACCCTGCCCACAAAAGTGTGTATAGTCAAGGTTATGGTTTTCCCAGTTGCAATCTATGGCTATAAAAGTTGGACCATAAGAAAGGCTGAACGCCAAAGAATTGAGGCCTTTGAACTATGGTGCTGGAGAAGACTTCTGCAAATCCCTTGGATTGCAAGGCGATCAAACCAGTCAGTCCTAGAGGAGATCAACCCTGGTTGCTCTTTAGAAGGTGAGATCTTGAAGATGAAACTCAAATACTTTGGCCCCCGAATGAGAAGGAAGGACTCACTGGAAAAGAGCCCAATGTTGGGAAAGATGGAGGGCAAAAGAAGAAGAGGATGACAGAGAATGAGGTGGCTGGATGGAGTCACTGAAGCAATAGGTGTGAGCTTGAATGCACTCCAGAGGATGGTGGAGGACAGGAAGGCCTGGAGGAACATTGTCCTTGGGGTCATAATGGGTTGGACACTACTTCACAACTAACAACAACAAGGAGGTGAACATATCCAACACGCCACCCTCCTCCTTTCCCCACACAACAACCATCCTGTGAGGTAGATTGGGTTGAGAGAAAGTGACTGTCCCAAAGTGACCCAACTGGCTTTCATGGCTAAGATGAGTCTTGAACTCACAGTCTCCTGCTCTTTTGTTTATGCCTTAATCCAGGGGTGTCCAAACTTGGGAACTTTAAGACTTGTGGACTTCAACTCCCAGAATTCCCCAGCCAGCCATGCTGGCTAGGGAATTCTGGGAGTTGAAGTCCACAAGTCTTAAAGTTCCCAAGTTTGGACACCCCTGCCTTAATCATTACATCAAATTGGGTCTCTTAAGTGGCAAACATGTCCAGCACACCTTCCTCCTCCTATTTTCTTCACAACAATCATGTGAGTTGTGTTGGGCTGAAAAGAGACTGACCCAAAGTCATTCAGGTGGCTTATGTGGCCAATGCTGGAACTGAACTTACAATTTTCTGGCTTCTGGTGTCTTAATCACTTGATCAAATTGACTCTCTTCATAGAAGGAAACAAATGCAGAATGAAATGAAGACAGAGAACCTGGATGAAATAAGACACCGAAGAATCGTATACATATACTTCCTTTCCCGAAAAACCATTCCCTAAAGAAATGTTTTGCTAAGTCATTGTTTGCTATAGGTTAGCTTTACACAACATGCAGGAGGGTAAACTGTGATTTGCAAAGCATCACACCTAGATCTGCATGTCAAAATAAAGCCAAAACCAAACAACTACATTTATGACTTAGAATGATCTCAGCCAAAGGATCTCCATATCAAAACACTCAAATTTAATTGTAATACATTGTATATACAGACTTCCATGGTAAGTAAGTAATACGTTGGATATATAATTGTACTACATTGAATATACCACATTGTATGGTAAGTCAGTATGTAATCCTCAAGGCTTAGTTGTTACTGTGTTTCCCCAAAAATAAGATAGGGGCTTATTTTCTTTTGACTTCTGAAATAAGCACTTGGCCTTATTATTTTTGAGGTGCAGGAGGCAGCGAGCCTGGGCACCTCCTGGCTGCTGCTGTGTTGCAATATTTGGCAGGCAGGGGTTATTTTCAGAGGAGGACTTATTTTAGCGCATGCGCTCAAAAGCCCGATTGGGTTTATTATCCGGGGATGTCTTATTTTCAGGAAAACAGGGTAGCAACAACAGGAGATCATCCGACAGTGATATGGACTAAATAATATAACTGTGTGGCAGAACTGAATGGAATTTCTGGCCATATTATGGCAAATAGAATAGAATAGATTAGAATTTTTTATTGTCTAAGTGATTGTCATAGGTTACTAATAAGCAATCAAACTATACTAAGAAACAAATAAAACAATATAAATTGTAAAGATACAAGCAACATAGTTATAGTCATAAGTGGGAAGAAATAGGTGCTAGGAAGCAAGAGAAGAATAATAGTAATATAGTCTTAGTAGGTAATATGACAGTGTTGTGGGAATTAGTTGTTTAGCAGAGTGATAGCATTCGGGGGGAAACTTGCCTTGTGTCTAGTTGCTCTGGTGTGCAATGCCCTATAGCATTGTTTTGAGGATAGAAGTTGAAACAATTTGTGTCCAGGATGTGAGGGGCCTATAGTTTTTTTTTTCACAGCCCTCTTTTTGACTTGTGCAAAATACAGGTCTTTGATGGAAGTTGGTTGCAATTGTTTTTTCTGCAGTTCTTGTTGGGTTGCAGAGCCAAACCAGACAGTTATAGAGGTGCAGATGACAGAATCAATAATTCCTCTGTAGAATTGTATCAGCAGCTCCTTGGGCAGTTTGAGCTTCCTGAATTGGCGCAGGAAGAACATTCTTTATTGCGCTTTTTTGATGACATTTTTGATGTTAGGTGTCCCTTTTAGGTCTTGAGATATGATAGAACCTAGAAACTTGAAGGTCTCTACTGTTGATACTGTGTTGTCTAGTATTGTAAGAGGTGATAGTATAGGAGGGTTTCTCCTAAAACCTACCACCATTTCCATTCCATTGCCAGAGTTGGCATCCAGCTGTGCCACAAAGTTGTATCGTTTTATTGATATCACTGTATGGTGATGTCACTTTGCTGTTGCTGATTAACAACTACCGCATTTAAAACATAACCTGAACTAAAAATGGATTACTAATGGAATGTGTGTCAGTGGTGTCAAATAGCTACAAAAAAAGGCCGATGCATTTCCATAACACAAGTATTGTTTCCCAATCATGGGAAGTCACAATTCCACGTTTTCTCACACTGCTAGAATCCTTCTTTGAGTATTGCATCTTATCCAATATCTTATACATTTCTTACCATTTTAAGAAAGATTAATAGAAATTGCAACAGATTTGGTAACAGACAACAATCTGAGGATTTGGAACTATATTTTGTGAATAACTTTCAACAAACAGAGAATGTTTGGTTTCAAAAAAGACCACACCTGGAATAATACTACATCTATTGCAAAGAAGATTTTGAGACATTGGAAAGAGTGCAGAGAAGTGCAACTAAAATGATTAAAAGCCTGGAGACTAAAAAGAATATTTGCAGGATTATTTGATAGGTTGCCACAAAGAGGAGAGAGTTAGCTTATTTAGTAAAGCACCACAGGAGAGGACAAGAAACAATGGATGGAAACTAATCAAGAAGAGAAACAAAGTGAAATTAAGGAGAAACCTCTTAACAGTGAGAACAATTAACCAGTAGAACAGCTTGCCTTCAGAAGTTGTGGTTGCTTCATCATTGGGGGCTTTTAAGAAGAGACTGGACAACCACTTTCTGAAATGGTATGGGGTCTCCTGCTTGAGCTGGGGTTTCAACTAGAAGACCTCCAAGGTTCCTTCCAGCTCTATCTGAATTGAAAAATGTGAAAAGATGGGATAAGGTAGCATTCTTCAAATATTTGGACAATGGCCTACAAAAGGTGGTTCAGATCCCTTCTATCCTTCTTCAGAATGCAGAGTTTGGAAGTTACAAGAATTGAATATTGCCCCCGCAAAAATATTTTTTAAACAAATTTCAGCAATTGAACCAATGACCCAGAGTAGTCATCTGGATATGTTCAAATGGAAGGCATACGGTCATATTTTGGAGGTGCTTCCCAAGGTACAAAGATTTGGATTTAACAGAATAGCCAAGTTGGAAGGGACATAGGAGGTCTTCTAGTCCAATGTTTCTCAACTGGGCAACTTTAAGATGCATGGACTTCAATTCTCAGAATTCCCCAGCCAGCCCATACTCCATCACTGGAGGTTTTAAGAAGAGATTGAACAGCCATTTGTCTGAAATGGTACAGGATCTCCTGCTTGAGCAAGGGGCTGGACTAGAAGACCTCCAAGGTCCTTTCCAGCTAGATTCTGATTCTCCCACTTGTCTTTCTATTTGGAAACTTCAAGATCTCTTCCAACTCTTGTAACTCTGACCTCAAACATGGCACTTAAAAAAAAAGTTCAGTGCAGAAATATTTCAGTGGTGTAGGTTCATCTGCCTTTGAACTGCAAGTCGTGGTCTTGTGCAAAGCATTTTTTAAAAAAACAATCAGGAGACATCGAGGAGTAGGAATTCAATAAAGGATACAGCATTTTTTCTAAATTAAACAGAGGGGAGGATTCTTATCACTTTGAATATGTACATTACCCAAGAATGTCTGGCTCACACCCAGGCACTGATGTGCTAATGGCCCATATAATCTTTGGCAATTCTTCCGATCTGATAATCTACTTCTTTCTTTTGTTTTTGTTTATAAGACTTCTGTGGGACTTATAATGATGGTCTTTACAAAGCCTCGAACTCTGGCTAAACCCACTGGGAACTGAATTGCGCTTTGCAGACCAAACCAAGTTACTTTGCTTCGCCCAGATCTCTGAACTGACAAATTCAACTACATAAATCCCGAAGCACAGAAGGCAACTGTCAATTATACCAGCCACAACTGCTGCGTGGTGGGGAAGTGGAAATCAGTGTCTTTACTCTTTTCATTGCAGCAGGCTCAATAAGAAGTTGCTTTCTGAGCAACTCACAATTTTGTTCAGGCTATCTTGCATTATGTGCAGCGGAAGTGGGAGAAAAGTTTTTTTTATTCTGGGGGTCACATTGGTTGGATGAAGAGGGGGGAAGAAAGAGGAGGAGGAGGAAGAGGAATTATTGAGTCTGTCATCTGCACATCTATAACTCTCTGCAACCCAACAAGACAGAAAACAGACTTCAGAGGATAATTAGAACTGCAGAAAAAACAATTGCTACCAACTTGCCTTCCATTGAGGACCTGTATTCTGCATGAGTCAAAAAGAGGGCCCTGAAAATATTTGCAGACCCCTTGCATCCTGAACATAAATTGTTTCAATTTCTACCCTCAAAATGATGCTATAGAGCACTGCACACCAAGGCAACAAGACACAAGAACAGTTTTTTCTCCAAACGCCATCACTCTGCTAAACAAATAATTCCCTCACCACTGTCAAACCATTCACTAAGGCTGCGTTACTATTACCATTAGTCCTCTCATTGTTCCTATCACCCATCTTCTCCCACTTATGACTGCAGGACTATAACTTTGTTGCTTGTATCCTTGTGATTTATATTGATTTGATTGTTTCCTGATTGCTTATTTGCACCCTATGACTATCATTAAGTGCTGCACCTTATGATTCTTGACGGATGTATCTTGTCTTTTTATGTACAGGGAGAGCATATGCACCAAAGACAAATTCCTTGGGTGTCCAATCATACTTGGCCAATAAAGAATTCTATTCTATTCTATTCTATTCTATTCTATTCTAAGAGGACGAGGAAAAATTTCAAGAAGGTGGGGAAATATTGTCATTAATAAATTAATAAGAAACTAGCACATCTTCTAAACAGGGACATTTATACCCACCCTATTATATATGTTGAGGCGGCAACTTAACAGAAACCTTTATTAACACGCTAATGGCAACTCTAGAACTAGGCTAAAGAACAGTTCCCGCTTGACAGCTTTTATACCCCAAACTGTCAACGGGGTGGCCAATCAGGATGCGCTAATCTTCCCACTCTGGCTTCACGGCTTGGCCAATCAAGAACGACCATGCGCGGACACGTCTCATGAAACAGGAACACAACACCCCCCATTCGTGAGACTGCTAGAACAAAAAGGGAAGCATTTTGACTCTGTCCTCAGACCAGAAGTGTCTTGACAACTTCCCATTTCTGGGTTCATGGATCATTTTGAGATCCTCTCTGTGTGCTCCTTGTTTAAGCAACTACCTGACTGTTGCGTTAAGAGCAACAAAGCCTATGCAAACTGATGCAGGGAACTTCTAATGGTAGGTGACAACAGACAAGAGATCTTTTGGGATCTATCTTGGGTCATGCCCCACTGACTTTATCGAAGGGGCTGTAAACATCTATAGCCGATTCATAAGGGCTTCTGAAAAAAATATGCTGCCCATTCCACATAGGCATCAGGAAGCGCACCTGTCCAGTAAATGCTCACCTCCGTTCAGTCGCCCCGACTCTACCCTGAAAAGGGATTACAGTGTCGTAAAAAGGGAGGTATTGCGTAGGGGCTACATATACAGACAGCAAAAATTAGATGAGATTCTGAAAACTAGCTTTTTGTTGCTATCTAGTGAGGATCTAGATTTTTGCAACTGAGAAACGGCAGTCCTGCGTTACACTGCGTTGATTAATTGGTTAAATTAATGGATTAACAGGGAAACATTTTTATCCATCAATAGACTTCTCTGAATGGGGCTATTTATTTATTTGTTTGTTTGTTTGTTTGTTTATCATTTTTCTCCTGCCTTTTATTATTTATTACATATCTAATACTTTTTCTTCCTCTTATTTTGCCCACAACAATAACCCTGTGAAGTAGGTTGGGCTTAGAGAGAGTCACTTAATTGGCTTTCATGCCTGAGGCGGGACTAGAACTCATGGTCACCTAGTGATTGGCCCAAATTCATCCATCTGTTTTTCATGTTTAAAGGCAGGCCTGGAACTCACAGTCTTCTGATTTGTAGGCCAGCCTCCCAACCACTACACCAAACTAATGTTCTACTTATTTCTCTCTCCAGTTCTCCTATAGATTTAATGGTTTTGTACTATTAAAGTATCACAGTTAGTCAAGATGCCCGTCTAGGATTTTGTCCTTCAATTCTGGAAAAGTTAAGGTGTTTTTGAGTCAAGAGAATACTTGTGATTTTTTTCCCAAGGCAAAAGCCTTAAGATATGACAAAACACAGTTGCTTTTATTTTACAGAAATATTTCAGAATGAACAGGAAACAGATGCAGAGACCATATAGGGAAAACGTTGGTTCTCCCACAAGATCTGATGTGGCTATGCAATGTGCTAAGATAGATAGATTTCATTTTTTTGTAGAAATCTTCATTTCCCAAGAAACTTGATGGGGAACAGGAATATGATCTGATGTTAATATTGGAAATTCCCATTTTATGTTCAAAATCACAATCACTTTCAATGACATCATCACACTATTATTTTCGTGCAACCTTATTTCAAAGCCATCATGGCTTCTACCAGATGACAGTACTCTGACTATTCCTTATAGCACTGTTTCTCAACTTTGGAAATGTTAAGCTGTGTGGATTTCAACTCCCACAATTCTGGCACTCAAAGTCCTTGTATCTTCTGGCTGGGGAATTCTGGAAGTCCACAATCTTAAACTTGCCAAGGTTGAGAAACACTTCCTTATGGAATGTTGTTTTATCAATGCACACTTTTATACAGATATAAGCAATCATTCATTATATTAAGTGAAATCTTACAAGGCGTACTGCTAAGTGTTTAAATCCTCTTCCAGCCCATGAAATCACAAAGTGGCAAAGGTTACCTTAATTGCATGCTTAATTGTTTGGAGAAATTATGTGTCCGTCCGTCCCCCTCAACATTAGCAAAGGAATACTGGGCAGCTTACAACAGAAAACAAGCCAAGGCAAAAATATTCAATAATAATCAATAAGAAGTGATCTGTCTCATTTTCATACCTTCTCCCAATGGGAACTTTACTCATCGGGGCCTCAGAGCCCGGGGAGAATAACCAAGTTAAAGACTTTCTAAAGGACCACAATTTTCAGCAACACAGTTTATAAATTAGCTCCTTGTACAAAACTAGTTAATGCCATTGGATGCTTGCTAAACAAACTCATGTGATGTGGGAACTAAAATAAAATCACTGAGCTTTTACCATTTTTAAAAGTTTTTAAATGGAAAAGGATCCAAAGATGTGACTTAAGAACTTTATTTATTTGAAGGACTACCCAATTCCTAAAAGGGACATGGTGGCTCAGTGGCTAGGATGCTGAACTTGTCAATCGAAAAGTCTGCAGTTTGGCTGTTCGAATCCCTAGCAAGACATAATGGAATGATCTCTCGTCCCAGCTTCTGCCAACCTAGCAGTTCAAAAGCATGTAAAAATGGAAGTAGAAAAATAGGAACCACCTTTAGTGGGAAGGTAACAGTGTTCCGTGCACCTTTGACATTTAGTCATGCCGGCCACATGACCACGGAGATATCTTTGGATAGTGCTGGCTTTGAAATGGAGATGAGCACTGCCCCTTAGAGTCGGGAATGACTAGCACATGTGTGCGAGAATAACATTTACCTTTATCTTACCTAATTCCTAGTCCAATTTAAATGTATCCACTTATTACATCTGTCTTCTACCTTTGCTTAGGACCTCAAAGCATCAGCCCAGTAAACTTAAGTTAGGCCAACAAATAAGAACAGGTTCAAAGCTATCCATGAAATCCCTATGGTTGATTGAAATCTCCATAGCTCTAGAAGAAAGTGTGATGACATCTAAGTGGCCTGTTCCAGGTATATGGAAACAATACAACTGGTCACAACATCCTGCGTTAGTAAAAGGTCTTGTGTTTCAGGAACCACCCTGAATTCATTAGAACGTTGTTTCTCAACTCTGGCGAGTTTACGTTGTGTAGATTTCAACTCCCAGAATTCTTAAAGTTCCTGAGGTTGAGAAACATTACCTCAAAGATCAGCAGGGAACAAATAATTAAAGGATGATCTAGGAACCCTTGTTGAAAAAAGCTGAAGAAATGTCCTAGCATGAGAATTGTTTCTCCTATAGGGCCACGTCTGAGGTGGAAGCTCTTCTCAACTTTCCAGGATTTTAAGAAAGGCTTACTTACAAAGAATTGTGATTGATATTTTTAGGTCAGAACATATTGACAAAATAAGTTGTTGGGCAAGACAAAGAAGGCAGTAACGAAGAGTGACCTGGAAGGAAAATAACTTCCTTGTTATATAATTTTCAGCGCAAGTCTACAGCAACTGATGATAACACTTCAATGCATCATTTGCTAATCATTTTTTTTTCTATTGCTAAATCGGCATCTGTATGATTTATGTCTCAAGAAGTATTATCGATCAGGATCCGCGTTGCTAAGATAATTTTTTTTAATTTGCTTCTATGCTGATGCCAAAAGTACAATTTGTTCCATAAACTTAAAACATATGGATTCCCTGAGAAAACTATTAAGAGTTATGCTTCTGAAGAAAAGAAGATAAGCTAGCTTCGGGAATTTTGAAACTGGTGTCCTTCAACTGCAGGATTCCTCAACCCGCATGAGTTGAAATCCGTACATCTTCGAATTTCCAACTTTGAGAAAAACTGAGGAAAACCACCAATAGCCTGAAAAAATAGCCACCTGTTTGCCCTTCTCCTCCTCTCAAGAAACAACAGTTTTTCTTATTTTAAAAAAACTATGAGAAAGCTGCTTATCCCTTTGAAGGCATGATTCCAGGTTTCTATGGGTTTGTAAGTAGTTTGCTTTTTTTCTCCCAGCATAAACTTATGTTTTTTAATTTTATTTGTTAAATTTATTTGCCGCCTAATAGCCCCCTAGAATATGGGGCTATTCTAGACAGTGTACAACAATAAAAAAAATGAAGAAAAGAAAGCAGAGTAACTTTAACAGAAGGCAAAATAATAGAACAATAAAATAAACAATGAAACATTAATAAACAAGATAAACATAGAAATAAAGATTCGTATGTTAGACTAAACTGTAATTTCCCAAACCATGATTGTTGAATAGGCTATTGTAGGCTGGGTTGACATAACACATCAAACCACACACAATAAGTATAAAGTGATTGATGAACACAATCACAGTTAAAATGATCATGCTGTCCGAAATGATCTCCACATTTTAGGGAGCAAAACAGGGGCTACTCCACACGGAGTGTAAAAATCAGGTTAAGCACTTGAGGGTAGTAGATTATACATTTTTATATAGTTCTTTGCTGCCATATCACCATAACTAGGGTTTTGCAGGTCAGATCAAATAGCCCTGCAAAATCTAAAGAAGAAAAGAAGAGGCCAAGAAGAAAAAGCAGAGGGGACATTCATGCACACAAAGAATCTCAGAATTTGGGAATAACAGATATTTTAAGCCAGGGTTACTGCATCCCCAACAGCTTCAGGACAGGATCATTACTTAGAAGAGGAAAGCTTTCCTTGGCTCAGGAAGTTAGGGGAGTTAGGGGAAGCTGTAGCAGATCACCCAACCCCTTGAAATACAAAGTACAACAACACATTTCATTACTATAAAGAGGCAACAGTTAGAGCAGGAGTCCCCAAACTTGGCAATTTTAAGACTTGTGGACTTCAGCTCCCAGAAGTACACAAGTCTTAAGGTTGCCAAGTTTGAAGGCCTCTGAGTTAGAGCTTCGCCCAGCAGGACTTCATCAGATGCAAAAGCATTGAAAGCAAGCAGAACATCATCAGGTGCAGTCAGGAAGAAAGTACCTTTGAAGATTCTTATTACAGCCTCAAAGCAATACCTGGGTTACGGGTCAAGCAGCAGTGCATCTCCAATCCTCTCTTCCACTCACTCTGAAGACGCTACACAGACTGTCCCGCCAACCTTGTAGCCCTTCCCAAATAGGCAAGCTCTGATCCTAAAGAAAGGATGGAAGCATGTTCTTGGTTGACATGCCTCCCTCCAGCTAATAAACCTATGGAGCAATGCCTCACCGTTGACTCGGTGTATCCTCCCCTTCCTTGCTCTTGCACACAGGCGAGCTCACAACCACGTGCCAGCCACTCCATAAGCATCGAAACTCCAGCCCCACCCATGCTGGCTGAGGCTGTCTTCTTGCAACATTAACCAGGCAGTGAGGTCCTGAATAAAGTAGCAAGGTGTCATGTGGCATGGAGGAAGAAGCATCACCTCGCTGGCCCAAAGCTGGGGATTCTCCCCAGATGGGAAGAACTTGCTAGCACTGGCTAAAGCAGGAACCGAACGCACACCCCTTTTAATTGACTGAGGCTCAGACATTGCCAAATGTTGTGGTTGCATCTGGTTAGGGGGGGAAAATAGAGCTGTCCTAGCCACTTTCTTTTTCTATCCTGTACTCGTCAAGGTCTCCACATTTGAAACCAGTACGTACATGTCCTACGGGTAAATTTCTAGGTTTTGTCATATCTTAAGACCTAAAATGGACACCTAACATCAAAAAACATCGTCAAAAAGCACAACAAAGAATGTTCTTCCTGCGCCAACTCAGGAAGCTCAAACTGCCCAAGGAGCTGCCGATATAGTTCTACAGAGGAATTGTTGAGTCTGTCATCTGCACCTCTATAACTGTCTAGTTTGGTTCTGCAACCCAACAAGACAGGCACAGACTTCAGAGGATAATCAGAACTGCAGAAAAAACAATTACTGCCAACCTGCCTTCCACAAAGGACCTGTACACTGCACGAGTGAAAAAGAGGGCTTTGAAAATATTTACAGACCCCTCGCATCCTGGACACAAATTGTTTCAGCTCCTACCCTCAAAAGGACACTATAGAGCACTGCACGTCAAGACAACTAGGCACAAGGACAGTTTTTTCTCATCACTCTGCTAAACAAATAATTCCCTCACCATGGTTAAACTATTCACTAAGGCTGTGTTACTATTACTATTAGTCTTCTCATGGTTCCTATCACCCATCTCCTCCCACTTATGACTGCAGGACTGTAACTTTGTTGCTTGTATCCTTATGATTTATATTGATATTGATCGTTTCCTATTTGTTTATTTGTACCCTATGGCTATCATTAAGTGTTGTACCCTATGATTCTTGATGAATGTATCCTATTTTACTTTTTCTTTATGTACACTGAGAACATATGCACCAAAGACAAATTCCTTGTGTGTCCAAGCACACTTGGCCAATAAAGAATTCTATTCTATTCTATTCTATTCTATTCTATTCCATTCTATTCTATAGCAATAGCACCTAAACCTCTATACCGCTTGACCAGGGCGGTGGTTGAGCGAGTCCCATTGTGATTTGACGATCTTGTCTGCTGCAGCCATTAAGTGAATCGTTGTGATCCTTAAGGGACTCACATGGTTGTTAAGCAAATCTGACTCCTCCCTTTGACTTTGCTAGTCAGAAGGTGGCAAAAGAGGAGCGTGTGACCTTGGGACACGGTGACGGTCATAAATATGAACCAGTTGCCAAGCATTTGAATTTCGATCCCATAACCATGGAGAAGCTGCCAAAATGCGTAACTGTGAAATTAGGTCATATGCCTCATTTTTTTTCAGTGCTGTTGTAACTTTGAACGATCACTAAATGAACTGTTGTAAATCAAGGACAACCTGAATTGTGGGCTAGAAGTTTTAACAAAGCAGCTGGCCTTCCATTCCTACATCTGACTCTAAAGATGTGAAGTTTGATCAAAGGCAATGGGATAGCCAGGAGCATTTTATGAAAGCAGTTCAAGGGGATTAGAAAAGCCCAGCCACGTCACCATACAACAAAAAAGATGTTGAGACTTTGGAAAAAGTTCAGAGAAGAGCAACTAAGATGAACAATTGCCTGGAGACTAAAACATAGGAAGAACAGCTGTAGAATTCAGATTTGGCTAGTCTAAAGAAAAGAAGAATTAGGGGTAACATGATAGCAGTATTCCAGTATTTGTGGGCCGGCCATAGAGAAGAGGGTCAAATTATTTTCCAAAGCACTAGAGGACAGGACAATAAACAATGGTTAGAAACTAATCAAAGAGAAATCATGGGAACTCCATCACTGGAGGTTTTTAAGAAAAGACTAGATAGTCACTTGTCTGAATTAGTATAGGTTCTCCTGCTTGAGCAGGGGGCTGTACTAGAAGACCTCCAAGGTCCCTTCCAGCTCTATTGTATTCTGTCCTCAAATATTGCATGTAGAGTAGATATGACCCAACTTTCTTCCTTCCTGTTTACCCTGAATGGCTTTGGAAATTACAATGCAGGATTGCAAGCAAACTCTTCTACAGCCTGGAGTTCAATCCTGATAGGGCTCAGATTGTTGGGGGGGGGGGAAGCAATATGCAAAACATTGTAAACTGCTCAGAGAGTGCTGTGAACCACCCGCAGGGGAGAAGGTAAGCCTAAATGCTTTTGCTATTGCTAATGAAGGGTGACCGAGTTTGGATGTGCTGAATTAGGTTTGAAGGAGCAATGCATTGCCTCCCTTTGGTAATTTCAATTGCTTAACCATCCCCTTGGAGAAGAGAGGTCGAGACAAATCACACCTGCAACACATGCCCTTATTGTGTGTTTGTGTAAATAAACCTATGTCATAGAAATGCTCCAGGCTGTGGTTTAACCTAACTCTTCAAACCTGTCGCTATTGGGAAATGAGATGCACACCCATAACAGGAGGCAAAACTATAGTACATAATAATCCTAGACTCTGTTGCTCCCTTTTTTGATGAGCTGTGAAGATTTTGAAATGGTAGCACCCCGGGAACTGGTCCATGGTGCTGATCTGAACAGGATCCAAAGCAGTAAATCTCAACTTCTGAAACTCCTGAAATTTGCTAATCTAGAGGCAAACGAGGGCAAGCTCCATGCATAAACTACAGAGCAGGACATTCAAAGAGATTTGGGGTGGATAATATCTCTGGGTTGTTGAGTGGGGAGATGGAGTTCTTGTAAACTTGGCAGATGCATTTATTTAACAAATTTGATCTCTGCGGTTTTAGAAGTCCTTCTTGATTCTATCTTAATTTTCATTCTTGCCTAGGGTTTTTCTCTTCGTTGCTGTTCTAGCTGCTGTTTTTCTTTGTTTCTCTTTCTTTCTTTCTTTCTTTCTTTCTTTCTTTCTTTCTTTCTTTCTTTCTTTCTTTCTCTTTCTTTCTTTCCCTTCCTTCCTTCCCTCCTCCTTCCCAAGACCTCAAACCTATGTTATACATTTGCTTCTTCACTTCCTTCCTTCCTTCCTTTCTCTCTCTCTCTCTCTCTCTCTCTCTCTCTCTCTCTCTACTTCCTTCCTTTTCTTTTCCTTTCTTCCTTCCCAAGACCCCCAACCTATTGTATATCTTGCTTCTTAACTTCCTTCTTTCCTTTTTTCTTTCTCTCTCTCTTTCTTTACTTCCTTTCTTCTCTTCTTCCTTTCTTCCTTCCCAAGACCCCAAACTTATTTATACCTTGGCTTCTTAACTTACTTACTGTACTTCCTTCCTTTTTTCTGTCTTTCTCTCTCTCTCTTTCTTCTTCCTTCCTTCTTTCGCTCCCTCTTTCTTTCTTACCTTCTTTTTTCCTTTCTCCCTTCCCCAGACCCCAAACCTATTTTATACCTTGGCTTCTTCAGTTCCTCCCCCCATCCCTCCCTTCCTTTTGTTCTTTCTCTCTCTCTCTCTCTCTCTCTCTCTCTCTCTCTCTCTCTCTCTCTCTCTCTCTCTCTCTCTTTCTTCCCTCCTTCTTTCCTTCCTTCCTTCTTTCCTTCCTTTCTTCCTTTCTTCCTCCTTCTCTGGACTTTCTTAATGTCAAGGAACTGAAGTATCAAAGGACTCAAAGTTTTAATTTAACCCAAAGCCTGTACAAATGGAGTTTTCAACCCCTTGGCTGTAACAAAAGAGAAGTAAACAGGATCATTTGCCCAAAGGAAGCCATTCAATCAACATCCTCTGGGAAAAACAGGTTGTTAGACCAAAAAAATGATCAGGGGACTAGCGGCTAAAATATAAGAAGAGTGCCTGGAGGAACTGGGTGTGTCTAGTGTAATGAAAAGAAGGACTAGGCTAGACATGATAGCAGTCTTCCAATATCTCAGGGGTTGCCACAAAGAAGAGGGAGTCAAACTATTCTCCAAAGCACCTGAGGGTAGGACAAGAAGCAATGGGTGGAAACTAATCAAGGAGAGAAGCAACTTAGAACTGAGGAGAAATTTCCTGACAGTCAGAATAATTAATCAATAGAACAACTTGCCTCCAGAAGTTGTGAATGCCCCAACACTGGAAGTCTTTAAGAAGAGATTGGACAACCATTTGTCTGGAATAGCATAGGATCTCCTGCTTTAGCAGGGGGTTGGACTAGAAGACCTCCAAGGTCCCTTCCAATTCTGTTATTTCTTTAGATGAATAGAATTGACTAAGAGATATAAGCATTTTGAAGACCAGCCTGTTATCTTGCAAGAGATAAAAGTGCTTTTTTTAAAAGCACAGCCTCTTATCTTATTAAAATGATTTCCATAGATTAGACCACAAGTTGCCAAGGGGACATGTTTTCTTTCTGGCATCCATCCTATCTCACTTGTCCTCTTTTCTTGATGTAAGGGTGGATACTTCCCTTCTTGTTTTATTCTTTGTTATTCCTTTTCCTTGTCTTGAAGATAAGCAGGAGGAGGAAGTAATGTGAGATCCATGATCTACAGTAACCCGAGAGATCCTTTACTTATGAATATGCTAGAACAATTAATCAGTGGAACAGCTTGCCTCCAGAAGTTGTGAATGCCCCAACACTGGAAGTCTTTAAGAAGAGATTGAATAAGCATTTGTCTGAAATGGTATAGGGTTTCCTGCCTAGGCAGGGGGGTTGGACTAGAAGACCTCCAAGGTCCCTTCCAACTCTGCTATTGTTTTGTATTGTTTTGTATGTATGATTACATCATCTGTTGCTCATGGTCTTCCATTCTGACATGTGTAAATTGGAATAGCATCCCTTTTGCAGAGTGGGGTCTTTCTCAATAGCCTTTGCAAGGGGTCCCACCAGTGCCTAGTGTCCAATGCAAAACTGCAGTGAGCCTCAATTTACAGGTAGTCCTTGACTTACGACCACAATGGAGCCCCAAATTTATGTTGCTAAGTAAGACATTTGCTTTTGCCCCATTTTACAACTTTCCTTGGCCTATTTCTTAAGTGAATCACTGCAGTGCTAAGTTAGTAACTCCGGTTGTTAAGTGAATCTGGCTTCCCCATGGATTTTGCTTGTCAGAAGGAGGAAGGGACAATCACGTGGCATTGCAACCATCATAAATATGAACCAGTTGTCAAGCATCAGAATGTAAATCATGTGACTATGGGGATGCTGCAACGGTCATAAGTGTGAAAAATGACCTTAAGTCGCTTTTTTTCAGTGCCACTGTAACTTGAAATGGTCACTAAATGAACTGTTGTAAGTGGAGGACTACCTGTGTCATAAAACATGACTTCATGAAAGAGAGAGGGGAAGGAGTCAAACAGGGAATTAGTCCTGCATTTGGATTCCACACTCCATCTGCAATACGGCATCTTTTAATGAAATACAGGTCCTCGACTTACAACCACCATTGAGCCCCAAATTTCCATTGCTAAGCAGGGCAATTGTTCAGTGAGTTTTGCCCCAGTTTACAACCTTTCTTGCCCCAGTTGTTAAGTGAATCACTGCAGTTGTTAAGTTAGTGGCACCGTTGTTAAATTAATCTGGCTTCCCCACTGACTTTTCTTGTTAGAAGGTCGCAAAGTTCAATCACACAACCCCCAGGACACTGCAACCATCATAAATATGAGACAGTTGCAAAGTGTCTGAGTTTTGATCATACGGCCTCAGGGATGCTACCATGTAAGTAAGAAAAACAGTCATAGGTCTCTTTTTTCCAATGCCGTTGTAATTGTAACATGGTTGTTAAGTAAATATGGCTTTCATATTGACTTCTCTAGTCAAAACATTGCAAAAGATGACTCCTTGTCCCCAGGGACACTACGACCGTCATATATACATGCCAGCTGCCAGTTATGGATGCCCCATCACTGGAGTTATTAAGAAGAAACTGGACAGCCATTTATCAGAAATAGTAGAAGCCTTCTGCGAGACCAGGGGGGGAGGGGATTAGGCTAGAATAGAATAATAGAGTTGGAAGTGACCTTGAAGATCTTCTAGTCCAACCCCCTGATTAAGCAGGAAACCCTACACCACACTTCAGACAAATGGTTATCCAACATCTTCTTAAAAACTTCCAGTGTTGGAGCACTCACAACTTCTGGAGGCAAGTTGTTCCACTGATTAATTGTTCTGTCAGGAAATTTCTCCTTAGCAATGCCTGAGATGTTGGAACACTGTTATTATGTCACCCCTAGTCCTTCTTTTCATTAAACTAGACATACCCAATTCCTGCAACCGTTCTTCATACGTTTTAACCTCCAGTCCCCTAGTCATCTTTGTTGCTCTTCTCTGCACTCTTTCTGAAAAAGGGTTGAACTAGTTAACCTCCAATGTTCCTTCCAACTCTGTTACTTTTAACCTGTTAATCTGAATGTTGATTGTGTGATCCTGGGGAAAACAGTCATAGTTCATTTTTTTTCAGTGCCGTTGTCACTTCAAACAGTCACTAAATGAACGGTTGTAAGTCGAGGACTACCAGGTATCTGCATTTGTCCCCTTCACCTACTTTCTGTTCTCCATGCCATTCTTCTCTCATTTCACCTCCCACTCTTTGTTCTTCTCCGAGAATCTAAATGGGCCAAAGGAAAAACCAGTCTGAACAAATGTTTTCTCAGGAACCGAGGGGATTTCCCCAAAAGTGTAAGAAAAAGCCTTTCAAAATATAATCACATTTTTTAATTTTCAGGGGTGTAACTCCATTCCAACAGGGCACACCCAGGCTTATGTTGTATACCTTTCCCAAAGTCAAACTAGTTCCCATTCAGTCACTAAATTGCTCATTTCCATTAGAGTTGTCTTCCTTGGTGGAACAAAAGACAGATAGTCCTCAAGTTACATTTCATTTCAAAATGCACAGGTACAGTATATGTGTATATGTACAGTATATGTGGCTCAATAGTAGTAACTCCAAGATCCCTTTCGCAATCTTGGAGTCCTAGTGGATAACCATTTAAATATGAGCCAGCAGTGTGCAGCAACTGCCAAAAAAGCCAACACAGTTCTAGGCTGCATCAACAGAGGGATAGAATCAAGATCACTTGAAGTGTTAATACCACTTTATAATGCCTTGGTAAGGCCATAATTGGAATACTGCATTCAGTTTTGGTCACTACGATATAGCAAAGATGTGGAGATTCTAGAAAGAGTGCAGAGAAGAGCAACAAAGATGACTCAGGGACTAGAGGCTAAAACAAATGAAGAATGGTAGAGACCTTCAAGTTTCTAGGTTCTATCATATCTCAAGACATAAGATAGACAATTAACCTAAAAAATGCCAACAAAAAAAAGTACAGCAAAGAATGTTCTTTCTGTGCCAACTCAGGAAGCTCAAACTGCCCAAAAACTGCTGATTCTGTTCTACAGATGAATTATTGAGTCTGTCATCTGCACCTCTATAACTGTCTGGTTTGGCTCTGCAACCCAACAAGACAGACATGGACTTCAATGGATAATTAGAACTGCAAAAAAAATAACTGCTACCAACCTGCCTTCCATTGAGGACCTGTATACTGCACGAGTCAAAAAGAGGACTGTGAAAATAACTACAGACCCCTCACATCCTGGATATAAATTGTTGCAATTTCTACCTTCAAAACGACGCTACACCAGAAGAACTAGGACAACTGGGTTACTAACTTACGAATAACAGTGATTCATTTAGCAACTGTGGCCCAAAAGGTCATAAAATGGGGCAAAACTCACTTAACAAATGCATCCCTTAACAGAAATTTTGGGCTCAATTGTGGTCGTAGGGATCCTGATTGCTTATTTGTACCTTATGACTATCATTAAGTGTTGGGTACCTTATGATTCTTGACTAATGTATCTTGTCTTTTTATGTACACTGAGAGCATATGCACCAAAGACAAATTCCTTGTGTGTCCAATCCCACTTGGCCAATAAAGAATTCCGAGATTTTGAGACTTCTGTATTTAGAAATACAGAAGGCTGCATACAAGGCCTGTATACATACTGAACAGGGGTGGATTCCTGCCGCCATTACTACCCGTTCGTGCCCGAAAAATATGGCATGCACACACTTGCTTTTGCTTATGTGCACGCCAAACACATGCTGTGTGCGTGTGCGCATTTGAACTAAAAACAGTCTGAGCATGCGCACAACATTTAAAAAGGGGGAAAAATAACATTTTTAAAATGAAGATTTTTCTGCGCATGTATAGAACAGAAAATCAAGATGGCGCTACCAAGGATAGAACCGGTACAGTCACATGTCCACCAGGGGTACTACTTAACGTATTTTTCAGAGTATAAGATGCACCTTTTTCCCCTCAAAAAAGAGGGTGAAAATCTGGGTGCGTTTTATACACCGAATACAGCATTTCTGGCTTCCTGAAACCCCATCCCCTTTGCAAAAATGGCCGTTCATAGCAGTGGTGGGTTCCTGCCGGATCGCACCGGATCGCGCGCTCCCTTTCGGCGCTAAACCCGGAAGTATGTTCTTGCCCCGCCCCTGGCGACGGGACGATGCTTGCCTGCGCTCCACCAGCTCGGCTGGGACCGGAGACGTTTCTCTGCTCAGCAATGTCTTCAGTGGAGCGGTGGCAGCCTGGCAGGCTGAGCCTGCGTCCCTTTCAGGCGCTCCGCTCCGCTGAGGAAACGTCTCCGGTTCCAGCCGAGCTGGTGGAGCGCAGGCAAGCGTCGTCCCGTCGCCATGGGCGGGGCAAGACCGTACTTCCGGGTTTAGCGCCGAAAGGGAGCGCGCGATCCGGTGCGATCCGGCAGGAACCCACCACTGGTTCATAGCCTTTAGGAGGCTTCCAGAGTGCTCCTGGGGACTGGGGAGGGCAAAAGCGTTTTTTGCTGATAATTTTGTGTACTACACTTAGGCCAGACCTTAGTCGGCGTAGTTCTAGGTTGTCCGAGGCCAAAATTTCAAGCCTGGTTGCATAAGGTATTCTGTTGTGAGCAGAGGAGTGGAGGACTCTTCTTGTGAAATACCTCTGGACTCGTTTGATTGTATTAATGTCTGATATACAGTATGGATTCCAGGCGTAGGAGCTATATTCGAGAATTGGTCTGGCAAACGTTTTGTATGCCCTAGTTTGCAGTACAATGAAGTCACTTAGATGACTTCAGTCTGGCTTCACTCTTTGCCCTATCTATCACCCTTCCGCATACTGAATTACAACCGTCTGGACTTCCTGGTATTTTTATTACTTAACCCCTGGCGTCTCAGAAGTAATTAATGGATTCATGTCATCCGGCAACTCAAGATAGATTTCATAAATAAATAAATTCCCTTCCCACCCACCTTGCTAGGAACTATTCTGACTTTTTCCCAGAGAGCATCAAGTGCAGGTCAAACTTTCTCTGTGGTTCAGAGTTTCCATCTAAAGTTTTAGACACAAAGCCACAGAATTTTCAGGATTTTTCTCTCTGTGTAGTTTGGGTTTGTGTGTTTTCAGATAAATACACAATACGCACAAACGAAGTGAGGCAACACACCGGTAAAAAAGAGAGGGGGAGAAAAATCAGTACAGGCATTCCTCGATTTACGACCACAAATGAGTCGAAAATTCCTCACCTGGAAAAAAACCCATGTTGCTAAGTGAGAAAGTGCCTCATTTTATGACTTTTCCTGCCACGTTGCTTAAGTGAATCACTGCCCTTGATAACAGTTAGTGACACCGTTGTTAAGTGAATCTGGCTTCCCCATTGACTTTGTTCGTCAAAAGGTCACAAAAAGAGATCACCTGAACCCAGGACTTCACAACAGTCATGAAAATGAAACAGTCGTCAAGCTTCTGAATTTAAATCACACGGAGGATCCCGCAACAGTCGTTAAGTGTGGAAAAGGGGGACGAGTGACATTTTTCAGTGCTGTTATGTCCTCGAATGGTCCCTAAATGAACCGTTGTACATCGAGGACTAGCTGTATGTCAGGAAAAGAATTTGTCTGTGCTATCTTTAAATGAACAACGATTTATTTTCCTTTTTCAGCATAATAAGGCATAATGAGTCAGAATGTAGTACCTGGGGTTGGATAGTTATGAAACGGTTTTTTTCCCCCTTCTGTGGCATCTGGGGGTGGGGGGGGAAATCACATTTCATTTGATAGTTTTAATGCACGGGTTGGAAATCAAAGCTAAACATAACCAGCCGCTTTCGTCTGCCCATCCTGCCCCCTTAAAAATTAAAATATCTTGTGCCTGGCTATAATTAACTTTGCAAGTTAGCATCAAAGCTGATGGCCAGCATACCAGAGAGGTCATGCCTTAGCTACGGATACAACGAAGGCTCAAGAAGGACCCCCGTCTCAACAAACACAGGTGAGAGGTTTGGGCTAGGGATCCCCCAGGGAGTAGCTCTGGCAACGTGGGAGAGCGATGGGCTTAAGGGTCATGTGTCATTCGGGCGTTTGGCAACTCTTCTGTGGGATTTGCATGTCCTCCCTGTTACTTCAGTATCAGACAGACCTCATCATAATTACAGCTCAGATATGATTCTCCTCTAAGAACCAATGGAAAATGATAAGCCTTGTGAATATAAAGGCACATCCCCAGACAAGTTCGTAGACTACCTGAGATCACGCTAAGACTGAGACACAGTGTGACTCACGCAGTTGGGGCTTGACGTTGCACGAACCCAAACCCCTGTGGTTTGTCAACAGCTTATTGTGGTTAGCATGCGATGCAAAGTTAACTGTGGCTTACAAAACAAAACAGGGCTGAACATTTTGTGTGGATCACTCAGAACAAAATGGAATTGTACTCATGACTTAGGAGGAAACACCAAGAAAACAACTATTGCCAAAAATTAGGAGGGGAGTCTTAACTTACAATTGTTTAATAGGGTAGTATTAATCCCCATTTTAAATACATATTAAATCCCAGGGACATGGGGGCTCAGTGGCTAAGACGCTGAGCTTCTAAATCAGAAAGGTTGGCAGTTCGGCGGTTCGAATACCTAGCGCCAAGTAACTGAGTGAGCTCCCGTTACTTGTCCCAGCTTCTGCCAACCTAGCAGTGGTCGAAAGCATGTACAAATACAAGTAGAAAAATAGGAACCACCTTTGGTGGGAAGGTAACAGCGTTCCATGCACCTTTGGCGTTTAGTCATGCTGGTTACATGACCACGGAGACATCTTCGGACAGTGCTGGCTCTTCGGCTTTGAAATGAGGAGTCGGAAATGACAAGCACATATGTGCGAGGGAAACCTTTACCTTATTAATCCCTGATTTGGATCACAGAACCGCAACCACAACATATCCTTTTCCAATTAAAACACACACAGCCATGCTCATTTCCATTATGCACTGGTTATGTAGGGGTTTTTTGGGGGAGGGAAGGGAGGAGGAAGAGAACATATCAAACTATTCTGGAAAATTGTGTATTTGTAAATTTTTCAAGAACTACCAATAAGTTCTAGGAGTCAGTATATAATATTTAACGCTTTCTAAAGAATGAAAAAAGTGTGATCTTCATCCTACACACAACTACTATATTTTTCAGAATATAAGGCACACCGGAATATAAGCTGCACCATGATTTTGAAGAGGTATTTTTTTTTTAAAAAAAAAAAGGGTTTTGCACTCTGCAGGCCTCCCAGACCTTCTTCATGCCTCGTTTTTTGTGGGGAAAAAATGGACGTGCAGAGGGTTTGGGAGGCTTCCAGAATGCTCCTGTGTGCTGCCCCCCCCCCCCAAAATGAGCAAAAACAGCCCATTTTTTGCTCATTTTGCCCTCCCCAGCCCCCAGGAGCATTTTGCAAGCCTCCCAAACCCTCTGCACGTCCATTTTTGCAAAGGGGGCAGGTTTTTGGTAGGCCAAAAATGCTGTATTCAGTGTATGACACGCCCAGATTTTCACCCTCTTTTTTGGAGGAAGAAGATGCATCTTATACTCTGAAAAATACGGTACTTTGTGTGCTGGATTTTTAATGACTTGAGGGCAGTACAGAAAGTCCTAGACTTACGTCCATTGGTTTAGTGACCATTTGAAATTACAACGGCGCTGAAAAACATGACTTACGACTGTTTTTCTCACTTACGACCATTGCAGCATCCCCACGATCACATGATCAAAATTCAGATGCTTGACAACTAGCATGCTATTTATGACAGTTGCAGTGTCCCAGGGCCGTATGATCACTTTTTGTGACTTTCGTACAATCAGAATCAGCGCAGAAGCCAGATTCCCTTAACAACTGTGGCAAGAAAGGTCATAAAATGAGGCAAAATTCACTTAACAACTGTCTTGCTTAACAACAGAAACTTTGGGCTCAGTTGTGGTCATAAGTCAAGGACTTATATGTATTTAGTTGTTCTACCATGCTCCTTTCTTGTCTTTCATGTTACAAATTTATTTGTTTTATTATATAAAATACAAAGAAAATAAAAATAGGAAATTAAGGGAAGGCAAAGGGGGTGAGAGATACAAGGGGAACAAGAAAAAAACAGAAAAAAAGGCATTGACTTCAGACTCTTCTTAGCACAGTACAAGATTAAAACGCTCCAACCTTAACTTTTTGCTTTTACGCATAATATATAACTAGCCATTTCTATAACAACAAATCTTTCTGATCAGCAAAACCAAAGTCAAAGTTTCGGGGGGGGGGGGGGGTTCCATCACAAGCACAAAATCCAGAAGTGATATCCAAATGGGAATATATTTTTCTCTTTGAATAAAGTAATCAGTTTAATCATTCCTGCTTTATCTTCCTTGCTATTGAAATAGTATTTCTCTCTTTGTGAACTGTCACCATTTTTATTAACAAGATTCATTGTAACCTTTCAAATTCTTTGACCTTACTGAAGAAAAACAATGACTTTTTTTATTCACCCTTTTCCTCAAGTTCTAAACTTTTTTTACCACTTTTTTAAAAAAGTCAAAGATGCTTTCTAATGCATCTTTTTCATTGACTTCTTACCATACAAGCTTTAAACTTCAGTATTACATTTAGATCCCTTTATATTTTCCAGTGGGATGAGGTGGCTCAATGGCTAAGACACTGAGCTTGTCGATCAGAAAGGTCGCCAGCTCGGTGGTTCGAATCCTTAGAGCCACATAAACCGAGTGAGCTCCCGTTACTTGTCCCAGCTTCTGCCAACCTAGCAGTTCGAAAGCATGTAAAAATGCAAGTAGAAAAATAGGAACCACCTTTGGTGGGAAGGTAACACCGTTCCGTGCACCTTTGGCATTTAGTCATGCCGGCCAAATAACTACCAAGACGTCTTCGGACAGCGCTGGTTCTTCGGTTTAGAAATGGAGATGAACACCACCCCCTAGAGTCAGGAACGACTAGCATCCATGTGCGAAGGGAACCTTTATCTTTACTATAGTTTTCCATGCTTCCACTGGATCATAAGTAGCAATCACAATTTGTGGGAGGGAGATCTCTAACTTGATGACGTGATGATGATGATTTAGGATCAACCCAAAGAAGACAACACAAAAAGCTTCTGGTTCTCCCAAATCTACTAGTTGAGATTTTATTAAAAAGAAAGGGATAGAGTAGGGTTTTTGACGCTGCTTCTCTGATGAGGAGCGCTAAGAATCCTTTTGGTTAGGTTGGTTATTATGTAGTACTAATACAGGGATCACCCAGCTGTGAATTTGATTTTCTCCCCCTCACAAATATCTTCTTTTCAATAAAGGATGACCTGCGTGGACAGACCCCCGGAGGTGATGGAAACGCCAACAGAACAACAGCTGGAATTGTGGAGTGAGGGCCACGCAGAAGGATTTTTCATGGCAGCTCTCCACCTGAGGGGACAGGACCTCCTGGTGGATACGACTGTGACTTTAGGTCAAAAGGACTACAATGCCCACAGCATCCTTCTGGCTGCAGTCAGCTCTGTCTTTCTCCAGCGTTTGGAATGTGGTATGCAAGAAGGGATGAATCTGAATGGTGTGACCACGTCATCTGGCTGGGAGGCCATTTTGAATTTTGCCTACACGGGAGAGTTAGAGCCCAACCCAGTCATGGCTGAAGACATCCTAGATGCAGCTGAGGCCCTGGGTGTCCCTCGTGTGGCTGAAATATGCAAGACCGTGTTACTAGGGACAGAGAATGAGGAAAGACTGAGTCCAGGGGAAGAGAAATGGAAGACACTACGGAGATTCGAAGAGATGTACAATGAAGGGATTGGTTGGGACACGGAACTTAAAGCTGAAGGAGATACATTTCGAGGTATGGGGCATGTCTAGTTTAATGAAAAAAAGGAGACTAGGGTGACATGATACAATAATACAATAGTAGAGTTGGAAGGGACCTTGGAGGTCTTCTAGTCCAACCCCTTGCCTAGGCAGGAAACCCTATACCGTTACAGACAAATGGCTATCCAGCATCTTCTTAAAGACTTCCAGTTGGGGCATTCACAACTTCTGGAGGCAAGCTGTTCCACTGATTAATTGTTCTAACTGTCAGGAAGTTTCTTCTCAGTTCTAAGTTGCTTCTCTCCTTGATTAGTTTCCACCCATTGCTTCTTGATAGCAGTGTTCCAAAATCTGATAGCAGTGTTCCAAAATCTAAGGGGCTGCCATAAAGAAGGAGGAGAAACCAACCTATCTTCTAAAGCACCTGAAGGCAGAAAAAGAAGCAACTAATCAAGGAGGGAAACAACTAGAATTAAGGAGAAATTTCCTGACAGTTAGAACAATTAATCAGTGGAACGACTTGCCTCCAGAAGTTGTGGCGACTCCAACATTGGAGGTTTTTAAGAAGAGTGTCTGAAATGTTATAGGGCAATGATGGCTAACATTTTTGTCCTCGCATGCCGAAAGTGTGTGTGCATGCACGATAGCTCCCTCGCATCCCCCCGTGCATGCGTGCACAATCCCCTCATGCCCCGTTTTGGGCCTAGCAGGCCTCCTTGGAGCCTCCTGGGACCAAAAATAGGGTGTGGGGAGTATGCAGCACCCCTGCCCTCCTTTTTGGGCCTAGCAGGCCTCCCTAAAGCCTCTTGGGACCAAAAATGGGGTGCAGGGGGGGCGCATCCCACACTCTCCCCCGCCCTCTACACATGTGCATGTGGACCCCCCACTCCCACACTTCTCCTGCATGCACGGCAAAGACCTGAAAATCAGCTGGCCGGCAGGAGAAACACGCACATGCGCGGTGGAGCTGACCTAGGGCAATGGCTCGCGTGCCGACAGAGAGGCCTCCACCTGCCATCATGGTTATAAGGTTTCCTGCTTGAGCAGGGTTCAGAGAATAAGACCTACAAGATCTCTTCCAACTCTGTTATTCTGAGGTAAAGTTGATAGGGAAGCAAAAAATTAAGAGTGCAAGGCATCAGTGGGTTGGGAAGAACTGGAAAACGCTAGATTTTGGGGTAGGAATTGCCTCAGAGTTAGGGCACTATGATTGTGGCGAAGGTCCAGTAGTCTCAATTTCCTGACCTCATCTTCTCTACTTTCAGTTCACCGCTTGGCCTTGGCTTGTGGCTGTGAATTCTTCCATGGTATGTTTACCAGCGGCATGAAGGAAACTCAACAGGCTAAGGTTCCTCTTTGCACCCAATTCACCGCAGCTGATCTGGGGCTGATCATCTCCTTCGCTTACTCAGGAGTGCTGAGAGGTGGGTGGGATTATATATTTGAAGCTGCGCAAGCTGCTCTTCAATATCAAGTCTCTGGCATCTTGGACCTCTGTCTGGATCTGTTCCGTTACAAGCTCACTCCAGAAACCTGTTTGGATGTTCTCTCTTTTGCCCGTGCTTATGGCCTACACGATCTTGAAAACACTGTGGAGAAGTTTATATTAAACAGCTTTGTTCATGTCACAAAAACGCCCAAGTTCCTAGATCTTCCCATAAATCAGCTGGTGGACTTCCTTAGTTCTGATTCACTCTACATCCTAAATGAACTGGAAGCTTTCCAAGGAGCCGTCCGTTGGTTGACTTCTGACTGGGCTGGGCGGATAAACTGTGCCGAGAAAGTGTTGCACTGCATCAGATTTCCACTGATGTCCAACCGAGAGCTCAAACAGGTGAGGAAAGAAGAGATGATGGCTGACCCTGGTCGCCTCTACAACCTCATGGTTCAATCCTTAGCTAGCATCCCACCAGGTCCTTCCAAGATGGAGCAACTTCCTTGCCGGGTGAGATATCCAGAGAAGGTCATTGTGATTAGCGGAGGAGATACTTTGACCCAAAACATGGCTACTCGCAGCCCATGCCAGGATTTCTGGTTCACCCACCGCTTCCTGAATGGCATCGGCTTGGTCAAACAAGTGGAGTGGCGTCGTCTTGGGTACCTCCCAGAGAAACCGCGATTCCGGCACGCCGTAGTGGTCAAGGACAATAAGATGTACCTCTTTGGGGGAAAGCATTATTATGGTGTCAGGGATACGATGAGTTCAGTGTTCAGGTGAGTTGGAAGATTTGCAACTTGAAGATGAGAACTGGGAAGGAAGGAGAGAACAGATGCGGTCCCATTCCATGAAGACACTTTTGAGTACGAGTGGGAAGATGTCAGGTTTAATGTTTTAATGAAACATCCGATGGTGGTATGAGGGAGGGAAATAAATGAATGCTGGAGACAACCAGCATTCCTGGTTAAGGTATCTGAAACCACAGCAGAGGATAGCTGAAAAGTCTTTATATGGTCCTCTCTCTTGTCCCCAAACTTGGGCCCTTGCTTGGTGCCGAAGCTGATAAGTCACCGGACAGAAGGTGTGATACAGAATTATATTTTTATTTTGGTACCAAGATATAAGAACCTCGGTTTGAAAAGCTAACCAAGGGCCAAGATTAGGATTTTACAGCAGTTTTTATAGTCAAGGGATGGTCACATTCAACCCTTTGCCCTTCCCCTAATAATGCATTCATAACTGATAATATTGATTGGTTATTTGGATTTCAGCCCCCCCTAAACCCTTATGCTTGTTATGTTAAATATCTAAATGTCATGTCACCTGTTTATCATCCCAGGTCATGGGTATCTTGCAAATGTGCCAGCTTTGCGGGTTTTGGGTTTTTTCTTATAAGCGAGCTATTCTTGTTCCTAATATCCTGGCTAGTGATTTTAAGGTGCTAACTTCTACTCACTGTTAATGTGCAGCCCCACTTCCTATTGCAGAGCAGAATAAAAGTTTTATCTGAGGTAGCTCCCCTGCGACACCCCCCCTTCTGCAGAGAAAAGTAAAAGCAGTTTAAAACTTTTGTCTGAGGTAGCAACCACCCCACCACTGCCCCCTGCCCTCTTCAGTGGGAGACACATGAAAGGAGCAAAGCTCTTAATTGTCAAGGCAAAGAGATGAAGACAAGAGAATATGTTTTATCAAAATTCATATTCCTCACTCTTATGTCTATTCCATCCACACCTGGGTCCTATCGCCACATAGGACCTTTCCTCTGATCTCCAGGACCTCCTCTGTGCATACATTCCATCATCTGATCCTTCATATCCATCCATCCATGTTATATGAGAATTTGGGATCCTTATCATCAGGAGCTTGGCCATCTGTCAACTTCTAATCCCCACCACCACACACACACACAGTTGAGAAAAAAAATAGAATAATATCCACAGTGCTCAGAATACGTAGAATAGGGAAGAGACTTATTCCTAACTCCCCAGAGTACTTCAGAAGTTGTTTTCTAGGCTTCTGCCTGTGTATCCCAAGGCCAGAAGAGAAAATTGATCCACTGATCTGATTTGTTCTACATTGACTGATTTGGTTAAATAACTATCCCAACAACACTGGATATCTATCCAATGCTACTTTAAGTTATGTGACCCCAACTTTGAAACAACAGGCTCTCTGTGTTTCCATAACACGTCTCTCCTTTATATTAGCTAGCTAAATATGTTGTGGAAACCAAAACATAGTCTGATAAATCCCAGAAGGTTTTAAGAAGGTCCAGGAGGGATTGTGGCTTCTCAGTCCTCTTGCAAACCCTAATTAGCCAACTTTCTACATATGGACTCTGCAGCTGAGAAATAAGAAACTAGAACGTCCGTAGTTAGACTTTCTTAACCAAGAGGAACATATGTGGGACACGGACTGTCCAGGAATAAGGACCTTTCATAACCAACTGGGAGACAGAGTTAACAAAATAACAGCTAGAAGGGACCTTGGAGGGCTTCTTGTCCAACCCTCTGCTCAAGCAGGAAACCCTGTAACATTTTAGACCAATGGTTATCCAATCTCTTTTTTAGAAACTCTGGTGTTGGAACACCAATGACTTCTGGAGGCAAGTTGTTCCACTAGTTAATTGTTCCAATTGTTCTAATTTTCGCCTTAGCTCTAGGTTGGTTCTCTCCTTGATTAGTTTTTATCCATCAATTGTTTCTTGTCCTGCCTTCAGAGACTTTGGAGAATAGGTTGACCTCCTCCCCTTCTTTGTGGTAGTCCCTTAGATATCGGAAGACTGCTATGAACCCAATTCCAGCAAACGTTCTTTATATGTTTTAGGTTCCAGTTCCCTAATCATCTTTGTTGCTCTTCTTTGCACTCTTTCTAGACTCTCCACATCTTTTTTTTGTTTACATTGTGGCCAGGGGTGGGCTTCCAAATTTTTAGCAAGGGGTTCTCTGCCCGGTTGTTGGATGGGCGTGGTCATGGTAGGTGTGGCCTAGTCGGCCTCCTGCACCACGGCAGGGGAGGGGTGTTTTTGTCCTCCCTGGGCTCCGGAGGCCTTCCTCGAGCCTATTGGAGAGTGAAAACGGTCTCCCCAGCTCCAGAGACCCTCTGGAGTCCAGAAACAGACCCATTTCTGGCTGTCCCAAGCTTCCTGTAGGCCCATTTTTGGCCATCCCTGAGCCTCCATGCAGGCCCTGCACTTACCTGCATCCAGAATGTAGGGACTCCTGGGAGGGATGGGGTGGGCGTGGCCAGCCAGGAGAGGGGTTTGGGGGTTCTCCGAATTGCACAGAATCTTAGCTAGAGGTTCTCCCAAACCCCTGAGAACCCCCAGGCTCACCCCTGATTGTGGCATTATTTCCACAAAGAATCCTTATTCCTCCTCTTACAGGTTTGATCCTCTCTGCGGGAGCTGGGAGAGACTAGCCGACATGACCAATTGCAGGAGCTATTTCCCTGCAGTTTTCCTGCATGGTTTCTTCTACGCCCTTGGTGGGAGCTCCAATGAGGTCTATTGCCTGGATTCTGTGGAGTGCTATGTACCTCAGAGCAACACATGGAGGTAGGAGGTTTTGGAGACTTCAGCAGAAGTGCTAGGTCAAAGTCTGGAGGCCGTGCATTGCAAAGGTACAGGTAGTCCTCAACTTACAACCTTTCATTTAGTAACTGTTCTGTCAAGCGCCAGAGAATTCAGGAGCTCCAGGAAGTTCAAATACCATATTTTTGGGAGTATAAGATGCACCTTTTTCCTCTCTAAGAGAGTGTGGGAATGTTGGTGCATCCTATAAACCAAAACCAGCCATTTTTGGCCTCCTGAAACCTCGCTCTCGCATCCCATTCTTCCCCCACCCCCGAAGGACTCTGCAGGATTCAGCAGGGCTGGGGAAGGGAAAAATGCCCCCATTTTGGTGAAAATGAGCTCCTGGGGGTTGGGGAGAACAAAAACCATTTTTCTTACTTGCCTCTTCAAAATCTTGGTGTGTCTTATACATTGGTGTGTCTCATAGTCCGAAAAATACGGTAGGTATAAAGATTTATTGTAAGATTAAGCTCTCTACAAGAATCTCATCTACTAACAGTTAAAGCAATTTGGAGGTTAAAAAAAAGAATTCATGCTGGGCTGGACCTAGAACTGGGAATGAAGGGATTCCTGACTGATGAGGCATTTGACTCCCTCTCCCTTTGTCATCTCCTATACCTTGAAAGGTACAACAGGACTGAAAAAACTGACTTACATTTCTTTTTCACATTTGCAACGGTTGCGCCATCTCCATGGTTACATGAGGACACCTGGCAATTGGATCATATTTATGACGGTTGCCGTAATCATGCAATTACCTTTGGCAACCTTCTGACAAGCAAAGCCAATGGGGAAATCCAGATTCACCTAACAACCGTATTACTAACTTAAAAACTGCAGTGATTCACTTCACAACTGCGGCAAGGAAGGTTGTAAAATGGGACAAAGTTCACTTAACAACTGTTTTGCTAACAATGGAAATTTTGAGCTAAACTTTGGTCGTAAGTCGAAGATTCCCTATAAACCTGAAAGGGCATGATTTCAGAAGGCAACCTAAATATCTGTTTTTCATAAATAATTTTTTGGGATTTGACAGGCTAGCTAAACCTCACATTCTATGCTCCAGCAAAGCAGTTTTACTTTCACATCCCTAATTTTCCTTCACACCATGACTCAGCCGTTAAACATGCCGGAAAGCTAACAGACTGGGTTTGAGACCCAAGCACTGCGGAACAGGGTGAGTTCCCAGTGCTCGCTCCAGCTTCTGCCCACCTAGCATTTGAAAGCATACAAAAATAAGTACCATATTTTTCGGACTATAAGATGCACTGGAGTATAAGACACACCAAGATTTTGAAGAGGTAATTTTTAAAAAAAAAGGTTTTTGCACTCTGCATGCCTCCCAAGCCTTCTGCAGGCATTGTTTTTTGTGAAAAATGGGGCATGCAGAGAGTTTGAGAGGCCTGTAAAGTGTTCCTGGGGCCTGGGGGAAGGGCAAAAAGGAGCAAAAAATGGCCTGGTTTTTTCACAAAAATGGGCACATTGTTTTGCAAAAAAAACCCAGGGCATGCATAGGCTTTGGGAAGCTTGTAGAGTGCTCCTGGGGGTTGGGGAGAGGGGCAAAAATGAGCAAAAAACGGGCTGTTTGTTGCTCGTTTTTACCCTCCCCAGCCCCCAGGAGCACTTTGCAGGCCTCTCAAACTCTCTTCACCTCCATTTTTGTGAAGGGGGTGGGGGTTGGGAAGGCCAAAAATGCTCTATTCAGTGTAAATAATAATAATAATAATAATAATAATAATAATAATAATAATAATAATAATAATAATAATAATACTTTAATTTATAGACCGCACCCTTTCCTAAACAGGACTCGGGGCGGTGTACAGTCATATTAAAAACAATGTGAATACAAAAATATAGATATACATAGATAAATAGACGGAGGAGGTAGGATATGCACTGTACAATAATAGATTAAGATTCGAATAAAAAATTAAAAATACCCTTAAAAACTACCCCAAAATAAGATGTTTGCCAGGAGGTTGAAAGTGGGACTATAAATCAGCTAAGCCAGCTAATTGGAACAGGTGGGTCTTAAGTTTCTGTCGGAAGGAGCGGAAGTCGGTAGTAGTTCTGATGTCGGGGGGGGGAGGTCATTCCAGAGGTTTGGGCCCATCACAGAGAAGGCTCTACTCCTGGGCGCCGCCCGTTGACACTGCTTGGTGGACGGCACCCGGAGGAGTCCCTCCCTGTGGGAGCGGATTGGTAAAGACGCACCCAGATTTTCACCCTCTTTTTGGGGGGGGAAAGGTGCATCTTATACTCCAAAAAATATGGTAGATTAATAGCTACAACTTTGGTAGGAAGGTAACCATGTTCTACATGCCTTTGGCATATAGCCATACTGGCCTCATGACCACAGAAAATGTCTTCGGACAACGCAGGCTCCCTCAGCTAAGAAACGGGAATGAGCACCACACCCTCCAGTCGGGACACAACTTGAAAAGGAAGTTTACTTTTTCTTTACTTTACCTTTATTTAATCCCACCCTTGTTTTATTTCAGGCTTTGCGCACCCTTGCCTACTCCAGTCTGTGGCCATGCAGCTTGTGTCCTGGACGGAGGGATCTATATTACAGGAGGCAGCGATGGCTCGTGCCGCTGTCAATCCTCTATGATTCGGTATCGTCCAGATGGCCCACCTCTCCTTCTGGCCTCCATGCAGGAAGAGCGTGCCGGGCACATCATGGAGGTGCTGGAGGGGCGGATCTACGTGGCCGGAGGTCTGAGGTGGCGGGATGGGCACGGGGGCTATGCTGACCAACTCGCCTGCGAGGTGTACAGTCCAGATCAGGACGTGTGGGTCACCTTGTGTCCTCTTCCCCAAGCTCATGTCATCGCTGCCTCTGCCGTCCTGAACGGAGAGCTGTATGTCCTAGGAGGGTACAGCCACAACACCTATCGAGATACTCATCTCATTCACTGTTACAACCCTTCTCACGACCGTTGGGTCAACCTGGGGACGATGCCCCAGGCTTACGCGGATCTAAAGGCCTGCATCTTAGAAGTGCCCTCCTCTTACAGACAAGGAGAACCATCAATCCCAGATGCCCCCGATTCAGAGGACCCTCCTGATGCTTCGCTGGATGTGCCCTACCAAAATTCTGGATCAAGCTGCTGAAAGGCTCAAGTGTAGCCTATTATTGGAGGTCCTGGATTTGCATGGACAGACCCAGATTCAAGTGTCTTCCTTGGTTGATTTTGGGTCACACAGGGTTGTTTTATGGTGGGGATTAAACAAAAGGGGATGCGGCCTGTTTCATGTCTGCTTTGAGTTCTTGGCGAAAAGTCAATATAAATGCTAATGTTAACAAACGAGTGGTCCTCGTCTTATAACCATTCGTCCATTCAAAGTCACAACCACATAAAGGTGTTTTTTTGTCAGGTCAACCTGGTCTAGCTAATTATGGGACGGAGCATATTGCTTCCCTTTAATTTGCTAATGGAATTACATAATTATTAATAATTAATATTAATAATAATATTAGGTAGGTTAATACATCTACCTAATATGCAAGTAGCCCAGGTTTGAATCCCAGAAGAATATGGCTAGCTGAGGAGAGCTACATAACTTGAAATAGATCTATACTAAAAAGGTAAAGGTTCCCCTCGCACGTATGTGCTAGTCGTTCCTGACTCTAGGGGACGGTGCTCATCTCTGTTTCAAAGCCGAAGAGCCAGCGCTGTCCAAAGACGTCTCTGTGGTCATGTGGCTGGCATGACTAAATGCCGAAGGCGCACGGAACGCTGTTACCTTCCCACCAAAGATGGTTCCTATTTTTCTACTTGCATTTTTATATGCTTTCGAACTGCTAGGTTGGCAGAAGCTGGGACAAGTAACGGGAGCTCCCTCTGTTATGCAGCGCTAGGGATTCGAACCGCCGAGCTGCCAATCTTTCTGATTGGCAAGGTCAGCGTCTTAGCCCCTGAGCCACCACTTTCTTTGCAGATCGATGCTAGTCTCCTTTAATTTTGCTTGGTGGCAAAACTTACATTCATTACAACATTGAAGAACGTGACGTAGCCCTGGTCCTTGCACTTATAACCAATGCAACATCCTCATGGTTACATGACCAAAATTTGAGTTTACAGCAAGTGACATATACTTATGATAGTTGCAGCATCCCAGGGTCACGTGACTGTTATTTGTGACCTTCCCAACTGGCTTTTGACAAGCAAAGTCAATGGGGGAAGCTGGATTTGCTTAAGGAGTGCATGATTCATTTAACAACTGTGATTCACTTAGCTGTGGCAAAGAAAAAAAAACCTTGTAAAATCAGATATGACTCATTTCACGATCACCTAGTTTAGCAATGGAAATCCTGGTTCCAATTGTGGTTGTAAGTCAAGGGTTACCTGTAATAATATTATCTTTATTTCTCACCAATAACAATAATAACTTTATTTCCCACTTGGATCGCCACTTAATTCAAATGAACACTGAAAAACATGTTTATCTGTTTGGAAAAGTAAAGTAACTGGAGAAAAAGCTCTCACTCCCACACGCAGATATGATTTGTTTACAGCTGGATTTTTGTCTCGGTGAACAGAATTGGACTGTGTGAACTCAAGGGAAAACCATGGAAAAGACAGAAGGATATGAATATATATCCCTTGAGGAGGGTCACATTTCTAAGATAAGGGTCCCACAAATCCTTTGACAGGTAGTGGTTGAGTAAGAGGTCTTGTTATATTGGGTAATGGATAGGCACACACAGGCTCAATGTTAACAACAGCTCTTAATTAAGTACAACAAGTGAGAACAATCCAGCGAAGGTTGAGTCTGACAGCAGCCCTTTTATAGGGAGCTGTCAGACCCTTCGACCAATAGGATTAAACCTCTGTTCCCGAACAGAAGACCTTGGTGGAAACCACTGCAGTTAGAACAAGTATCTAACACCCCTCCCCTATTGGAAGGAACAATCCTACTTGTTACGTAGTCACGCAGGTAGGCGGGCTTTTGGGCAGCTCTGCTGACCTGCGCAGTTCAGTAGGAGGGGTTTCCTCGGACAGGTCGGACAGACCTGTTTGCTCCGCAGCTCGCTCGGTGGAAGCTCCTGGAACCTTTCACAGGCCGCAGCTGGAGCTTCTGGAGCCAGTTCACTTGGAGCTCACTGCGGGCCTGCAACATAACCAGGTAAGTTTCCAGGTACCCTCAGGCTTGAGTTGGCCGTGAAAGGAGTGAGTGTTTGCTCCTTTTGGGTAGGGCTCTGGCTGATTTGTTCAGGAGTTGCGTCTGGTGTTCTAAATGTGGAGTTGGAGAGGCGGCCACGGAGTTGGTCAATATGTCTCCTCCAGTTTCTACCATCCTTGAGCTCTAAAAGATAAGAACAAGCCCCAGTGATGCCTATCACCATGGCAGGGATCCACAGAGTTCCCCCGGTGTAGTTGTGGGCATATACCGCGTGCCCTACGCTAAAGTTTCAAATCTTGCTTGTGGAGTCTGGGGGCGATGAGGCAGAATAATTGGGGTGTAGCCGATCTAAGTGGGACCTTAGCCGGCGACCCATGAGAAGCTTGGAGGGGCTTCTCCCAGTAGTGGCACTGGGCGTGATGTGCTGAATTAGCAAATAGTGGTCAACCCGTGTTTGCCAATCTCCTGGGTCCATTCTAGAGAGGGCCTCTTTTGCAGATCTCACCATTCTCTCCGCCTGACCATTGGAGGCCAGATGAAATGGTGCGACCAGGACATGCCTGATTCCCTGAGCTACTAGGAAGGATTCAAATTGCATGGCTGTAAATTGGGGCCCGTTGTCAGAGACCAAGACGTCGGGCAGACCGTGCATGGAGAAAAGTCTCCGTAGCACCTTGATGACCGCTTCTGCTGTAGTGGAGGTCATCAGGACTACCTCTAACCATTTCGAGTAGGCGTCCACAACTACGAGAAATGTCTGGCCGTGAACTGGGCCAGTGAAGTAAATGTGCACCCTAGACCATGGTGCTTGAGGTTGCTCCCACTCCTTAGCAGGCGTCTCTGGGGGAGCTAGTCTGGACTCCTGGAACGGTATGCAGGTAGCCACCCATTCTTCGATCTCCCTGTACATGTTAGGCCACCACACATAACTCCTAGCCAAAGACTTCATCCTGACAATTCCAGGATGCCCTACATGTAAAGCCTTTAATACTGCAATGTGCAGCTTGGGTGGAACGATGACTCAGTCCCTCCACAGTAAACAGCCATTTACAACTGATAACTCATCGCGTTTGGCAAAATACATTTTGAAATCAGCCCCAACAGGCCCCTTGGGCCACCCCCTCTACACCCAGTTCAAAATTTGTTTGATGGTGGAGTTCTTTGCAGAGTGATGGGCAACGTCACTGGACGAGACAGACTCAGTCTCAAGGCAATCAATGAGGAGGACTGGCATCTTGGGAGTAGGGTCAGCGAGAAGTTCAGGCAGCGGGCAGCGGCTTAGAGCATCAGCGTGCCCCAAGGTGAATGAGATGGTAGAAGTAGGCAGCTAGGAAGATGGTCCATCTTGTCATGCGAGTTGATAATGACACTGGGGTAAGTCGGTCCCAAGCCAGTAAGCCCAACAACGGCTTGTGGTCCGTAACCAGTTTGAAGTCACAGCCATATAGATACTCATGGAACCTCTTTACTCCGGCCACTGCAGCCAAAGCCTCACTGTCCAGCTGGCTGTAGTTCCGCTCTGCAGCAGACAAAGTCCTGGAGTAAAATGCAATAGGGGCTTCATTGGGAATGCAGTGGCTGAGGACGCCGCCGATGTCGAACAGGAAAGCGTCTCAGGTCAGCACCAACAGCAATAAAATACAATACAATAGCAGAGTTGGAAGGGACCTTGGAGGTCTTCTAGTCCAACCCCCTGCCTAGGCAGGAAACCCTATACCATTCCAGACAAATGGCTATCCAACATCTTCTTAAAGACTTCCAGTGTTGGGGCATTCACAACTTCTGGAGGCAAGCTGTTCCACTGATTAATTGTTTTAACTGTCAGGAAATTTCTCCTCAGTTCTAAGTTGCTTCTCTCCTTGATTAGTTTCCACCCATTGCTTTTTGTTCTACCCTCAGCAATGGTAGCTTTCTGTTTAAGAAAGAAATTAAGGAGCCTGAGGAAAGCCTGCAGCTCGGTTTGATTGTGAGGTGTAGGGGCGCCCTGAATTGCTTTAATTTTTTGTATGGTCAGGTGAATCCCAGAGTCATTGATTAGGTACCCTAAGAATTCAACCCTTGGCACGTTAATTTGACATTTCTCTTTTTTGAGACTGAGGCCTTTGTCTCTAATTCGAGTTGCACCTCATTTGCAGCTGATACCAAGAAATCATCGAAATAGGGGACGACTCCTGGAATCCCCTGTAAAAGCCATTCCATGATGCTTTGGAACAGTCCGATACTAACGCCGAATTGCAAGTGGTGACATTTGAATGCACCCCTGTGTGTCACAATGTTTTGGGCCTCCGCCGTAGCGCCATCTACAGGCAATTGTTGGTATGCCTGTGCCATGTCCAATTTTGCTAAAAGTTTTCCAGGGCCTAATGAATGAAGGAGGTGCTGTAAAATGGGTACAGGGTAGGCGCTTTGTTGTAGCGCTTTATTTATTGTGCACTTGTAGTCCGCGCAGATGTGGACAGACCCGTCAGATTTGACAGGTGTCACTATAGGGCAGTGATGGCGAATCTATGGCACGCATGCCATAGGTGGCACGCGGAGCCATTTGTCAGGGCACGCGAGGCGCTACCCTGTCAGCTGGCCAGCGTGCATGCGCGTGCTGGCCAGCTGAGTTCACCTTTTTAAAAGCCATTTTTGCCCTCCCCAGGCTCCAGAGGCTTTAGAGGAGCCTGGGAAGGGTGAAAGAGCCTCCCTGCCCCCCAGAGGCCCTCCGGAGGCTTCAGGGACCATCTGGAGGTTTCCCTGACACCTTCGGAGCACTTAAAACGACTCTCCGAGCAAACCGGAAGTTCCGGTTTCCTCGGAGGGTGGTTTTAAGCATTCCGAAGGCTTCAGGGAACATCTGGAGGCTTCCCTGATGCCTTCGGTGTGCTTTATATGCCTATAAAGCCTCTGGAGCATGGGGAGGGCGAAAAAAACATGTAAAATGGGGGGGTGTCGCGCATTGTGTGCGCATGCGCACTGGGGGGCCACGAGTTGCATTATGGGTTCTGAACGCCTGCACACGACCCCTTGCGCTCCCCCCCTGTGGCACGCGAGCCAAAAAAGGTTCGCCATCGCTACTATAGGGGTCTCCCAGCATGCATGATCGACCAGCTCTGGGATTCGAGCTCTAGCCTACGAGCTTGTCAATTTTCCTGTCAATTTTGGGGCGGAGAGCAAAAGGTACTCTCTGGGGTTTTAGCCTTATTGGGGCTATGTTGAGGTCCAAACTAAAGGAAATTTGAGTCCCCACATACTTACCCAGACCGGTGCTAAAGACATCTTCAAACTCCTTAAAGATGGCTTCAGTGCTGTTGTCTTTCAAGGCATTGATATTGGTCACTTCTAGGCCCAGGGCTTGGAACCAATCTAGCCCTAGGAGGCTCTGCAGGTTGCCGCTGACCACTGTCACTGGGAGTTTTCCACTGAACTGCTTGAATTTCACCTGGAAGGTACCTTGGCCCACGATGGGGACCCGGTTTCCCTGGTAATCTCGTAGGCGGATGTCAGGGGTGCGAAGATGCTGCTTCTTTACGCTAGGGATTGCTTGCTTTAGGGTAGACCATGGCATGATGATCAGTGATGACCCGGTGTCGATCTCCATCTCACATGGAGAGTCCTCAATGAGGACTGTGACTGTCAGCTTTTTTGGCCGCCTGGTGCGGACTTGGTCAATTGACGTATGGTAGGTGACTCTATTGTTGCCCTCTGAGTGCCATGGTGGCTTCTGCCAGGCTCCTTGGTTGGGCCTTTGTTGGCAGTTTGATGCACTTCTAGGCTGCCAGGTAGTGGCAGGGAATTCGCTCTGGCACACCTTGGCAATGTGCCCCTTTCGCTCGCAGCACTGGCAGGTTGCGTTGCGGAAATGGCAAGCCGATCTGGCATGGTCTCCTCTGCAGCTAGCACAAGGCAGGAGACGTGGTTTGAATTTGTGCGCCGGCTGGGCGCTGCTACTGCGCATGCGGCAGCTGTCATCTTCCTTGCCCTTGGAGCTCTCAGGCTCTGCAGCCTCGTGATGTACGTGTGTATGCTTTCACGTGTCTTGTGGAGCACTTTAGCGCTGCAGAGTCTCAGTAGATTTGATGGCTAATTCGGACGCCCTGACTTCATCCAAGGCGATCGGCAGAGTGAGGTTAGATTTAACGAGTAACCTCCTCTGTAGGTTAATATCCTGCACATGCAAATTATGCGGTCCAGAATCAGCTCGTCCAGATCTCGGAATTCACAGTATGCTGCGGCCTTTCGGAGCGCCGCAGCATACTCGTTAATTGACTCGCCCTCTTTCTGGTTCCTGATGCCGGCGAACATGCTTGGATGGCTTGGGGGCATAGTGGGTCCTCAGCGTCTGCTGGAACATGGACCAGGCGACTGATTGCAGCGGTGTCGGCTCAGAGAGGTCTTTCGCCATCTCGAACACTTTCCGCCCACAGTATCCGAGGAACATGTTCTTCTTGTGGCCTTCAGAAAGGCCCATGAAGTCATTTGCCTTGAGGAAGCAGTCAAATCATAGCATGTATGAGTCCCAGTGCTCAGTGACTGAGTCATACGGAGTTGGTGGGGCGTGCATGGCCATTTTGGGTTCAGAGGGTGTTTTGAGTTTGCTGCTCAAAAATAGCTGCTCGAAGCCACGCTGAGCTCCGAGCTGGATGTACTTGCTGGATTGGTACGCTCTTTTTGGTTCGCCTAGTTGCCTTCCAATCCCACCTTCGTCGCCAGTGTTAGATTGGGTAATGGATAGGCACACACAGGCTCAACGGTAACAACAGCTGTTTATTAAGTATAACAAGTGAGAACAATCCAGCGAAGGTTGAGTCTGACAGCAGCCCTTTTATAGAGAGTCTATAGTCAGACCCTTCAACCAACAGGATTAAACCTCTGTTCCCGCCGGAACAGAGGAGCTTGGTGGAAACCACTGTAGTTAGAACAAGTATCTAACAGGTCTAGGATGGAAAGCAAAACTAATTTTTATCTCATGTATGTTGTGATTAAAATTAAATCTAATTAATATTATTCTCATGTTCTGCTTCTCACCCCCAATTTTCAACAGACTGAGGTAAAACTCCACCAGTTTAATATCTACCTGCTCTATGCTTGATGAAGGCAACCAATCTCTACACACGAGAAGCCAGGCAGACAACACGGCAGTGAATCTTTCCTCACTAACTTCTTAAGAAACTGGCCTCTATTTGCCCCATTGTAGGGTACTTCTAAGGCAGTGTTTCTCAAACTTGGCGACTTTAAGTCCTGTGGACTTCAACTCCCAGAATTCCCCAGCCAGCTATGCTGGCTGGGGGATTCTGGGAGTTGAAGTCCACAGGACTTAAAGTCGCCAAGTTTGAGAAACACTGTTCTAAGGTGACTTTCTCTGCATTTGAAAAAACTAACCAGAGTCATACTTATGTTAACTGGCACTTTTATTGCCATAAACAAGAACTGATCTAAGTAACCCCAGAACCTTAAACAATATTCTGGACTGTGCTACAACAATAAAGGTTAAGAATTGTCTGAACTGCAGATATAAATAGTATAATCCAGTATTTCTCAACCTGGGTACCTTTAAGAGCTGTGGATTTCAACTCCCAAATTCCCCAGTTAGCAAACTGGCTAGGGAATCCTGGGAATAGAAGTCCATTCTTCTTAAAAGGTAAATGTAAAGGTTCTCCTCACACATATGTGCTAATTGTTCCCAACTCTAGGGGGCGGTGCTCATCTCCGTTTCAAAGCCAAAGAGCCAGCGCTGTGCGAAGACTTCTCTGTGGTCATGTGGCCGGCATGACTAAACATTGAAGGCGCACAGAATGCTGTTACCTTCCCACCAGATTGGCTTGCTGCTGGTTTCACCCGGATTGGCTGAACCGGTAGTAGCGGCAAGAATCAACACATGTGCATGAGCATGCCCGAAGCAGTAGTGAAAAACTTAGCAACCCACCTCCGCTTCCCACCAAAGTGGTCCCTATTTTTATACTTGCATTTGTACATGCTTTTGAACTGCTAGTTTGGGGACAAGTAACGGGAGCTCACTCCGTTATGCAGCACCAGGGTTTCGAACTGCCAAACTGCCGACCTTTCTGATTGACTAGCTTAGTTTTTAAGCCACTGAGCCCCCGCGTTCTTGTGCTATTCTTCTTAAAAGTTGAGAAATACAGTCAGATTCACAAACTGTTGGTTTGTGAAACTTGGCTGTTGATTAAAAGTGAAAGTGTAAAAATCAAGTTGGGAGAATTTGAAACAAAGGATAATAGGCTTAATGCTGAATTATAAAGTTAGAACTAAGTTTAATAGCCTCAATCCGCATAGCTCAAAATCACAGGTCAGATAGCATGCTACCCAGATAATCTCCAAGATAATAATAATAATATTTTTTTTAAAAAAAAATCCATAAAGAAATTCACACCAAACTATTTCTCTGGGATGTCAAGCAAATTACATGACTCTAAGCTATTAGGGTCTGAACTTGATTCAAACTTCTAATTTGGCAAGATTACATAAACAAAAAGAGATTGCCAACATTATGCTTTAACATAATCAACAAGGCATCTCAAGTTTTCCCAAATATGCCTTCCCTTTCAACCATCTAGGAGTAAAAAAAAAACCTGTTTCTGATTTTCTTGCTTCATATTTTTTTAAGAATATCTGAGGGAATTTTCTCACTTGAGAAAAGTGATTTTAAAAAAAATACCTCCCTTTGAAAATGAAACTATGCCATGTGTCTAAACATTTTTTTAAAAAACCAAAAAACACAGAGGGAGAAAAACAGAAAAACAAATGGGAAACAGCAGAACATTTAAAATACAGCCAGAAAAATCCGTCTAATTTATTACCTGATTGAAGAGGATGCGATGCTTTTGAGTGGGTGTAAAAATCACTATGGAGAATGTGGTGTCCGGGAACAGGAAGCATTGGGGATATTCTTGATTAAATGTTTGCAGGCTGGGTTGTCTTTGTAAGTTCTGAGCGCAGTTACTTTCACAATGGGTTTTTGGATTCTGCTAAAAAGCCAGTTAATCTTTTAGCAGTGATTGATAGTTGTTCTGCCCAATCCACCTCCCTAATCACCCACTTCCACGCATCTAACCAGAGAATGATTCCAGGGGTGTTTCTCTTCTTAACCACCAGTTTTAAGTGGTCAAGCTCTTGTGCCCACAGGATTAAAAAACACATGTGTATTTAAGAAGAATAGGATGTTTCTAGCGTATTTTGAATTCCCAGCATGGGGCCAATTGATCAGACACTGTAGATGGTGCTACTGGGCCATATTCAAATAGGGAAGAGAGGTTTGTAGAAGACGTTTTGTTTTAGACAGGTAGAAATTCCACAGGTAAAGCTCATCACTCAGGAGAACTTCTCTATACAAGGGACAGCTCCAATGGTTGAGTGGTGTATGAAGCAAATAATGCCAATCCCGCTTACTACAAAACAAAACAAAAATGTTTGCAATCGTGAATTGTTCCAGTGTCTGGGAAATAGGACTTTATGATGGTTAATTTCACGTTTAAACGAAGCTGCTTTGATGATATGCGGTATTAGTCAAGGACTCAGAGAAAGGAAGGAGGATTCCAAGAAGGATCCCAAAAGTTTAAGAGATAAAGGAGATAACAAAAATCAAACTAAGGATGGCAGGAAGCATATACAGCTACCTGCTATCATCTAAAATGAATGCCATGAACACATTATTGGCTCCTGTATTTGTAGGAACTGGAAGTCTTTAGATTTTGATGTCCTGGTGGAATGGCAGGATCTAAATCAAACTGAAAGGAAGGAAGGAAGGAAGGAAGGAAGGAAGGAAGGAAGGAAGGAAGGAAGGAAGGAAGGAAGGAAGGAAGGAAGGAAGGAAGGAAGGAATATGGGTCTTATTAAGGAGAAAAGTTTTCCCCAATGCTAAGTCAAAAAATGCTTTCTACCCATTTTGAATGGGAAACATAAATTGCCTTGGAACATGGGCCTTACTGCCCATATCTCTGCCTTTCCCCCAGTCTAGGGTTTGGCAGCCTTAAACACTCAAAGAGCCATTTGGATCCACAGAAAAGAAAAGCTCAGTAAATCGTGTGCCAGCAGGTGTTGCACATTGGCGGTTGTGACACATATTTTGAGCGACAGGGAGTCGCAGCACAGGGATGAAAGAGTCACGTGTGGCTCCAGAAGTGCAGTTTGCAACCCCCGCCCCAGTCCCTGCTCCCCCTAGTAATCAAAGCCTCACAGATGAGGTCCATCATCCATAATAAAGAAAGCATCAGTCAAGAAATATGCTGGATATTAGCATTTGGTACAACAGCCATGAAGTCTTGGAAAAGATATTGAGATGCCATGATATGTCCACACCTACAAAGATCAGGATCATGCAAGGCAGAGCATCCCCGGGACATTTTATAGAAACGAAAGTTGGACCTTGAAGAAACAAGATAGGAATTGTATTTATTGTAGGAACTGGGTATGTTTAGCTTAAGAGAAAGAAGGACTAGGGGAGACATGATAGCATTGTTCCAATATCTCAGAGGTTGCCACAAAGAAGAGGGAGTCAAACTATTCTCCAAGGCATCTGAGGGTAGAAGAAGAAGCAATGGGTGGAAACTAATCAAGGAGAGAAGCAACTTAGAACTGAGGAGAAACTTCCTGACAGTTAGAACAATTAATCAGTGGAACAGAAGTTGCCTCCAGGAGTTGTGAATGCCCCAACACTGGAAGTCTTTAAGAAGATGTTGGATAGTCATTTGTCTGAAACGGTATAGGGTTTCCTGCCTAGGCAGGGGATTGGACTAGAAGACCTCCAAGGTCCCTTCCAACTCTGCTATTGTATTGTATTGTATTGTATTTATTTAGCGTATGGCAAAATACATCAATGTATTTATTTATGTATTGGTGTTTCTGTAGCTTGGTGTTGGGGAAGATTTCTGAGAATGGGATATGCAGCCAAGAAAACAAGGAAACGGATCACGAACAGATCAATTCAGAGTTCTCTCTCAAGGCACAAAGGATCAGATTCAAATTATCATATTCTGGATATATTAATGCAAAGATTTAGCTCTCTGGAGAAGGCTCTCGCACCTGAAGGGGGGAGGGGGGAAAGAAGAGGATATGCTGTACAGGCAGTCCTCGATTTAACATCCACAACTGAGGCCGGAATTTCGGTTGCTAAGTGCGTTGTGCCTCATTTTGCAACCTTTTTCGCCCATTGTTAAGCCAATCTCTACCGTTGTTAGGTGAATCATGAGGTCATTAAACAAATCTAGTTTCCCAGATTGTCTTGGCTTGTCAGATGCCGGCTGGGAAAGTCACAAATGATTATTCACACAATCCCAGAGACAGTGCGAGTGTCAGAAATACATGGCGAATTTTGATCACGTGACCTGGGGATGTTCCAATGGTCTGAAGCGCCCGGATTTTTTTTTAAAAAAATAATTTTTATTAAACAGGTTTTTTTTAATAAAAAAGATTATTTTTAATTGCAATTTCCTTCTGTACAACATTTCTACCTCGGTATACATCCATTGTAAATATATTTCTCCCCCCTTATTTCAGTTCCTCTTTGCATATGCATATAATACTATTTTCTAGCTCCTGTGTCTTCTTCATTTACTCTTTACTTAATATTTACACCTAGCCTTTTGTACCACTCGTTCCATACCATAAAATATTCCGTTTCCTCCTTTTCTTTTATTTCTTTTGTGAGTTTGTCCATCTCTGAAGCATGCAAATTTTGATCACATGACCGAGATATGCTCCAGGGGTTGTGTGAAAAATAGTCCTGTCACTTCTTTCAGCCCTGTTGCACTTCGAATGCTCATTAAACAAATGGCTGTAAGTTGGGCTCCCTGTGCAGGAAGTCCCCGACTTACAACAGTTCATTTAGTGACCAAAGTTACGACGACAGTGGAAAAAGTGACCTATGACCATTTTTCACACTTATGACCAGCATTCCCATGGTCATGTGATCACAATTCAGATGCTTGGTTCGTATTTATGATGGTCACCGTATCCCGGGGTTAATGAGAACACCTTTTGTGATCTTCCGACATGCAAAGTCACTGGGGAACCCGGTTTCACTTAACAATTGGGTTACTAATTTACCAATTGCAACGATTCACTTAATGACTGTGGGAAGAAAAGTTGTAAAGTGGGCCAGACTTAACAAATGTCTCACCTGGCAACAGAAATTTGGCATAACACAGTCGTAAGTCGAGGATTACCTGTATTGAGGAGTATGGGCTTAATTATGGCCATGGTGAGTGTACCATTGGAAGACCCTGAAGGATCTTTAGTCTTTAACCCATCAATTAAGAGTTGTCCTTGGATGATGTTGAAAAAAGGGGGGAAAATACTACCTATAATTCCTCAATTTACAACAGTTGATTTCGTGACCATTTAAAGTTAAAGCAGCACTGAAAAAAAGGGACTTATGACCATAAGTTTAACAACCGTGTTACTAATTTAAGGCCTGCATTGATTCACTTAATGAATGGGGTGAGAAAAGCCACAAAATGGGACAAAACTCACTTCAATCAATCAATCAAACAAACTTTTATTTATAAACCGCACCCTTTCCTAAGCAGGACTCGGGGCGGTGTACAGTCATTATTAAAAACCACATACATATCAAAATAGAATACATATACATAAACATAGACATAGACGGAGGAGGTAGAAAATATACTGTACCATATTTAATTAAAATACAAATAAGATTAAAATTCCCTTAAAAATTCCACAATAAGATGTTTGCCAGGAGGTGAAAGATGGAGCTATAGATCGGCTAAGCCAGCTAATTGGAACAGGTGGGTCTTAAGCTTCTGTCGGAAGAAGCGGAGGTCGTTAATAGTTCTAATATCGGGGGGGAGGTCATTCCAGAGGGTTGGGCCCATCACAGAGAAGGCTCTACTCCTAGGCGCCACCCGTTGGCACTGCTTGGCGGATGGCACCTGGAGGAGTCCCTCCCTGTGAGAGCGAATAGGTCGTAGAGATGTGTGAGGTGAGATGCGATAACAAATTTCTTACTGAGCAGCATAAATTTTGGGCTCAATTGTGGCCATAAGTTGAGGACCACCTATATAAGCTAGTACAGCTAAGGACTTCAGACTGAAGATAAAAAGAACATCCCAGCCAAAAAATAATGATAAATAAATAAGTACCGGTAAATAAAAATGACCAGGATATACAATGAGCTGCCGATGACCCAGAGCTCACTTTGCAGGGCAATGTTCACTATACAGATAGTCCTTGACTTACAACAGTTTGTTTAGTGACCAAAGTTACAACAGCAGTAAAAAGTAACTTATGATGGGGTATTTTTACACTTGGGGGGTGGGCTGCTGCAGATTCACTGGGGTTCAGGAGAACCTCTAGCTAACATTCTGTGCAGTTCGGAGACCCCCCCCACCAAATCCCATTCTGGCTGGCCCCGCCACGCCCTTCCCAAAATTCAGACACGTGGGGATTCCCAGGAGTCCCCACGCGACCCATTTTGGATGCAGGTTAAGTGCAGGGGACGCCCAGAGGCTCAGGGAGGGTGGAAAACGGGCCTAGTGGAAGTCCAGGAAGGCCGGAAACAGGCCCGTTTCCTGCCTTCCTGAACTTCTAGTAGGCCCGTTTTTCACCGGAGGCCCTCGGGAGCCAGGGGAGGCCGTTTTTACCATCCCGGAGGCTCAAAGAAAGCCTCCAGAGCCCGGGGAGGGCAAAAACGCTCCCCCACCATGGTGCATGAGGCCGACTAGGACAAGCCCACCAGGGCTGCATCCCCCCAGCAACCAATCAGAGAACTCCTTGCCAAAGGTTTTAAAGTCCATCCCTGCTTATGACTGTTGCACAACCCCATGGCTATGTGATCAAAATTCCGACACTTGCTAACTGACTCATACTTACGACAGTTGCAGAGTCACGTGGTCCCCTATTGATACCTCCTGACAATGGGAAAACCAGATTCACTGAACAGCCATGTTACCGACTTAACAATTGGAGTGATTCACTTGGCAACGGTGGCAAACAAGGTCACAAAATGGGGCAAAACCCAACGATCTTGCTTAGCAACGGGGAAGTTTTGGGCTCAGCTTGAAGACTGTTTGCGTTAGATACGTTCACCACCTTGAGTCACCGGATATGTTTCCCACCTAGAGTAATTCATAAAAATAATAAAGGCAGGATGGAAATAAATACACGAAGCGCTTAGCCATACGGTGGCTTAAGGTAGTGGCCTGATTCACTCATGATGCCCAACTGCAGCCTGTCAACCCATTTTATCCAAGTTTCATGTTTTAGGTGACTCCCCAGAAAGTGTGGTTCTATAAAAAAAAAAAACTAAACCAATAAACACGTTGGAATATTTGTATAGTATGTCACATGCTGCTTTGAGACAACACAGTTTTTTTCTCACATGCTGTTTGTCGTTTATTTATGTCCATGGAGATTCTCAGTCACCCAGGTCCTGGTAGTCCCAAAGGTGCTTTTTTCAAGAGGCAACTGGACTTCCTTATGGTTTGTTTTGAAGATCTTTTGCTTCTCATCCAAGAAGCTTCTTTAGTTCTGAAGAGGCCATCTATGTCAAAATTGATCAGCCTCCTCTCAACAGAGGGGGGGGGGAGGAATACAACGTCACCTATCTCCATCTACAACACAGTCCTTTCAACAGTTACAAGAAGGCTCCACACCCATTTGCACCACTCAGGAGACCTGAGGACAGAGATAAACCTCCAGTTGGCCTTAAGGACTCTCTGTTGTTGTTAGTTGTGTCCGACCCATCGCGGCCCCATGGACAACGTTCCTCCAGGCCTTCCTGTCCTCTGCCATCCTCTGGAGTCCATTTAAGCTCAGGCCTACTGCTTCAGTGACTCCATCCAGCCACCTCATTCTCTGTCGTCCCCTTCTTCTTTTGCACTCAGTCTTTCCCAGCATTAGGTTCTTCTCCAGTGAGTCCTTCCTTCTAATCAGGTGGCCAAAGTATTTGAGTTTCATCATCAGGATACTCTACAAGAAAGCAAATGCCAATCTGTCTGCAAGGGGTATAAATCCTTCCATTCCCCAGAGCTGAAGAAGCTTCTTTGATGAGAATACAATACAATACAATACAATACAATAGTAGAGTGGGAAGGGACCTTGGAGGCCTTCTAGTCCACCCCCCTGCCTAGGCAGGAAACCCTATACCGTTTCAGGCAGATGGCTATCCAACATCTTCTTAAAGACTTCCAGTGTTGGGGCATTCACAACTTCTGGAGGCAAGCTGTTCCACTGATTAATTGTTCTGTCAGGAAATTTCTCCTCAGTTCTAAGTTGCTTCTTTCCTTGATTAGTTTCCACTCATTGCTTCTTGTTCTACCCTCAGGTGCCTTGGAGAATAGTTTGACTCCCTCTTCTTTGTGGCAACCCCTGAGATATTGGAACACTGCTATCATGTCTCCCCTAGTCCTTTCTATTAAACTAGACATACCCAGTTCCTGCAACCGTTCTTCATATGTTTTAGTCTCCAGTCCCCTAATCATCTTTGTTGCTCTTCTCTGCACTCTTTCTAGAGTCTCCACATCTTTTTTATATCGTGCAGTATTCCAAGTGTGGCCTTACCAAGGCATTATAAAGTAGTATTAACACTTCACGTGATCTTGATTCTATCCCTCTGTTGATGCAGCCTAGAACTGTGTTGGCTTTTTTGGTAGCTGCTGCACATTGCTGGCTCATATTTAAATAGTTGTCCACTAGAACTCCAAGATCCCTCTCACAATTACTACTATTGAGCACGGTACCACCTATACTGTATCTGTACATTTCGTTTTTGTTGCCTAAATGTAGAACCTTACTCTTTTCACCATTGAATTTCATTTTATTAGATAGTGCCCAATGTTCAAGTTTGTCAAGATCCTTCTGTATCTTAAGCCTATCTTCTGGAGTGTTGGCTATTCCTGCCAGCTTGGTGTCATCTGCAAATTTGATGAATTCCCCATTTATTCCTTCATCCAAATCATTGATGAAGATGTTGAAGAGTACTGGGCCTAAAACAGAGCCTGGGGGTACTCCACTGCATACTTCCCTCCATGTAGATGCAGTTCCATTGAGGACTACACGTTGAGTGCGGTTGGTCAGCCAGTTACGTATCCATCTGGTGGTGATGCTGTTTAACCCACATTCTTCTACTTTATCTAGTAGTAGGTTATGGTCTACCTTATCAAAAGTCCAAGTAAACTATATCAACGGCATTCCTCTGGTCCACTAATTTTGTCACATTATCAAAGAATGTAATAAGATTAGTCTGGCATGATCTGTTTTTGACAAATCCATGTTGACTTTTGGCTATTACTTTGTTTGCTTCTAGGTGTTTGCAAATTCGTTGCTTGATTATTTTTTTCAGAATCTTTCCTGGTATTGAGGTCAGGCTGATAGGTCTGTAGTTTCCTGGATCTATTTTTTCCCTTTTTTGAAGATGGGAACCACATCAGCTCTTTTCCAGTCCTCTAGTAATTCCCCGGTGTTCCAGGATCTCTGAACGATATAATTCAGTGGTTCTGAGATCTCGTCTGCTAGTTCCTTCAGAACCCTGGGGTGTAATCCATCCGGTCCTGGTGATTTGAACTCATCTAGGGTAGACAGGTGCTCACTTACCATTTTCTTCCCTATTTCAGGGAAGAAAATGGTAAGCAAAACGTCTTCAAAGGAAAAACAGCAAGTCTAGTTTTTTTCTTGAAAAAGCACCTATATTTACTTTAGAGAGTGGCCCGTTTCACTGAAAGGAACTCTGGGCGGTATACATTACCACTTTGCATACACCCTGCCAATTGTGTGTGCAGAAAGCACAGATAAGCAAATTGTGCAAAGCACAATCGGGAACTAAAACTAAAGATTATGTTTGCACAACTCCCTAATAAATGATCTTACAAGTAGTCCTCAACTGCCATAAACACATGCCAGTTGCCAGGCCTCTGAATATTAATCACGTGACCAGGGCAATTGTGCAAGGGTCGTATGAAAAACTGGTCATAAGTCACTTTTGCCAGTGCCATTTTAACTTTGAACAGTCACTAAACAAATGGTTCTAAATTGGGGATTTCCTGTACTCGTTCTTTCTCCTCTACCACAACAACCCTGTGAGGTGGGCTGGGCAGAGAGAGAGAGGGGGGGGCTTTGATGTCTATGGCAAGATTAGAATTTAAAACCCATAGGAGCTTTTTTTTTTCTTCCAAAAGGCAACTGAACTTTTAAACTGTAACAGAGTTGGAAGGGACCTTGGAGGTCATCTAGTCCAACACCCTGTTCACACAGGAGACCTGTACTATGGATTTGAACCGCCAACCTTTCTGATCAGCAAGCTCAGTGTCTTAGCCAATCTAGTCAGACTTTTTATTCCTTGAAGAGGTTTCACTTCTCAAAATAAAATGAAACAGAACAAAAATCTCCAGGATGTTTCGATGAGCTGCGGGTGGCCCACAGCTCACATTGCATGACAGGGTCGGCTAGGCAGGGAGTCCCCGATTTACAACAGTTCGTTTAGTGACCAAAGTTACTACAGCATTTTTTTGGGGGGGAGTGACAGATTTCAAATCGGTCACAAGTCTCTTTTTTTTCCAGTGCTCCTTCGAACGGTCCCTGAGCGAGTCGTATTAAATAGATCCCGCCTCGGATCCTTTGAAGCGTAACGGGTTAAAGCCGGGAGTCGTCGGGGCGAGGCAGTAAGAAGAGGAGGGCCAAATCCCGTTCGTCAGCGAGGCAAAAAGCGCCCTATGACCGGGGGGAGGCGCCTCCGCAGCCCGCTGGCTTCCTTCTCCGCTTGCCCTTCTTTGCGGGACCGCGGCCGCTTCGGAGCACCGGGGTAGCAGCTCGAACGCTCGCCCGAGAGGAAGAAGTAGAGGGCGCGGGTCTCTCTCCTCTCTCTCTCTCTCTCCGGCGTCCGAATCCGGAGCTGAGAAAGAGTGAGAAGGCGCAAGGACGAGCACGCAAAGACTTGGTTGGCATTTTGGCTTAAGACGGTCGCCGCTTCCTGGTTAGAAAAAGGCGTGGGAACATCAGCTGTCCTGGGCGGTGGGAGGGAGGAGGAGGAGGAGGAGGAAGAGAAGGAAGGCTGTGAGGTACTTGGTGCTCTCCAAGCTTGGTTGTTTTTTTGCAACCTCAACTATGTAACATCATCATTAACAACAACCCTCCATCGTTTCCCCGGTTGGCGGGCTTCGCTCATCACCCCCCCTCCCCTTATTACGCCTCGAGCGAGCCCCTGGGGATGGGAATCGCGTGTCCCCGAGGACGGTGAGTTAGTCATTCCCGCTCATTGGCAGCCTCCAAGGTCGGCACGGCGTTTATCTCAGCTTTAGTGTGGCTGAGCAGAACGGGGCTAACTCGGCCTTTACACTGGTTGAAGAAAAGGCGCCCTGGGGAGAAAGTTGCTCCAGTCTTAAGAGATTAACAGAGTTGGAAGGGACCTTGCAGGTCATCTAGTCCAACCCCCTGAAACTGTTTTAGAGTCGATTTAATTTCACTTTTCTCCCAAGATTTCGTGCAGATGAGGAAAAAAAAAGTTTAGAGCGTCTTTTTTTTTAGGTGACTTTTTTTTAAGGTGTCAAAACCTTTTTACAGGTAGTCCTCAGCAATAATTTAACAACTTAATTCTAGGATGTGAAGGGCTGCCACAAAAAAGAGGGGGTCAAATTATTCTCCAAAGCAGCAGCAGGAAAGACAAAAAACATTGGATGGAAACTAATCAAAGAGAGAAGCTACCTGGAATTAAGGAGAAATTTCCTAACAGGGAGGACAATTAAGCAGTGGAACAGCCTGCCACCAGAAGTTGTGGGTGCTTCATCCCTGGAGGTTTTAAGAAAAGACTGGACAGTCAGTTATCTGAAATTGTATAGGGTCTTCTGCTCAAGTAAGGGGTTGGACTAGATGACCTGCAAGGTCCCTTCCAACTCATTCATTCTATTCTAACAGTTCCTTTAGTCACTGTTCAAATTGCAATGGCAGTAAGCACTTAGAGTTATATACCACTTCATAGGGCTTCACAGCTATCTCTAAACAGTTTACGGTATCAGCCTATTGCCCAATAGTACTTACGACCATTGCAGTATCCCCACAATCACTTGATCAAAATTCAGATGCTTCGCAATTGACTCATATTTATGACGGTTGGCAACTGACTCATATTTATGACAGTAGCAGTGTCTTTTCTGTGACCTTCTGGCAAGCAATGTCAAAGGGGAAGCTAGATTTTCTTGTGTTACTAATTCAATGATTTCAGTGATTCATTGAACAAAAATTGTAAAATGGGGCAAAACTCGCTTAACAAATATATCTTGCTTAATAACAGAAATGTTGGGCTCAATTGTGGGTCGAAAGTCGAGTTGTTCATTTGGAAACTACATTGGGGTTTCTGAAACTCTGCAACTTTTAGATGTGTGACTTCAGATCTCATCTTGGAAAAGCACCCAAACCCAAAGTCGTAATTTTTACATCCTGGTTTATTGGACAAACAGTTACATAGAACAGGGTTCACCAACCTTTCGGACCCCAGAGACCACTAATAATTTGAAATTCTGGACCAGTAATATGTTCTGCCTAATGAGCGGCTGGGTGGGTGTGGCTAGGTGGTCATGTGACTGGGTGGGCATGGCCAACTTGATGTCACTCACGCCAAGGGGTGCCTCGCGGTCTCTACTCGGCCCTCCCCTCCCAGCCACTCCTTGCCTGCCCGGGCTCTTTAGGGTCCCAAAAGGAAGCAGTTGCTGGAGCTAAGCAGCCACTGTGAGAAAGAGTTGGCAAAACAGCTGGCTCAGTTCAAATTGGATCTGACTGAGAAGTAGGCTCAGCAGAAGCATCTCACTGAGGACTACGACCATATGCTTTCCAAGACCTGCAGAAGTGCAAGGCCAGGTGCGGCTCCTGGAGGCTCAGTGGGCTGAGATGGGCAGCCAGTTCCAGACCATGATACAATCCCACTGGAACAAGGCCCTCCGGCTCTTCGCCACCAGTGGCGCTTCCCTCCAGTTTTCACCCAAAGCCCCACACCAGGAGACTGAAGCAGCTCCTGAATCAGAACTTCTGTCCCCCTCTGATCTGCACAAAAAGACCCCAAAAGGGGGAGACTCTCTGCAGCACCACAAGCGTTCATTGCATGTATCTGGCCCAGCAGCTGTAGTTTGAGAACCCCTGATTTAATGCAATATAAAAATACAAATAATTTTTCTGTAGGCCACCAAAATTTTATCGCGTACCACCAGTTAGTGACCACTGATATAGATAATACACAATAGATAATTCCCTACACACTGACTTGCATAGTCTACCTCCTCCCCCCAAACAGGCCGACCCTGTGTTTCTTCTTCCATCTTCTCCCAGCCAAAACTCCCACTCCCCAAAATTCCTCTGGCACAAACAAAAAGTGGTTACTTTGCTAGTAGTTTTGTGTGGGGCATTAATCCACTCCCTCTGTGAATCTACCTAATGATGGTTTGCTCAATAAACCAGGATGTAAACATGACTCTGGGTTTGTGCAAATAAGCTACTGCCTTTAGAAGCTGAGGTAATTGTCCCAGCCTTTCCCAATCCGGCTACCATCTTGGAACCATGTCAGTGGACGTTTATGGGTTATGGAATCCCTATATACTCAGTGTTTGGGGCCCTAGGGAGCTGTCGTGTTGTGTCTTTCCTTAGAAATGGAGGCTAGTACTGGTAGTCTAGACATATGACAACAATTGAGACCAACGTTTTTGTTTCCAAGTGAAATGTTTGCTAAGCAAATTTTGCTCCATTTTACAACCTTTCTTGCCACAGCTGTTAAGTGAATCATTGCAGTTGTTAAATTAGTAATATGGTTGTTAAATGAATCTTGTTTTCCCATTGACTTTGCTTGTCAGAAGACCGCAAAAGATGATCACATGACCCCAGGACATTGCAACGGTTATCATTGTGAGTAACTTCCCAAGCACCTGAATTTTGATCATGTAGCCATGGAGATGCTACCACGGTCAAAACTCTAAAAAACGGTCATAATTCATTTTCTTTAGGGTTACTAACCCCGAACGATAACTAAATGAACTGTTGTAAATTAAGGACCACCTATAAAGAAATTATAGAAATTAAAGGGATCCGGTGGCTCAGTGGCTAAGACGCTGAGCTTGTCAATCAGAAAAGTCGGTAGTTTGACGGTTTGAATCCCTAGCGCCACGTAACGGAGTGAGTTCCCGTTACTTGTCCCAGCTTCTGCCAATCCAACAGTTCAAAAGCACGTAAAATGCAAGTAGAAAAATAGGGACCACCTTTGGTGGGAAGGTTACAGTGTTCTGTGTCCCTTCGGTGTTTAGACATGCCGGTCACATGACCACGGAGACGTCTTCGGGCAGTGCTGGCTCTTTGGCTTTGAAACGGAGATGGGCACCGCCCCCTTTGAATGGCTAGCATGCATGTGTGAAGGGGAACCTTTACCTTTATAAAGAAAGTATAGGCATATCAGTAAATATTGACCTATTGGCTTTAATGTTTTCTTACACTCCTATTAGTCTTCCTCCTTCCCTTGTATGGGCTTCCCAAGTTCAAATTTGGCTCCAGGGTAAATGTATTGGCAAGCCAGTCTTTGCACAGTGAGTTGGCAAGAAGAGTAATCATTCTGTTGCCTATAGGGAAGACAAGAAGCCATGTTGGTTTGGACGGACACGTCACCCCATTGACATGTGTGAAATGAAGGAAATTCTTTTTTTTTCTCACACCCTGGATTAGTGGCAATGACACTGAATTAATCAAGGATCCAGGGTGAGGTAAAATAGAGGCTAAGGGATTGAGCAAAGTTGTGTCATCTGAAAGATGTTTGGGGCCTTGAATTCAGGGTGGGGAGCTCTCTAAACCAGTGGATGGGTTACGTTCCACGATTTGATCCAAGCAAGGTCATGCCCGTTTACAATTTTTGTTTCCTTTTTATTAAGTGTTGGAAGCAGGAGAAAGGAATTTGAAGCATCAGCCACTTCCAAGGTTTCTCAGCCTCAGCTACTTTAAGAGGGTGGACTTCAACTCCCAGAATTCTCCAGTAAGCATTGGCTGACTGGAGAATTCTGGGAACTGAAGTCCACTCAGTCAGCATAGGGAATTCTGGGACTTGAAGTCCACTCAGTCAGCATGGCTGACTGGAGAATTCTGAGAACTGAAGTCCATTCAATCAGCATGGCTGACTGGGGGAATTCTGGGAATTGAAGTCCACTCAGTCAGCATGGCTGACTGGGGAATTCTGAGAACTGAAGTCCACTCAATCAGCATGGCTGACTGGGGGAATTATGGGAATTGAAGTCCACTCAGTCACCATGTTTGACTGGGGAATTCTGGGAACTGAAGTCCATTCAGCATGACTGACTGGAGAATTCTGAGAATTAAAGCCCACTCCTCTTAAAGTGTCTGAGGTTGAGAAACAGTGGCCAAGTCTTCTCCAAACAGCCAAGCTATATATTCAGTGCAGCTAATGGGTTTGAATTATTTGTGTGGGTAGATCTGCCCCCATCTCTAACCAGGCAAACCATAATAACAAACTAGTTGGCCCTTTGGAGGTCTTCGGTGCTCTCTGAGCTTGGTGGTTTTATTGTAGATGCTTCATTACCAAACTAGATTACATCATCAGTGCTAGAAAGAAGTCTGTGATTTGCCCATCATAACCTGATTCTAATATATGTGTTTATGGGTATGTGTGAGTCTAGCATGTAACAAAATATGCTACTGATAACGAAGTCTATTCCTATTTTCTCATCTAGTGTATAGAGAAAGAGCTTCTGAAATGAATTGGTAGGTTACCATCTATTCCAGTCTGCAGAAGTGACAGAAGAGCTGGGATTGTCTGGTGATACTTAGACAGGTAAATCTTTAATCTTTTCATCTCTTTATCTTTCTAGCCTACAGCCTTTTCAAAAGCACTTTTCCATTTCAGCATTCCTTCTCCTTAGTTTTAATATTTTTTAATTGCTTTTGTATCGCAAATTCTATTTCTGTATTGAACAGTGTGCTTTCTAGGTATCCAAAGTGTTCAAATATAAACATCATAATCATTATAATCATATCATCATACAAGCATATATTACAGTATATAATATTGATCGTTATTAAAACTCTTCCATATTGACATCAGTTGCATCAGTTGTATAACCATCAAAGTATTTACTAATCAGTTTTTCTTTCCCATGTAGTCCATATTTTCAATCCACTGATCTAACCTCTGTATCTATCAACTAGCCAGTTGTAAAAAAATTCCCATGTCATAAAATATTCCAGTTCTAATTTTTCTTTGATTTTTAGGGTTAACCTATCCAATCCATTCCAGTATTTTTTTGATTATATTGTCATCAGTAAGGGTTTCTTCATTTTATTGTGCGTATAAATCCTGGCTGCTGTTAAAATATGTAGAATTTACGTAATATGTATTATTTATTATAGTTTTCTGGTCACATGTCCAAAAGGAATATCTCAGTCTTCAAATCTATGTATTGTTTTGACATAGTTTCCAGCCATATGCCTTAATTGTGCCTTTGGGCATATCAGTGTCATATCAACATCTTTATTCGCCAAAATACCTGAAGATATGACAAGAAGCAATGGGTGGAAATTAATCAAGGAGAAAACCAACCTAGAACTAAGAATACATTTCTTTCTTGACATTTAGAACAATTAATCAGTGGAACCACTTGCCTCCAGAAGTTGTGGAACCACTGGAGGTTTTTGAGAAGAGGTCGGACAACACATTTGTCTGAAATGTTATATAGGGTTTCCTGCCTGAGCAGGGGATTGGGCTAAAAGAACTGCAAGGTCCCTTCCAACTCTGTTATTCTGTCTTTTCTTGGTCTTCCATGTTGCCTCATAACCCCAATCCAAAGATTAAAAATGCAAAATAAAGGCCAAAATATTTAATTTCACCCGTTCTGATGCCAACTTTTTTGCTGCAGTTGGTGTTATAAAGTGCCCTTCCTCCTTTTTGCCTCTGGCTAAGAGCAGGAACTCTATGTCCTCTACATGCTAGAACAATGTTTCTTAACTTGGGTAACTTTTAAGGTGTGGGTGGGGAATTCTGGGAATTGAAGTCCCAGAACACATTGTAAAATGGCTGAGGAGGTGTCATAAGGGATCATTCAAGCTCTGGGGTGTTGGCTTAAAAATAAACTGAAATAATTTCTTCTTCCTTTTGCAGCAGGATCACATTTGGTCTTGCTCATTCTTGGTAAAGATGCAAGAGTTTTAAATTTAAAGGTGCATTTTGAAATACTACACTGTCAAATGATCTTTAAAATTTTGTTGTTTAATCAACAATGGGCCCTATCCCACAAAATGAAATTTAATGTGGAGAAAAGCAAGATTTTACACCTGGGCCTGAAAAACCAAAGGTACAACTACAGATTAGGTGAAACCTGGCTCAAAAACAGCAACTGTGTGAGGAATCTTGGAGTCCTAGTGGACGGTCTCTTAAATGTGAGCCAGCAGTGTGCAGCAGCAGCCAAAAAAGCTAATACAATCCTTGGTTGTATAAACAGAGGCATAGAATCAAAATCACATAAAGTATTAGTACCACTTTATGAAGCCTTAGTAAACCACATCCGAAATACTACATCCAGTTTTGGTCACTACATTACAAAAAAGATGTTTAAACTTTGGAAAAAGTATAAAGAAGAGCAACTAAGACGATTAAAGACCTAAAGACTAAAACGTATAAAGAAGGGTTGCAGGATTTGGGTTTGGCTAGAAAAGAACGGTAAGGGGGTATATGATAGCAGTATTCCAGTATTTGAGAGGCTGCCATAAAGAAGAGGGGATTGACTTATTTTACAACGCACTTCAGGGAAGGGCAAGAAACAATGGATGGAAACTAATCAAGGAGAGAAACAACCTGGAATTATTTATTAGGAAGAATCCTCCTAATAGGGAGGACAATTAAGCAGTAGAACAGCTTGCCTTCAGATATTGTGGTTGCTTCATTACTGGAGGTTTTTAAGAAGAGATTGGACAACCATTTGTCTGAAATGGTATAGGATCTTCTGCTTGAGCAGGGGGCAAGACTAGAAGACCTCTAAGGTCCTTTCCAGCTAGATTCTGATTCTTTCACTTTTCTTTCTACTTGGAACCTATTTCTGGACTTTGTGTTCAAGGTGGAGGAAAAAAATGAAACTTTGATTTTGGGTTTTACCAGTTAGGCAGGTCATAGAAATGGCTAGTTTATACTATTATGTAAAAGTAAAAACTTGAGGTTTGATGCTATTATCTTACAATACAATACAATACAATACAATACAATACAATACAATACAATACAATACAATACAATACAATACAATACAATACAATACAATACAATGGTAGAGTTGGAAGGGACCTTGGAGGTCTTCTAGTCCAACCCCCTACCTAGGCAGGAAACCCTATACCGTTTCAGACAAATAGCTATCCAACATCTTCTTAAAGACTTCCAGTGTTGGGGCATTCACAACTTCTGGAGGCAAACTGTTCCACTGATTAATTGTTCTCACTGTCAGGAAATTTCTCCTCAGTTCTAAATTGCTTCTCTCCTTGATTAGTTTCCACCCATTGCTTCTTGTTCTACCCTCAGGTGCCTTGGAGAATAGTTTGACTCCCTCTTCTTTGTGGCAACCCCTGAGATATTGGAACACTGCTATCATGTCTCCCCTAGTCCTTCTTTCTCTTAAGCTAGACATACCCAGTTCCTGCAACCGTTCTTCATATGTTTAGTCTTATTTAGTCTTATTCTACTGCACTAAAGGAGGTATTTCTTTCCCCCCTTTTTCGTACAGTTTTTCCTTTCCTTTTCCTTCCCCTGTCTTTCCTACTATTTCATTTTGCATTTTTATATTATAAATTAATAATTTAAAAAGACAGTTTTATATGTAAGCTTGCCTGCTAAATTTGCACCCCCATCTTGAAAACAAGCCATTCAGAAATGGATTTTTGTTTTGGCATGTATTTTGCTGCTTTTATTTTTCCTTCTGCAGAGATTGAAACCCTGTTGACTTTTTCCTCAGAGACAATGGATCCCACTGCCCTTCATTGTATGGAGAAGCCTTCTGTCCATGCGAATACTCCTGTTCCTGATATTCTCCAAAAACTAGAGGAATCTCGGTTTAGACTTTTGAATCCTGTCCGTCCTTCAGGATTGTGGGTAGGTGTCCTGAAATCATCTGTCATCCAGGGCCAGTCAATGATTCACCCCAGGACAGTTGGTTTGCCTCAGCTTTCTTGAACTCAAATGCTCCAGGCTGGCCACTCAGCATGATAAGGTTCAGCTAAGACCCTATGAAAATATTCCTAATTAATGTTGGCTTAATCTGGATTCCTGGCTAGTCGATTTATATGTTGTGGCTTTCCCCCGACCACACACAATTATGAGAATCAAAAATGGTCAGGGTCTGAAGCTGGTACCCTGGCAACCAGAAGGCTCTGTCTGCCCTCTGTTTTTGAAAAAAAGAGAGAGTTAAATCTAAATAGGATAGGATACCACAAGGAGATCTCAGAAGACATAAACTACACCAGGAAGGCGAAAGTGCCAGCAGGAGACTTGCTTCTGTCACGTGGACGAGATCATTACAGGAATACTCACAGCCGCAAGGATAATATTTGCAAAATATTGGAAAAACAAGACCACCACATCAGAGGAGGATATAATTCGGAAAAATGTTTGATTGTGCCGAAATGGACTTTAAAAATAAAAGATAAAGAGGACACAGAATATTACTTGATATAAAATAAAAATTTTTGAGTGGTTAGAGACAATAGGTAGGAATTAGATAAAGAAAGATCATTGCTATGTGTGGATTAAATATATAGATGATTCATAATTATAAATACACCAATACAGTCAACAAGTATAGCTGTATACGTATAGGAGCATAAATAAGCTGAAATTTAGCTAAAACGCTTTTTATTATTATTATTTTTGTTGTTGGTGGTGGTGTGTGTGTGCGTGTGTGTGTGTGTGTGTGTGCGTATACCTTGTTTCCCTGAAAATAAGACCTCGGATAATAAGCCCAATCGGACTTTTGAGCGCATGTGCTAAAATAAGACCTCCCCCAAAATAAGCCCTCTCTGAAAATATTGCAACACAGCAGCAGCCATGAGGAGACCACACTCGCCGCCTCCTGCACCTCAAAAATAATAAGACCTCCCTGGAAATAAGGCCAAGTGCTTATTTCGGGGGGGGGGTCAAAAGAAAATAAGACCCTGTCTTATTTTCGGGGAAACACGGTGTGTGTGTGTGTGTGTGTGTGTGTGTGTGTGTGTGTGTGTGTGTGTAATTTTTCTCTACCCTGCTTCTGTACATGATATATCCTGACAATGCAGTCTATTCAAAATATTTATCAATAAAATAATAAGATTTTAAAAGAAAATTAAGATGTCCCTAGAAGTCAAATTCAATGTGACATTTTTCAGACCCAGCCTTTCTGCCAAATTATCTACGGTAATTTTCAGACTATTGGGAAGAAGAAAGGAGCAGTGGTGACGCTTGATAATTCAGTTACTGCTGTTCTGCTTATTTAGATGTGTCTGCTCGGGTTCTCGAATGTGCAGAGATGGGCAAAATGACCATGGAGTTAAAAGAAAGAGAAGAATCTGATTTCTATAAAATATGGAATAGAATTTATAAGTGGCCAGAAAACAGAAGCCAAAACAGGAAATAGAACTCTTTGTTTTTGTTTTGTTTTAAACTAGTACTGAATAAAAATTAACCAAAGTTACTAATTATTATCAAATTGACCACAATGTAAATACAATGGTGATACGAACAATTAATATTATTATAATTGTTAGTACAACTGTTATTACATTATCACAGAGGTTAACACGGATAGGAAGGCAACGGAGAATGGAGAACTACAAAGGCTAAACATGTATGCCGATACAGAAGGCTGTATAACTATTTTTTATATTGTTATGTGTGTCTTGTTTTTTCGCATTTTTTTCTGTTTTTAAAGGTAAAAATGTTTACTAAAAACTATTTAAAAAAAAAAAGATGTGTCTGCTTGTGTCCCAGCAGGAGGATGTGGGTTTGGCACATGTGGAGAGCTTGTGGAAAGGCCCAGAGGGATCTACAAAGAGCGAAAATGTCCCAGGGACTAGAGAGACATTGGGAAGAAATCAGAATCAGGAACAAAGCAAGTTAATGGTAAGGAAGCCCCGGCTGAGTGAAGACAATTCAGTGGTGCAAATAGTGGATTGAAGAATACAGGTAGTCCTCAACTTACGGCCAGAAGTGAGTTCAAAATTTCTGTCGCTAAGTGAATTTTACCCCGTTGGATAAGCTTTCCTGCCACAGTTAAATGAATCACTGCAGTTGTTAAGTTAGTCACATGGTTGTTACGTGAATCTGGCTTCCTGTTGATGTTGGTCAGACAATTGTGAAAGAGTGACCACGAGACATGGCATCTGTCATAAACATGAGTCGGTTGCAAGACATCTGAATTTTGATCACATGATCAATAGTTGTAAGTGTGAAATGGTCATAAGACATTTTTTTCAGCACCGTTGTCACGGTAACTAAATGCACTGTTGTAAGACGAGGACTATCTGTACTTGGGAGTTGGAGGGGAGATGTCTGTTTGACACCATGGTCTTAAATGTCGCTTTTATTGTTTTTTTTTTCCAGCTATCTCAGTTTCTGCAAACCGGGCCTAAGAAATTGCTTTCCTACTGTACCTTCTCTCAGCCAAATTTGCTGCGGTTGGAAAACCCCTTCCTGACACAGCCAACATCTTCCAGCCTTACTTTGCCATGGCTGGAACAATCCAGAGCTCGCTTGTTGCTCCCGGTTGTTCCAGCAAACCTCCCTCTGGATTCCGCGCAGCTTTTGAAAGGGTCCTCACTCCCTCCTTGGCCAAAACTCTGTGCCGCTGAATTGTCGCGAGAGGAGGAGACCTCTCAATCTTACCAGGAACTGGAGGGGCAGCAGGTAAGAGTAAAACTCAGGTAAGGGTAAAACTGAAATTCAGAAAGAAATATAGATAATCCTTGACCTATGATCCAGTAGTGGGATTCAAAAAAAAATTACTACCGGTTTGGTGTGCGTTGTGTGGTTTGGTGGGTGTGGCTTGGCGGGCATGGAAGGTGAACAACACTGCAAAATCCCCATCTCCTCTCCACTCCTGGGGGGAGGATCCTACAAAATCCCCATTTCCTCCCCACTCTTGGGGTAAGGTTACTGCAAAATCCCCATTCCCTCCCATCAGCTGGGACTTGGGAGGCAGCAAATAGATGGGGGGGGGGGCAGTCAGAGGTGGTACTTGCTGGTTCTCCGAACTACTCAAAATTTCCACTACCAGTTCCTCAGAACTGGTCAGAACCAGCTGAATATCATCTCTGCTATGACCACAACTGAGCTCAATATTTATATTGCTAAGTTAGAGACAGTTGTTAAATGAGCCTGGGCCCATTTTACAACCTTGCTTGACACAGTTGTTAATTAAATTGCTGCTGTTGTGAAAATAGCAGCAGGATTGTTAAAAATTCCCAGATTCCAACTTTGCTAATCAGAAGGTTGCAAAAAAATGATCACATGGCCCTGGGACACTGCAACCATCGTAAATACATGCCAGTTGCCAAGTGTCTGATTTGATTGTATGATCAGCGGTCATAAGTGTGAAAAACTGAAAGTCTCTTTTTAGCTATTGTATCTTCAAATGGTCACTAAAAGAATGATTATAAGTCAAGGACTGCTTCAGCCTCATCTATAGAAAATAAGTACCATATCAAGTGTCCTTCATGTTGAGTATGATTCCTGATGACTTCATGGATACATTCAATATTTATTTCTAAACATCAATGCAATTTTTTTTTTTGCTTAGATGTATGGATTCCAAACCTTTTTCCAGATTTTTTTCAAAACTTTCCTTAACTTACTTCATAGTAGGGCAGTGTTTATGGTCCACTTTAAGATGTGTGGATTTCAACGCCCAGAATTCTTCAGTGCTGGCTGTGGAATTCCAGAAGTTGAAGTCCACATATCTTAAAAGTGGTCAAGGTTGAAGAACACTGAAATATTTCTCCAAGTATTCTACTAGAACTTCCTCATAGTCTCCCAACCAAGTACCAAACTTTATTGACCTTGCTTATTTTCTGCATATAGGAAAATCATCCTGCTCCAGATCAGTGTCAGTGCGCTCCTTAATGGAGGACCAAATGGGGTTGCAACTATTGTAGTATCCACACATTCACTTGGAGGGCACAAGGTTTAGGAAAGATGCTGTGTGGAGATTATTTAGAGAGGATGGCTCTAGGCAGCAATCTGATTCGGAAATGCATGCAGAGCACCTGTCGGGAACAGCTTTAATTAAAGGTGGCGTTTCCTGGAAATTGCATTATGTCATCCTGGAAACTGACACCTTTGATTTAGGCCAGTTTGTACCTGATGGGTGTTTCTCGCAAGCATGCCTATTTTCCTTTGGCTTCAGATCTCTGCAACAGATCTCTCTACTTGGGAGCTTAGATCAGCTTTGAATCCAGAAGGTGCAGAGAGTGGTGAGGACATCAGAAAAGATTATTAGACATTTGCTTCCTTCTATCCAGGACATGGCATGTAAGTGGTGCTTGACCAGGATTCTGCAGTATTATCAGGGATGCTACATATCCTCTCGATCACTAGTTTTCTTTGTTACCTTCCGATGGGAGATTTCATGGTATCCAAAAGCAGAACAATTAGATTCTGTACAGAGCTGAGATTCACTTACCTATCCTACTGGTTCCAAATGTGAGCGTGTATGCGTGATCGCTTCGCTCGCATGCACCTCATCTGCACATACACACCACCTTCTGCACATGTGCAGTACTCGCACATTTTGTGCAGTACTCGCGCATTTTGTGCAGTACTCGCGCATTTTGAGCCGCCCACAGCCGCCGCTGCCAGTTCTCCCGAACCAGAGAGAACTGGCTGAATACAATCTCTGATTCTATAATAGCTTTATACCATATAGTATCAAACTCTCAACTCTCAAACAATTTCATATTGTACTTTACAGTCTGTGAGTTGGGAACTGGAGTTTTTTTTTTATTAGCATGCAAAATATTTTCAATGAAAATAAACAGTGAAAAGATACTATCGGCTGCATTATGTAATTCAGTCACTAGTTCTGCAGTAATTAAAGAGGGTACTTAGTGATCCTTATTCATTCTTGTTTTATTTCCCCTTTCATAGAAATCTCTCCCTCCACCTCCCGCTATTTATTCAAAATGGTCTGTGCTTAGTAATAGTACTTACACTTATATACCGCTTCACAGTGCTTTACAGCCCTCTCTAAGTGGTTTACAGGGTCAGCCTATCGCCCCCCAATAACAATCCTCATTTTACCGACCTCGAAAGGATGGAAGACTGAGTCAACATTGAGCCGGTCAGAATTGAACTGCCGAACTACTGGCAGCAGTCAGTCAGCAGAACTAGCCTACAGTACTGCATTCTAACCACTGTACCACCACCTCTTGTACACTGTGTGTGTGTGTGTGTGTGTGTGTATCAGCTAAGCCAAGTATATATATATATATATATATATATATATATATATATATATATATATATATATATATATATATATATATATATATATATATATATATATATATATATATATATATATATATATATATATATATATATATATATATATATATATATATATATATATATATATATATATATATATATATATATATATATATATATGTTGTATTTGTGCTGATAAATAAATAAAGGGAGACTAGTATAGATCTATTTCAAGCTATTTAGCTCTCATCAGCTAGCCATACCTTTACTGGATATATATATTAATCACAGATCATTTTGAATACATAATAGAAAAGTTTTGAGAGGTAACAAGTTTGATTGTGTGTGTGTGTGTGTGTGTGTGTGTGTGTGTGTGTGTGTAAATGAAAACAGGCTGGTCATGTAGCAAGAAGAACTGATGGCAGATAGACCAAGACAGTCGTAGAATGGATCCCACTTGATCAAAAGCATCCACAAAAGAAACCTAAAACAAGATGGATCGACAATATAAGCAATTATTGCTGGCCCAGTTGGCAAAAGAAAGCTCAGGAGCATATTGGTTGGAAACATCCTGCAGTGGATAAACAATGGCTAAAATCATTATTTTCTTTTGAGAATGGGCATCAGAATTTCATTTTTTTTAATGTGTGCCAATGCGCTCACCGAAAAAAGGGACAATAAAAGTTATCTGATAATTACATTTTTTTTTCTTTGATGCTTTCCCATGATGGCTTCTTTTGTGCTTCAACATCCTTTCCATGCATTTTACGACGACCTAGCGACAAATAATGTATTTTTCGGAGTATAAAACGCACTGGAGTATAAGAACGCACCAAGATTTTGAAGAGGCAAATTAAAAAAAAAGTTTTTGCACTCTGCAGACCCGCCCCCAAAATGGTCCATTTTTTGTGAAAATGGGCCTGTTTTTTGTCAAAAAAAGGACATGCATAGTCTTTAGGAGGCTTATAGAGTGCTCCTGGGGGCTGGGGGAGAAAAATGAGCAAAAAATGGCCCGTTTTTTGCTCATTTCTGCCCTCCCCAGCCCCCAGGAGCACCCTGGAAGCCTCCTAAAGGCTATGCTCGGCCATTTTTGCAAAGGGGACGGGATTTTGGGAGGCAAAAAATGCTATATTCAGTTTATAAGATGCACCCAGGTTTTCACCCTCTTTTTTGAGAGAAAAAGGTGCATCTTATACTCTGAAAAATACGGTAATTCCTCTACAAGTGGTCCTTGACTTAACAACAGTTCACTTAGCAACCGTTCAAAGTTACAACAGCATTGAAAAAATGAGTTATGACCATTTTTCACTCTTATGACTGTTGGTTGCAGCATTCCCATGGTCAGATGATTTATATTTGGATGCTTGGCAGCTAGTTCATATTTATGATGGTTGCAGTGTTCCGGGGGGCGGGGGATCACGTGATCTGCTTTTGCAACCTTCTGACAAGCTAAGTTAATGGGGAAGCAGATTTACCTTTTACTAATTTAACAACTGCAGTGATTCACTTAATAAACGTGGCAAGGAAAGTCTTAGAATGAGGGCAAAACTCACTTAACCAATTTCTCACTTAGCAATGTATATTCTGGGCTCAATTGTGGTCATACGTCGAGGGCTACCTGGGTTAACGTAGTTTGGGTGAGTATCCCCAACACGCAGTACAGGCTGTTGGAGCAGAACTGGAAAAACAAATAGAGGAAATGGCATCCTAAACTTCAGAGTTGCAGCCTTGCTTTCTTTCAGATTTAGCGGGCGGCCATCGCTTGCCAGCTGATTGGACTTGGTGGCTTAATGGTGACATGTATTTTTCTTCTCTCCAAACGGTAGAAAAAAGAGGACGAGGTGGACTCGTTCAACGACATCCCAGAATATGTCCTTGCAATGCCCAAGGATGAGTCGGCACAGTTAGAGGAGGAAGATGACACCCTGTGGTCTGAGATACAGGAGGAGGATGAAGGGGAAGCTGTCAAAGATCAAAAGGTAAGGAACAAGCTGCAGCAGTAGCAGTCCCTATGCATGGAGTGCGGCCTGATCTTTCCCACCTTTGTGGATATTTACAAACAAATAAAAGCTTTGCAAGCACGAATAATACAGATAGTGAGGAGTCCTTGATGCTCTCTGAGCTTGCTTGCATTCTTGCAGATGTTTCATTACCGAAACTAAGGTATTTTTCAGAGTATAAGACACACCTTTTTTCCTCAGAAAAGAGGCTGAAGATCTGGGTGCGTCTTATACACTGAATGCAGCATTTTTGCCTCCCGAAACCCAGCCCCCTCCACCCAAATGGCCATGCATAGCCTTTAGAAGGCTTTCAGAGAACTCCTGGGGGCTGGGGAGGGCAGAAATGAGCGAAAAACAGGCATTTTGCCACCCCAGCCCCCAGGAGCACTCTATAAGCCTCCTAAAGGCCATGCAAGTCCTTTTTTGATTAAAAAAACTGGCCCCTTTTGACAAAAACAGGCCATTTTTGTGCTTGTTTTGGCCCTCCCAACCCTCCAGGAGCATTCTACAAGCCTCCTAAAGGCTATTCATGCCCCCCGCTTTTTTTTAAAAAAAAAAACAGGCCCTTTTCATGAAAAACAGGCCATTTTAGCGAGGACTCTTTTTTTAAAAAATTGCCTCTTCAAAATCTTAGTGCTTCTTATATACCAGTGCGTCTTATACTCCGAAAAATACGGTAGGTAACATCAGAGGCGAAATGCAATTTTTTTAAACTACCAGTTCTGTGGGCGTGGCTTGGTGGGCGTGGCAGGGGAAGGATACTACAAAATCTCCATTCCCACCCCACTGTGGGGTCAGCCAGAGATGGCATTTGCCAGTTCTCTGAGCTACTCAAAATTTCCGCTACCGATTCTCTAGAACCTGTCAGAACCTGCTGAATTTCACCCTGGGTAACTAGCACCGATGATGTTTATGGAGATTCTCAGTCATCCAGGTCATGGTTGTCCCAAAGGTGCTTTTTCAAGAGGCAACTGGATCTTCTGGTTTTTCTTTGAAGGCGTTTCTCTTCTCATCCAAGAAGTCTTCTTCAGCTCTGACTGGTTGAGGGAGGGCTGTTCAGTTTTGATATAGATGGCCTCTTTAACCCCACTTTCAAACCAACTGTCCTCTCTGTCCAAAATGTGGACTCAACAGAGGCTAAGGGATATGACATCACCTATCTCCAGTCTACAACACAGTCCTTTCAACAATTCCAAGAAGGCTCCACACCCATTTGCACCACTCAGGTGACCCTGAGGACACAGATAAACCTCCAGTTGGCCTCAACGGCCGACTAAAAGGATGCAAAGGACCAGCCGTCTTCAAGGAGTATAAATCCTTCCATTCCCCACCATCCAGTCAGAGCTGAAGAAGCTTCTTGGATGAGAAGCGAAACGTCTTCAAAGAAAATCCAGAAAATCCAAGTGCCTCTTGAAAAAACACCTTTGGGATAGCACTGATGATGTTACCTAGTTTGGGTAATGAAATGTCCACAGGAAAACAAGCAGGCTCAGAGAGCACCAAGGACCCCTCATTTCAACCCTGAGCTACAAATTCAGGTAGTCCTTGACATACGGCCACAATTGAGCCCAACATTTCTTTTGTTAAGTGAGATGGTTGTTAAGTGAGTTTTGCCCCACTTTACGATCTCGTCACCATTGTTAAGCGAATCACTGCAGTTGTTAAGTTACTAGCACAGTTGTTAAACGAATCTGGCTTCCCCGTTGACTTCGCTTGTCAGAAAGTTGCAAAAGAGTATGAAAAACTGGTCATAAGTCACTTTTCCCCCCAGTGCATTTCAACTTAGAACAGTCACTAAACAAATGGTTGTAAGTTGAGGACAACCTGTGCTCATTCCTCCTCCTATTTTTCCCCACAACAACTCTGTGTCAAAGGGTGGATTGGACTGAGACAGGGAGACTGGCCCACGCTCAACCAGCTGGCTTTGGTGCCTAAGACAGGATTAGAATTCAGAGCTGTACATGTTGAAAATAGTTGCAAGTAACTTTTTTCAGTGCCGTTGTATCTTGGAACGGTCGCTAAACAAATAGCATTCTGCATTATTTTGTTCCAGTTTTTGGTTCTAATCTGGGATGTTTTTTGTTTTTTTAAAGTTCTTGTGGTCGATTTTTTCTCTTTGTTTATACTACCATATTTTTCGGAGTATAAGATGTACCTTTTCCCCCAAAAAAGAGGGTGAAAATCTGGGTGCATCTTATACCTTGAATACAGCATTTTTGGCCTCCTGAAACCCTATCCCCTTTGCAAAAATGAATGTGCAGAGGGTTTGGGAGGCTTGCAAAGTGCTCCTAGGGGCTGGGGAGGGGAAAAACGAGGGGAAAAACGGGCCATTTTTGCCCTCCCCCAGCCCCCAGAAGCACTCTACAAGCCTCTGCATGCCCCTCTCCTTTTTTTTGCAAAAAACAAGGCATGGAGAGGATTTGGGAGGCCTGCAGAGCGCAAAAACTTTTTTTTTAAATTTATCTCTTCAAAATCATGGTCTTATACTCTGAAAAACACTGTAATTAAACTGTCTCTTATGGACTAGAAAATTAGAATTGGTGAGGAAATTCCCATCAATTTCCTAAATCCTTCTTTCCTCCTCTCCCCACCTTTTTTTCTTTAGCTAATGCTCTTGAGCATGGTGTGCTGTTCCTTGGTGGAAGGGGCACGTTTTGGGAATCCTCCGGGATTGTTACAGCAGAAACTGATGAAAACATGTAAGAGTCTAGCAGAATATGAACCAGAATTCATCCTCAAGGTAGGAAAGGGGGCTGTGGAACATGGGCTTGAGGGTTGGGGATGGGTGGGATGTGTAAAGCATTAGGAGCAGCTGTGTACCGTGGACATCCCTGAACTTAAGAGGATATCTGATTTCTTGTCATTGTGGTGTAGGTTTAGCTCTGGTTGCACCACTTTTTTTTTGTACATGATTGATTCCCCCAATTTATTGGGTGGTCAAATTGTTGTGAGTGTGATAGAATAACCAAAACCTTTAATTTAAAGTGTCTATTATGATAAGACTCAAAATGTTAGGCAGATGATCCGAAGCACATCTTCAAGTCGACTGTGAACAGAGAGGTTTTCAAGAAAACACTGGGCAACCTTTGTTCTGAATGACTTGAGGATTCCTGCAGTGGGCTAGGAAGTTAGTACCAATGCGATTCCAAATTGAAGGGATTGATCGGTGGCATCACCGTTGCCCCGGAGGATGCCCAGTTGGGATCTCCTTTCACATCCATGTTAAATTGCCCATGGAAGTGGTACACACTTATCTACTTGCGGCTGCCCACTTTCGAACTGGAAGTGGTGCATATGACGGGAGCTCACCCCATCCCACAGCAGCAACCGGGTCTCAAAAGCAAACCAACTGATCGTCATCTCAGCGCCTAACCTCCTGAGCCACCACGCTCCAACATCATGATTTTCAGATAAAAGCCTGAGATTGGCTTTTCTAATCCCTGCAGTTAAGTACCATGGATGATTTAAAACATGCAGCATGTGCAAGCTTATTTTTGAACTAGAAAATTTTTACTCCGCTAGTTCTTGCTGACTTTAGGGAGCAATGCTCATCTCCGTTTCAATGTCATTGAGCTAGTGCTGTCTGAAGACATGGCCAGCATGACATCACGGAGCACTGTTATCTTTCCACCGAAGTGGTACCTATTTACGTACTTGCATTTGCATGCTTTCAAAACTGCTAGTTTGGCAGGTATTAGGGCGAGGATGGAAGCTCACGCCATCATGTGGCATTCGGGTCTTGAACCGTGGCTTTCTGGGTTTCTAGCCAACAATCTCAGCGTCTTAACCACTGAGCCACCGCACAGTCCCTTCCTGCAAGGAAGAGTAGGAAAGTATTCCAAACACCAGAATATAAAAACTCTTAGCAGACTGCAGAGAATATTTGGAAACTCTTTATTTCCTGCAAAACAGAATTATTATAAAGTTCTGACTGGAAGGACCTCCAAGCTTTTGCATCTGTCATAGTACCGCTTTCTTCTTTTGAATTTGTAAACTCCTGCACATAAGTAGCAAGGATGCATTCCAACTTTTAGAATTATGTTGTGGTTTAACCTTGTATCACATTGTGGGTTTGCCTGCGGCTGTTTATTTAGGAAGTCTCCGGAGTGTAATTTGAGCAGGGCTACCTAAATTTTGCTCACAAACTAAATATTTAACCATGAACAAACTGGTGTTATTAAGTATTAAGATTCCTAATCTTAATATTATCTTAATATTAATAATATTAGATTTTTGCTCACCTCTATGATCTCTTTCCCTCCGCTCAGGTTGCCTTGTATGCCCGCCAAGAACTGAACATCCGCAGTACGGCTAATTTCCTCCTGGCATTGGCTTCCTACCTTCCGCCCTGCCGCCCACATGTGCGGCGCTATTTTTGCCATTCAGTACAACTCCCGTCGGACTGGATGCAAGTGGCCAAGCTCTATCAAGTGAGAACATATCCCATATTCTCCCATTGCCTCTGCAACAGGGAATTCCAGATTTAATCCTAGATAGAACTTTTTTGATTGAAGAGTGCAGAGAAGAGCAACAAAGATGATTAGGGGACTGGAGGCTAAAACAGGTTGCAGGAACTGGGTATGTTTAATGAAAAGGAGGACTAAGGGAGGCATGATAGCAGTGTTCCAATATCTCAGGGGTTGCCACAAAGAAGAGGGAGTCAAGCTATTCTCTAAAGCACCTGAGTGTAGAACAAGAAACAATGGATGAAAACTCTAGAAAGAGTGCAGAGAAGAGCAACAAAGATGATGAGGGGACTGGAGACTAAAACATATGAAGAACGATTGCAGGAACTGGGTATGTTTAGCTTAAGAGAAAGAAGGACCAGGGGAGACATGATAGCAGTCTTCCAATATCTCAGGGGTTGCCACAAAGAAGAGGGAGTCAAACTATTCTCCAAGGCACCTGAGGGTAGGACAAGAAGCAATGGGTGGAAACTAATCAACCTAGAACTAAGGAGAAATTTCCTGACAGTGTAGAACAATTAACTATGTGAAACAACTTGCTTCCAGAAGTTGTGAGTGCTCCAACACTGGAAGTTTTTTTTTTTAATGTTTTGTTTCTTTTATATTACTTTTCATTTCCACCGAACAGTATGAAATATTTGAAATATCCACATATTTGTTGTAATATTCATCACAATACTGCTAATAATATCTGTATATCAATACAATTACAATAATACATAACATCTCCATCATCAAATTCCCTCCACGTTAACATTCCCTCTTTTTTTATATCTCTCCTCCTTTCTAACTTCTGTTTCTGTTGTCCAACCATTGGTAAAATACATCCCACATCAAGAAATATTCAGTTTCTTCTTTATCCTTAATAATGAGCGTTAATCTGTCCATTTCTAGTGTTTTCTTAACTACACTCACATCTGACAGTATTTCATCATTTTTCCATTGTCGCGCCAATACAATTCTAGCTGCAGTTAATATATGTAAAACCGGATGTATAGTCTTCCTGTCATATTTTTCTGGTAGAATGCCCAACATAAACTTCTCAGGTTTCAAGTCAATATGATATGCTTTATCATTTTTTTCCAATCGAGGATGTATTTTCATCCAAAAGCTTTTGGCTTTTGAAGTTTTTAAGGAGAACTTGGACAACCAATTGGTATAAGGCCTGGATGGCGAACCTATGGCACGTTTGCCACAGATGGCACGTGGACCAATTTGTTAGGGCACTCCAGGTGTTGCCCTGTCAGCTCCAATGTATATGCTTGCACTGGCCAGCTGACTTCGGCCTTTTTTTTCTGCCGTTTTTCGCCCTCCAGAGGCTTCCCTGAAGCCGCCTGAAGGCTCCGGAGGGTGAAAAATGGCACTACGGGCAAATGGAAGTCACCGTTCCCAAACTTCCAGGTTGCCCATGAGGCCGTTTTTTGCCCTCCGGAGCCTTCAGGGAAGCCTCTTGAAGCCTCCGGAGAGCCTCTGGGGAGGGCCAGGGAGGCTGTTTTCATCCTTCCCAGGCTCCTAGAAAGCCTCTGGAGTGTGGGGAGGGCAAAAAAAGCACGGCAAAAGCGGGAGGGAGGGAGGGTTGTGCGTGCATGAGCATGGGTGTCCCGCGCATAGCATTATGGGTGTGGGCACGTCTGCGCACAACTCCCCTGCGCTCCTCCTGATTTTGGCATGCGATCCAAAAAAGGTTAGCCATCACTGGTACAAGGTTTCCTGCCTAAGCATGGGGTTGGACTAGAAGATCTCCAAGGTCCCTTCCAACTCTATTATTCTGATTTGGCACATGGTGCTTTTTTTCCTCCCCATTTTTTTAAATTTTTAAACATAAAAAAGAACATTAAGAATTTTTCATCCATTACATACAGCATGTCGTTTGGTTACAAGCGTTTTTGCATCCATATTTTCAATTACATATACAATCACGGATTTTCCATCTAATATAACTAAATACCTCACTTTCATTGTACAACATATATATTCAATTACGATTAATATTCCTTTCTTTTCAGTAAACCTAATTCTCTTACATTCTTGATTGTCTGCTTAATAACAACATACCTTTATGTAGTCATTATCTCGTTCTAACTATTTTTACAGTATAAAAGAATTTACCAAGTGTTTATGTTTGTATATCTATCACTCTTTTCAGTAGGATATCTTTATAGTATGCACTTAGAGTTATACATTATATCACCATTCCTCTATCAAATGTTCATAAATTCATTATTATCCTTGCCCTTCATTTTATAACAAAACGTTCTAAATTATTCAATTCATATATATGAACTGAAGTCTTTCATTGTATCGTTATTAGTCTATTTAACAACATTATTGTATTCTCACACTTTTCTCCTTCAATTAAAACATAAGTAAAGGCAGATGGTGCTTTTTTTCACTTTTCTTCTCTGTGCAGAGCCTAGCAGGGGAAGAAGGAACACTGGCTCCTATGCCTTCTTGCCTCCGTGCTGCGATGGTTGATAAGTTCCGGCAGTTTGATGCCTATCAGTTGGCCAAATACAACACACGCAAGAGCCGGGGCAAGCAACGTCAGAAGCCAAAGCCTAGAAAGGTAGAGTACTGGGCTTTGAAGTTTGCTAGACTTTTTAAAGCTGTAAGTGGGCAGGTTCCTTCCTTCTTTCATCTGAATTGCTGGGATGTCATGGAAGGTCCCCACGCATTCTAAGCCATCGGTGGTCCTCTCAAAAATTCGGCAAGGGATGCGCGCAACAATTTTGATGCCTAGAGAAATCTTGTACTAACTTTGCTAATGTGTGCGGTGGCATGGACAGTCTTTGGGGCCTATAGATACTACACTATTGTTCCAAGAACAGCACTGGCTACAATTCAGGGTATTAGTTATTACCCATAAAGCCCTTTGTGGCATGGGTCTAGGTTACTGAGGAGCCACTGTCCCCCCCTCCATGGGATGGCCCCATCCCACCTGTGCTGGTAGAGGAAGTGTGCTGTAGATCTCATCAGTCAAGGAATTCTGATTGGCCAGTTCCAGGATAAGAGCCTTCTCTGCAGTGGCTCCAGTGGTGGGATTTAAAAAAAAATTACTGCCAGTTTTGTGGGTTTGGCTTGGTGGGTGTGGTAGGGGAAGGATGCTGCAAAATCCCCATTTCCTCCAAATCAGCTGGGACTCGGGAGGCAGAGAATAGATGGGGGCACGGCCAGACAGAGGTGGTATTTACCAGTTCTCCGAACTACTCAAAATTTCTGCTACTAGTTCTCCAGAACTGGTCAGAACCTGCTGAATACCACCTCTGCCATAAAGACCTTTGTGCCATGGGTCTAGGTTACTGGAGGAGCCATCTCGCCCCTTTGGAAGCATGCTGCATGGCCCCTGCTCTTGGAACATCTTACTCCCCCCGAAATGAGATTGATTCCCACCCTCCTGACATTATGTAAGCGCGTGAAGGCCTGGCTTTACCAATAAAGGAGAGTATTTGTAACTCAGGGTTGAAATGAGAGGCCCTTGGTGCTCTCTAAAGTTGGTTGTTGCAGGAATTGGGTATATCTAGTTCAGGGGTGTCAAACGTGTGCCGTCACTTGTCATCACATGACATATCGTGACTTTCCCCCCCCCTTCACTAAACCAGGGGTGGGTGTGGAAAGTGGGTGACACATCTGGCCTGCGGGCTACGAGTTTGACACCCCTGGTCTAGTCTAACAAAAAGAAGGACTAGGAGTGACATGATAGCAGGGTTCCCATATTTGAGGAGCTGCCACAAAGAAGGAAGAAGGGGGGGGGGGAAGGTTCATCCAATTCTCCAAAAGACCTGAAGGCAGAACAAGAAGCAATGGATGGGAACTAATCAGGGAGGGAAGCAACCTAGAATTAAGGAGAAATTTCCTGTGATAACAGTCAGCTGGTGGAGCGGCTTTATCTTCAGAAATTGTGTGTGAGCTTTTTAAGAAGAGAGTGGACAACCATTTGTCTGAAATAGCAGACAAGGTTTCCTGCTTGAGCAGGGGATTAGACTAAAAGACCTCCAAGGTCCCTTCCAACTCTGTTATTCTGTACATCGTGAATTCACTTGTGTTAATAAAGGCTTATCTAAGCCTCCAGGTCAAATATATCTCTAATAGGGTCTCTTCTAGCATGCGAGGGGCAAGATTATTTACTTCAGAAGTGTGTTTCTTCAACAGACTGAAAGAACTACCTCTTGGGACAACTGGAAAAAGCACAGACTAGGCCGGAACCATCTGTTTGCATCAAAATGTAAAGCCTTAGAGAAAACGGCAAGTGCTCTTGAGATGTTTCTGTGTGTGTGAGAATGGAGAAGACATCCCTCTAGGTTTCGTTCTTCTTTTTGAACAATTCAAGATCAGATACTATCAAAGCATGCATTGAGATTAACTCCCCCTTCCCCCATGTCTGTTTTCAAGGTGGGTGGGAATCCGAAAGGTGCTTTTTCAGGAGGCAACTGGGATTTTCTGGTTTTTCTTTGCAGACGTTTTGCTTCTCATCCCAGAAGCTTCCTCAGCTCTGACTGGATGGTGGAGAATGGAGGGATTTATACTCCTTGCAGACAGCTGGTCGTTTGCATTGTTTTTAGAGAGTCGCTGAGGCCACCTAGAGGTTTATCTGTGTCCTCAGGGTCACCTGTGTTGAGTCGGCAAGAACTCAGGCTGAGACCGTGAGGTAAATTCAACAAGGTTTATTAACAAGACAAGCAGCTGTCAAAATACAGGAGAGAATCAGCGGCTGAGACTGCCTGACAGCTATTTATATGAAAGCTGTCAGGCAGCACAGCCAGTCAAAGAACGGAGAATTGCCCGCGTTTAGCCAGGTCGCGTCTTAGCCAATCAGACGCGACCTGGCTGTTGCTACTGCTGTAGCTGTTGCTGGCTGACTTGGGGGAAACTCCTTACGTCATTTGCCAGGACACTACAATCTGAGTGAGGCAAAAGAGTGTGGAAAAAAATCCAGAAAAAAATGCAGTTTACAGGAACCACTTGCACTTCAGTATGAGACGCAGACAACACAGACTCATCCCCAACAGCCCCCACCTGTCTTCAACAGTGAAGGGATCCAGGGCAGAAAACACCCTGCAGCCAAGAATGCTCTGCACCCATTCCCACTATTCAGGTGACCCTGAGGCCACAGATAAGCCTCCAAGTGGCCTCAACGACTCTCTCTAAAAGAATGCAAATGACCAGCTGTCTGCAAGAAATGTACTGTGTTTTTTAGAGTATAAGACACACTTTTATTCCCCCCAAAAGAGGCTGAAAATCTGGGTGCGTCTTATACACCAAATACAGCATTTTTGGCCTCCTGTAACCATGCCCCCTTCGCAAAAATGGATGTGCATAGGCTTTGGGAGGCCTCCTGGGAGATAAGGAGGACAAAAGCAGAAAACGGGCAGTTTTTTGCCCATTTTTGTCCCCCTCCCCAGCCCACAGCAGTGGTGGGTTTCTGCCGTATCACACCGGATCGCGCGCTCCCGTTTGGCAATGAACCCGGAAGTACGTTCTTGCCCCGCCCCTGGCGAAGGGACGACGCTTGCCTGCGCTCCACCAGCTCGGCTGGGACTGGAGACGTTTCCTCAGCGGAGCGGAGCTCCTGAAAGGGACGCAGGCTCAGCCTGCCAGGCTGCCACTGCTCCACTGAAGACATTTCTGAGCAGAGAAACGTCTCCGGTCCCAGCCGAGCTGGTGGAGCGCAGCAAGCGTAGTCTCGTCGCCAGGGGCGGGGCAAGAACGTACTTCCGGGTTCATCGCCGAACGGGAGCGCACGATCCGGTGCGATCCGGCAGGAACCCACCACTGGCCCACAGAAGCACTCTACAAGCTTCCCAAAGCATATGCATGCCTTCTTTTTTGTGAAATTGAGTTTTTTGCTCATCCCCCCCCCCCCCCCGTCCCCAAAAGCACTTTGCAGGCCTCTCAAACTCTCTGGATGTCCTGTTTTTCACAAAAAACAAAGCATGCAGAGAGTTTGGGAGGCCTGCAGAGTGCAAAAACCTTTTTTTAAACTTGCCTCTTCAAAATCTTGGTGCGTCTTATAGTCCGAAAAAATACGGTAAATCCTTCCATTCCTCACCATCCAGTCAGAGCTGAAGAAGCTTCTTGGATGAGAAGCGAAATGTCTTCAAAAAGAAGAAAAACAAGGAAGTCCAGTTGCCTCTTGAAAAAGCAACTTTAGGACTGAGAACCTCCATGGGGAAGGTGGATGGGAGTGCTCCCCCAAGCCACCGCTTGCTTGATTCTCTTCCCTTTGGCTTCTCTAGCATCAAGAGATCCTGGATTCAGTAAAAGAGAAAGCTCCTAGAGATTTGTTCTCTCTGAAGAATTTGATCCACCGCCTTCATATTTCGGAGCCAGCTCAGCATGTCATGAGTCTCTTGGAACGGAGGTGAGATGGCCTAGCACAGCTGGGACCACATTTGCAGGCCTGGTGTGGCGTCTGTCTTTCGAGCTTTCACCAGGGGTGTACAGGTAGCCCTCAACTTACAAACGTTCACTTGGTTACCGTTCAAAGTTACAATGGCTTTGAAAAAAAGAGCATTTTTCATACTTATGATCATTTTAGCAATCCCAGAGGTCATGTGATCAAAACTCGGACACTTCGCAACTGGTTCATATATATGACGGTTGCAATGTCCTGGAGTCAACCTTTGCGACTTATTGACAATCAAAGTCAATGGGTGTTCAGACCTAGGCTTCCCCAAACCATGAAGCAGACTCCTTGTCCTGACAAACAAACCTTTTTATTAACTTACTGTGAATTCCTCACATTCACATCCAGCAAAGTCTTTCAAGGGAGGATTTACAGTCACAGACTTTATCTGGCTTGGAGAGCTGCCAGGCCCGGTATCTGCAAAACTTGGTAAGGAGTCTAAGAAAGTCATGAACCAATGAAGCGAACTAATTGTCCCCTGCAAACTCCACTCCCCTTTCGCTCCTCTTTTATTTCCTCTGGGAGGGATCCTTCGTCGTCCACCTGTGGCCTTACTCTGAGGTCGACCCCTTTTCTTTAGCTGTTCCCTTCGTCTGGCAACTCTGCGCATGTGCACACTGGGAAAAGGCTCCAGCTGTTCCTCTGCCTCTGAAGGCAGCTGATAACTGGCATACGGCTTTGGCCCCCTCTCTGCCTCCGACACAGAGCCCTCATCAGAGCCTTCCCCAGACTCCAGGACTGGCCCAGGTTCCTCCCCAACCTCCTCACTGTCCGAATCTGCTGCCAGCTCTGCTGGCCACTGGCGGGCCACAGCAATGGGCTCCACACTGACCCATGAAAACCCTAACCTCCTTCACCGAACATTTCTATTTGTGCATTCTCTTCAAACCCACACAATTCATGATTAGTAAAACCACACCTGGAATATTGAACCCAGTTTTGATTACCACATTATAAAAGAAATATTGAGGATATCTGGAAAGAGTGCAGAGAAGAGCAACTAAGATGATTAAGGCCCTGGAGAATAAAAGACGTGAAGAACGGTTGCAGGAACTGGGTATGGCTAGTTAGTGAAAAGAAGGACTAGGGCTGACACAATAGCAGAACTCTAGTATTTGAGGGACTGCCACAAAGAAGAGGGGGGTGCCAGCCTATTTTCCAAAGCACCATACAAGAAACAATGAATGGAAACTAATCAAGGAGAGAAGCAGCCTGGAATTAAGGAGAAACTTCCCAACAGTGAGAATAATTACCAGTGGAAGAGCTTGCCTTCAGAAGTTGGGGGTGCTCCATCCCTGGGGGCTTTTAAGAAGAGACTGGACAACCACCTATCTTGAGTAAGGGGTTGGAATAGATGATCTCCAAGATCCCTTCCAGCTGTATTCTGACTAAACAAATGCTTGTAAGTTGAGAACTACTTGTACCCGTTACTTGGCCCATGTAATGTTGACTGTTCTTTTGTATTGTTCCGTATTTTTCTTTTGTAGTCCTTGAGTTCACAGTCTTTCTCTTCTCTTAGGTACCCCCCAGATCTGCCCTCCTTTTCCCGAAGTCGATTGCCAGGGCCCTGGGATCCGACCCTTGCTGGCACTCGCATGCGACTGCAGGTACCCCAGACTTGGGATCGAGAACTGAGCAACCGTGGGAACAAGGCTGCTGTCTGGGAAGAGCTGATTGGTAGGTGGAAGAGTTGGCTGCATTCCTTCATTTTTCATGAGCCCTTTTCATTATTGGACCCTAAAATCCCAGAAGGGCATGCTGATTAGACAGAATTAGAGTGGAAACATGGAAAATAAGTCTGAACCCAGATAAAGGCAGTCCTTGAGTTATGACCACTTGTAGAAATGTCTGTGGAGGTTCTTAGTCACCCAGGTCATGGTTGTCCCAAAGGTGCCTCTTCAAGAGGCAACTGGACTTTCTTGTCATTCTTTATTTATATCCCTTGAAATTCCCTTCCATCCAGTCAGAGCTGAAAAAGCTTCTTGGATGAGAAGCGAAACGTCTTCAAAGAAAAAACAAGGAAGTCCAGTTGCCTCTTGAAAAAGCATCTTTGGGAAGACCAGCAACCATTCAAAGTTATAACGGAGCTGAAGGAGTGGCATGTATAACCAATCTTCACAAGAACCCTGGTGGTGCAGTGGTTAGACTGAAGTATTTCAGGCTAACTCTGCCCACTGCCTGGAGTTCGATCCTGATGGGGCTCACGGTTAACTCAGTCTCCCATCCTTCCAAGGTTGGTAAAATCAGGATCTAGATTTTGGGGGGGCAAATATGCTGTTTCTATAGGGATGCAGTGGCTCAGTGGCTAAGATGCTGAGCTTGTCGATCATAAAGGTTGGCAGTTCGGTGGTTTGAATCCCTAGTGCCGTGTAACTGAGTGAGCTCCCGTTACTTGTCCCAGCTTCTGCCAACCTAGCAGTTCGAAAGCATGTAAAAATGCCAGTAGAAAAATAGGGACCACCTTTGGTGGGAAGGTAACAGCATTCTGTGCGCCCTCGGCATTTAGTCATGCTGGCTACATGACCATGGAGACGTCTTCGTACAGCGCTGGCTCTTTTCATTTAACAAGTGCAGCAATTCGTTTAACAAATGTGGCGAGAAAAGTCGTTTCCAAACGTTTACAAACAAATAATTGCAGGAGTATGATACTTGTATTTATATTACATTATACTATATTTTACTCTCTCATGTACTGCATAATGGGACTTATGCTACACTGCAAATTGTATTTATTAATGCTTACATAATCACACTTAATCTTATACAATTCTGAGGTATGCCTTTTACATACACTTAATGTATATGTATGTGTATTGAAGTGTTAATACACTTCTGCATTAAGTAGCAAGGTTAAACAAAGAATGTAAGAATATATCATGGTAACAACAATGTAAAGATGAGCAACGTAATTAAAATTCTTTCCTTTAAATGGACATCATCTAAACTGCAAGTGGGAAGTAGGATTAAATCATAACCAGAGGAGATGTAATAGAAACAGATGATGCTAATTTTTTTACAAAATACAAGCAGCAAAATATGAACTATGAACTATTAACATGGAGGGATGTGGTGGCTCAGTGGCTAAGATGTTGATCAGAAGTTCGGCAGTTCAGTGGTTTGAATCCCTAGCGCTGCATAACAGGGGGAGCTCCTGTTACTTGTCCCAGCTTCTACCAACCTAGCAGTTTGAAAGCATGTAAAAAGTGCAAGTAGAAAAATAGGGACCACTTTGGTGGGAAGATAACAGCACTCCTTGCGCTTTTGGCATTTAGTCATGCTGGCCACATGATCATGGAGACATCTTCAGACAGTGCTGGCTCTTTGGCTTTGAAACAGAGATAAGCACCGCCCCCTAGAGTCGGGAACGGCTAGCCCGCATGTATGAGTGGAACCTTTACCTTTACTTATTAACATGGAAGCACCCCTCTATCTCTTTTTACTCCATCCTCCTACCTCCCAAGTCTGAATATATGTATGGAAAGAAAAGAAATAAAACTGGGTAAAATTCTCATATCTTCACTCATTTTTTTTAAAAAAATACCAGTCTAAAATATTATTTCTGCTTGCTGAGTTTCAGCTGTAAAATTACCATTTACTTGCTCCCCCCTAGATTCGAAGAAACTGCCCTTCATGGCAATGCTACGAAACCTTAGGAACATTTTGAGGTCTGGGGTGAGCGAGAGGCATCATCAACTTCTCTTAAAGTGCCTTGAGGACAAGGTAAGGCTGTCTACGCAGGAGAAAGTTTCCAACAGTGAGAACAATCAACCCATGGAACAGCTAAGCTTGCCTTCTGAAATTGTGGGAGCTTCATCACTGGAGGCTTTCAAGAGGAGATTGGACCGCCATTTGTCAGAAATGGGGTAGGGTCTCCTACTTGGGCTGGGGGTTGGACTAGATGACTTACAAGGCTCTTTGCAACTCTGTTAATCTGAGTCTGAGTCCTCAATTTACATTTGTTTATTGACTTTTTGAAGGACAATGGCACCCCCACCAAAAACCACACAATCACCATTGTAGCATTCCTGTAATCACATGATCAAAATTTGGATGCTTGACCACTGGCATGTATTTATGACGGTGTCCCGGGGTCATCTGATCATCTTTGGGACCTTCTGATGAACAAAGTCAATGGGGAAGCCCGGTTCACTTAACAACTGCGTTACTAATTTAACAACTGCAGTGATTCACTTCCTGTGGCAAGAAAGGTCGTAAAATGGGGCAACATTCAGGAAGAAGCTTCTTGAAGCTGAAGACGCTTCTTGGATGGGAAGTGAAATGTTTTCAACTTTTAAAAAAATCAAGAAAGTGCAATTGCCTTTTAGAAAAAAAAACATTTTTGAGACATTTATGTCCCGAAAGCCTCTGATTACCCACCATGATGGGTTTCTCACTGGATGGATTTTGCATATACATGCTTGGCAGTTGAGCTACTTGTGGGTTAAGGGGTTAAGCTATTATCTAAGCATTTTGCATTGAAGCAAGCAATCCCATCAAACCATAATAACGCAAAGCACACTAGCTGAACTCTGTTGTTGGGTTCTGCAAATCCTGTGTGAAGTTGTCCTTTTCAATTGTCTGATAATTTTGAATGGCAGCCGTTATTCTTTCTTAACACTTCAAGGAGACGATCAAAATGTGTAGTATTTTTCCCTTCTGCCTGGCAGTTGGTCTCTTGTATAGTTTCTCATAAAATTTCTGGGCTATTTTTTCTTCTTCTCATTTTGGTAACATATATTCGTCTCATCGTTTTGTAATTTGTTAATCCATCTCTTCTCTGTTTCTTCAATTTATATGCTACCTATCTCCCCTGCTTGTTAGCATTCTCAGAAGTATTTTTATCATCTGTTGTGCCAGGTCCTTCTTTTCAAGTAGATTCAATTTATCTCTAATTAGGTCCATTTGTTGTTTTATATTTCTCTCTTGCGGCTTATCTTCGTCTCCAGTCTTTTCTATTCTTTTTCCAAAGAATTCTCTCTTTGCTTTTAAAATTTATTTTCTTTTGCCATATAAGATATGGCAACTCCCCTCACATATGCCTTTGCCATATCCCATAAATTTTGTAGAGTTGTATCTTCTTTTTTGTTTTCTTTAAAGAAAAGAGATGCAATTGTTTAGTCATCATTAATTTAAATTCTTTGTCTTTTAAAATCGATCTTTTCGGTGTCCATCTTGTCATCCTCTTTTTCCCTATCAAGGTTATTTTTATGGGACTGGGGTCCTCCCAAAGATTCGTGACAATTTCAACTTCCTTCACATCTCATTGCAATTCTGTTGATGTCCAGACCATATCGATTCTGGACCATGATTGATGTCTGTTTGAGTAATATGTATATTGATTTATATCCTGGTTCCTCTCTCTCCAAATATCTGTGAAGAAGTGGAAAACACCTGGGACAGACCAACCATGGTTTGCTGCCATAACAATAGGGGCAAAGCATGCTGCATTTTTCACGGACAGACTTCAAAGCACAAGCAGGATGAACAGAATTTAATTTTTGTATCACCAAATTTCCAGGTGGAGTGGCAATTTGGAGGTTTATCTGTGCCCTGAATAGTACAAATGAATGTGAAACCTTCTTGGAAGTAGTGAAAGGATTGTGTTGTAAACAAGAGATAGGTGGTGTCGTATTTCCCCCTCCTTTGTTTTTCAATAATAGGCTGCTCACTCATGTGAATTGCCTTTTTGACCCCTCTTGCAAGGAGTCAATTTTAATTCTAGGAATTAAATGTCTAAGGAGAATCTCTATAGACATTTAATTACCAGAATTCCTCAGCCAGCGTGGCTGTTCTTGAGTCTTTTCTTCTTCTTTTTGTGCCATATCTATCATCGGACATTGGCGATCATGTTGGTGATTCTATTTTTATCAACAGTCCCACGAAAAATTGCTGTTGAGGTTTGTCCAAAACCAGTCCCTAAGATTCTGACGTCATGATATTCTTCTTCTGCCTGAACCTCATTTGCCTTCAATATTTCCCTGGAGGATTAAGTGAAGTATGGCGTATTTTTCCGGGTGTCGCATCACATGCCCAAAATATTATAACTTTTGCTTTTTTATGGTTTTGATGATTTCCCTTGGCTTTCTTAGGCAGCTTTGGGAACTGAAATTCGCATATCTTGCAGCAGCTGTTCTGGGAGAAATTCATACTAGATTATTCTATACTTTAATGTTAATAATTTTATTTCTGTTTCCGCCTTTGGCATTTCTCTCCTTCAGGACTCTGTCATACGCAGCAGACAACTTCCTTTCCGGTTCCTTTCAGCCTACAAAGTGATTATGGACCTGGAAATAGAAATTAAGAAAAAAGGTGAGGAATACTTAACCTGGGTTGAATGGCTGGGAATTCTTCATTAACATTGGAAAGTGCTTCCTAAGTCAGGGGTCACCGAAAGATCACATGGAATTGTTGTTTGTTCATGCGCTTGCAAGGGCCACACTCTGGAAAAGCTGAACGTCTGGTTTCCAGTACGCATACGCACCCGAAAATCAGCTGGCTGCCACCCATGCGCAGGCCAGTTTTCAGCACGGATGCACACACAAAGGGATTGTGCTCCGGAAAGGCCAAACTTCCAGGTTCTGCCATGCATGCTCCCCAACAGTCAGCTGTCTGGTGCACATGTGCCCACCGGTTTTCAGCACTGCCGCACACGCGAAGGACAGCGGATCGTCACATGTGCATATGTGCCAGAAACTCAGAAGACAAATAGGCAAGACTGCGTGTGCTGAGTGACATGGCTTCGTGTGCCACTTTGGGCATGCATGTCATAGGTTCGCCATGGCCTTTCTAGTCCATTCTGGCATGCAGGAAACCAGGCTACACAAACAAACGAAGCCCCATCCATGGTATGCAGGTAATATGCGAAACCACACACCCTCTAATCCAAGGAAAATCTTCTCTCCACAGAACCGGTCCCTGTTGCCCAAAAGTTTGAGGACTACCGTCCTAAGTCATTTTGTCTAGTTCTGAATTTTTTTTACACATCCTTTTGGACTTGTGCTGGAGCCCATCCTCAGGGAACTTCTCTCTAATAGCCCAAAGCACACAGACTGCTAGAAAGACGTCCCCTGAGGATGGGTGTTCTGACCGAGGCTTCCTGAGAGCAGGAAGCAAACTCCTTGTCCCGACAAAAAACAACAAAAAACATTTTATTAATTGACTCATTCACATCCAGCAAAGTCTTTCGAGGGAGGATTTACAGTCACAGACCTTCTCTGGCTTGGAGAGCTGACAGGCCGATATCTGCAAAAGAGCCTCGGAGAGTCACAAACCAATTAAGCGAACTAATTGTCTCCTGCAAACTCCACTCCCCTTTTGCTCCTCTTTTATTCCCTATGGGAGGCGCCATTCATCGTCCACCTGTGGCCTTACTCCCAAGTTGACCCCTGTTCTTTAGCTGTTCCGTTCGTCTGGCAACTCTGTGCATGTGCACACCGGGAACAGGCTCCAGCTGTTTGTCTGCCTCACTGATGTCCGACTCTGAAGGCAGCTGATAACTGGCATATGGCTCTGGCCCCCTCTCTGCCTCCGACACAGAGTCCACATCAGAGCCTTCCCCAGACTCCAGGACTGGCCCATATTCTTCCCCAACCTCCTCACCCACAAAATCTGCTTCCAGCTCTGCTGGCCACTGGTGGGCCACAACAATGGGCTCCCCATTGATCCACGAAAAGCTCAGAAGACAAAACCTCTGGTCCCAGTCACGGACCCAGATTTGATCTTGCAACCTTATCCCGGGACACGAATATTCATCTTCATTCGCAATGAGGGATGAATGTCAAAGAAGTCAAAAATGCTGATCTGGTTTGCCAGGTTTACTATGGATAGGAATACCTATTTTCAAATGAAGAAAGAGAGATCTTCCTTCCGTGTTTCCTTGAGCATCTTTCTCTCTTCTTTCAGACGAGCCCTTCCCGTGTAACCTACAGCTCATCGAAAAGGTCACAAAGCAAATGAAACTACCAATGAATTTTATAAAACGCCAAAATCTACGGTGTTGCATGGAGGTCCCGCTCATTTTCCAGATGGTAAAGAGGGAGAAGCAGAAGTTGCTTAAATCCAGGTAGGAAGCTGTAGCTAGGACTATCCTTGTCTTCTTGCTTAGCAGAGGTTCTGGAGAGGGAGAATGAAGTATTGGGTGTAGTATTTAGACCGTATGTGATAGCTTAGTAGTTAAGTTGCTGGACTAGAGTCAGCAGCCCAGGTTCAAGACACGAGCACCACGTGATGGGGTGAGCTGCCATCCTTGCACCAGCTCCTGACAACCTAGCAGTTTGAAAGCATGCAAATGCGAGTAGATAAATAGGTACCACTTCATTGGGAAGTTAACACAGCTCTGTGATGTCATGCTGGCCACACAAACATTTTTGGACATTGCTGGGCCTTGAAACTGAGATGAGCACTGCCCCTTAGAGTCTGCAGGGACTCCTTAGACCAGTGGTTACCAACTGGTGGTCCGTGGACCACTGATGGTCTGTGAGAAAATTTTGGTGGTCTGCAGAAAAATTATTTGCATTTTTTATATTGCACTAAATCAGGGTCCTTAAACTACGGCTCCTGGGCTGGATACGTGCAATGAACATTTGTGTTGCTGCAGAGAATCTCCCCCTTTGTGATCTTTTTGTGTGGGTCGGAGCAGGGGGGGGCGGAGAAATTCCGACTCAGAGTCTGCTTCAGCCTCCTGGTGTTGGGCTTTGGGCGAAGGCTGGAGTGAAGTGCCATTGGTGACAAAGAGCCAGAGGGCCTTGTTCCAGTGGGACTGCATCATGGCCTGGAACTGTCTGCCCATCTCAGCCCGCTGAGTCTCCAGGCGTCAGTACCTGGCCTTGCACTCTCACAAGTCTTCCCTCTACTTGGAATGCCTATGCTCGTAGTCCTCAGTGAGGTGCTTCTGCTGAGCCTCCTTCTCGGTCAGATGCAATTTGAACTGAGCTGTTTTGCCAACTCTGGTGGCTGCTTAGCTCCAGCAACTGCTTCCTGTTGGGGCCCTAAGGAGCCTGGGCAGGGAGGTGAGGAGGGGCTGGGAGGGTAGGGACACGTAGAGGCCAGGGAGGCACCCCTTGACATGAGTGACATCGAGTTGCCCACACCCACTCAGTCACATATCCACCTAGCCACGCCCACCCAGTCACATGACCACCTAGCCACGCCCACCCTGCCCTGTCATCAGGCAGAATATATTAGTGTCCTGCGAGATTTAAAATTATGCATTTAGTGGTCCCTGAGGTCCGAAAGGTTGGTGACCACTGCCTTAGATCAGGGGTGTCAAACTCGATTTCATTGAGGGCCGCATCAGGGTTGTGTTTGACCTTGGGGGATCAGGGGGGCGGTGGCCAGTGTGGGCATGGCCAGCTTGACCTCACTCGTGTTGGGGGTGCCTGTGGTGGCTTGAGCACCAGCAAAAAAGTGCTTCCAAGGTCCGTTTGCGGCTGCGATGGCCTCTTGCAACCCTCTGCCAGCAAAAACAGAGCTATGGAGGGCCTCCTGCAACCCTCCCGAGCTCTGGTTTTGCTGGCAGAGGCACCACGCCCCGGTCCTTCACTGTTTGCAGGGTGGCCCCACGGGCCACATTTAAGCACCCCGAGGGCCGTATCCGGCCCCCGGGCCTTGAGTTTGACACCCATGCCTTAGACCATAGTCCCCTAAATTTTGAAGCCCAACACTGGCCAATGAAGTACATCTTGGCCTGATGGGATCCAAGGTCAGTCTAGTTCAATCTTCCAACATCTCTCAGTCAAATGTGACTTCTAGGCTAAGGGCTGCTGCTTTGATCTTCTGCATCTTCCACATCCTTCACTCAGAGGTGTACAGGTAGTCCTCGACTTACAACCACTCATTATGGTTTAGTGACGGTTCGAAGTTACAGCAACATTAAAAGAAAGGTGACTTATGACCGCTTTTCACACATCATGCTGATCACTGCAGCATTCCCATGGTTTTCACGTGATCCAAACTGGGTGTTCGGCAACCAGTATGTATTTAGGTCAGTTGCAGTGTCCCGGAGACATGTGATTATCTTTTGCGACCTTCTCATCAGCAAAGGCAGTGGGGAAGCCAGGTTCACTTAACAACCATGTTACTGACTTAATTACTGTAGTGATTCCCCTAACAACTGTGACAAGAAAGGTTACTGAGGCAAAATCAGGAGTGGGCTGCTAGGGATTTGCATGGGTTCGGGCTATCCTCTAGCTAGGATCCTGCCCAGTTCGGCGAACCCCCAAATGCCACCCCTGGCTGGCCATGCCCCCCCCCCAGGAGTCTCCACGCAGTCCATTCATCATGCCAGGTAAGTGCAAGTCCTACTTGGAGGCTCAGAGATGGGGGGAAATGGGCCTACCGGAAGTTTCGGAAATCCAGAAACTACCCCATCCTGGCCTCTAGACGGCCTCCGGAGCCTAAGGGAAGCAGTTTTCACCCTCCCGGAGGCTCAACTAAAATCTCCGGAGCCTGGGGAGGGTGAAAATTGCCCCACCAGCTGTGGTGCAAGCGGCTGACTAGGCCATGCCCACCATGGCTACGCCCACCCAGTAACAGGACAATGAAGACGTTACTACAATTTTTGAAGCCCACTTCAAAACTCACTTAACTCTCTCTCTCTCTCTCTTAATATTAACACTTCACATGATCTTGATGCTACTTCTCTGTTCGTTGAGATTTCTTTCTCAATTTTGTACCTCACAGAGACATCCGCTACACCGCTGACCTCCTGCAACGCTACTGCCAGGCTCTGGAGACAGCAGTTGGATTATCAGTGAAGCATAATATGCACCCCATTCCTGGGAGGACTCTCATCTTGACCTCCATCTGCTATCAATTTGGGAAGTCTTGCGTTCAAGCCCGAAATATGTATTGCCCAGCTTATGACAAGAATAACGATCAGAACCATTATTACGATCAGAAGAATCCCATGACGGTTGGTAAACAGTTAATCATTTGTCATTCAGTTCACCCTCTTTTCTCTGCCCTCGTTCATTTTCTTTTCAACATTATTGTTATTGCTGCTGTTGCTGTTTTTGTTGTTGTTGTCGTTGTTGTTACAGGTAGTCCTTGACGTACGGTCAATCGTTTCATGACCGTTCAAAGTTATGACGGTGCTGGGAAAAAAAGACTTAAACTGGTCCTTGGATTTACAACTAGGATAGGATAGGATAGAACAGAATAGAATACAGAATTAGAATGAATAGAATAGAATAGATTAGAATTATTTATTGGCCAAGTGTGATTGGACACACAAGGAATTTGTCTTTGGTGCATATGCTCTCAGTGTACAACAGTGTACTATTGCAGTATCCACACGTCAAAATTTGGGTAGTTAGTAACTGGCATTAACTTGAGCAGGGGGCTGGACTAGAAGACCTCCAAGGTCCCTTCCAGCTCTATTCTCATTTCACTTCATTGATGATGTTTGAGGCATCTTGGAGTCATGTGATCACCATTTTACTCTTGGGGGATGCCTTTCATATCCTTTGGCTTTCCTAATGGTCTCCCATCCAAGTCTAAACCAAAGCCAAGGTTGCTTAATAAAAAACAACCAATATTGGCTAAGTGTAGCTATTAGTCATAAGCTTGTTCCATCACTTAAAGACAAAGAAATAAGGAACTTCTTATCCGCACATCGAAATTTGGTTGCATGGCAATTGGCATAAACTTGAGCAGGGGGCTGGACTAGAAGATCTCCAAAGTCCCTTCCAGCTCTATTTTGATTTCATTTCATTTCTGATATTTGAGGCATCTTGTAGTCACATTTTACTCTTGGGGATGTCTTTTGTATTCCTCGGCTTTCCAAGTGGTCTCTCACCCAAGTCTAAACTAAAGCTATTCTTGCTTAATAAAAAATCAGCCAATATTGGACTAAGTGCAATTGTGAGTCATACTGTAAGTGTGTTCCTTCTCTTAAAGAGAAAGAACTAAGGAACTAATGCAATCCTAAATTGTATTAACAGAGGAATACAATAAAAATCAATTGAGGTACTAATATTACTCTATAAAGACTTAGTAAGACCACACCTAGAGTACTGCATCCAGTTTTGGTCACCACACTGTTTAAAAAGATGCTGAGACTCTAGAAAGAGTGCAGAGGAGAGCAACCAAGATGATTAGGGGACAGGAGGCTAAAACATAAAAAAATGGTTGCAGGAACTGGGCATGGCTAAGAGAAGGACCAGGGGGGACTTGATAGCAGTGTTCCAATATTCGAGGGGCTGCCCTCCTGGAGAGGAGAGGGTCAGGCTATTTTCCAAAGCATCTGAAGGCCAGAGAAGGGATAATGGATGGAAACTGAACAAGGAGAGATTCAACCTTAGAAACAGGGAGGAACTTTCTGACAGAACAATCAACCAATGGAACAGAAGTTGCCTTCGGAATTGTGGGGGCTTCATCACTTGAGACTTTCAAGAAGTGATTGGACTGCCATTTGTCAGAAATTGTGTAGGGCCGTGATAGCAAACCTGAGGGCATGCGAGATGTTGCCCTTTCAGCTCCAGCGCGCATGCGCGTGCTGGCCAGCTGATTTCGGAATTGATTTTCGGCCATTTTTCGCCCTCTGGAGGCTTCAGGGAAGCTTCCTGAAGTCTCCGGAGGGAGAAAAACAGCCCAGTGTGCAAAATTGAAGTCCAAAAATGGGCCTTCAGAGGCCTCCGGGTGGTGGAGAAGGCTGTTTTCACCCTCCCCAGGCTCCTAGAAAGCCTCTGGAGCCTGCGGAGAGTGAAAAACGGACCTTCTGGTCTGACCGGAAGTTGGCATATGGGCCGTTTTTGGCCTCCGAAGGGCGGAGAAGGCCTTCTTCACCCTCCCCAGGCTCCTAGAAAGAGTCTGACAAACCAGACGTTTATAGAGGTGCAGATGACAGACTCAGTAATTCCTTGATGTGCCTCGATTAACTTCCCTTCTCTCTTTAGGTCCAAGACTTGGCTATGTTGCTGACCTCCATGTTATATTCGGTCTGTGAACAGGCTAAGGTTTTCCTCTGCAACTTTTCAGATATCGTGGGGGCTATTCCCATGACCGGTTCTGTGCTGAAGGATGTGCAAACCTTACAGAGCATGGTAAGACCTGGAACTGAGAGGGACACGAGGCTAGGGGCAAGGATTTGACTTGAGAGTTCACCCTCTTTTGCTTTTATCCAGATAAATATGAATAATCCCACACTGTATTTGTACTTGTATTTATTAGTTTGTCAAACATGTACAAGATAGCAGGTATAAATATAAACATGGACGTGAACGAAAGAAATTTATACAAATAAATGGGGTCAGTGGGACAGGGATGGTAGGCACGCTGGTGCGCTTATGTACGCCCCCTTTACGGACCTCTTAGTGAGGTCCACGCTAGGCAGTTTAAGGTTAAAGTTATGGGGGTTTGATGATGTAACAACGGAGTCAGGTAGAGCATTCCAGGTGTTGATCACTCTGTTGCTGAAGTCATATTTTCTGCAATCGAGTTTGGAACGGTTTGCCTTGAGTTTGCATTGATTGTTTGCCCGAGTGTTATTGAGGTTGAAGCTGAAGTAGTCATTGACAGGTAGGACGTTATAGCAGATAATTTTGTGTACTGTGCTTAGATCATACCACAGACGGCGCAGTTCCACGTTGTCCAAACCCAAAATTTCGAGCCTGGTGGCATAGGGGATTCGATTGTAGAACCGTGAATTATCAATCGTGAATAAGTTATTGTGTGTGAATCGGCAAGGGGGCTTAAGGGGAGCAAACAAACAGAGATGCTAAGTGACGGGGGTTGGTGTAAACCAGACCTAGTTCAGTTCTCTGACTTTAATTTCTTCAACTTTCTCCTATGGTTTTGTTCTGGGTAAGTAAGAATAGCATTGCTTACCTCCCCAAAGGAATTTTTGTGATGGGTGAATAACTTTGCACAATGAAGATTGCTAAAACAATGGGAGAGAAGGAGGTAAATTCCCTCTTCTCTCCTCCCCCCGCTGCCCCTTATATAATAAAGTAGGAAGAGAAACTGACATGACTACATGAGAGACTGTGAGTCATGGATTCTTCTGGGCCGATTAGCAGGATTATGAATCTACAGAAGAGTTCCATTTTGTACGAAAAGAGCAGGCAGAGCTGGGAGGGGGCGGAGTAAAATGTGTCATCAGTTTCGAATCCTTACGTTGCCACAAGGGATCCTTTATTTCCATTCAACCCTATCTAGCGCCAATTTAGTGCTTACAATTGTCCAGATTCTTGTGTGTAGGCCTCAATAAATCATTTATACTGTAATCTATTTGCATTTATGCTGCAAAAAAATAAAATGAAATGAAATAATAGGAACCCTAGTGGTGCAGTGCTTAGAATGCAGTACTGGAGGCTGACTGTGCCCACAGTCACACGCTCGATCCTAACCAGTTCAAGGTTGACTCAGCCTTCCAAATTTCCAAGGTCGGTAAAACAAAAACCCAGATTGTGGTGGGCAACGTGCTGACTTTGTAAAGTGCTCTAAAGCAGCGGTCTCCAACCTTCGGGCTGCAGCCCACTAGTGGGCCGTGAGGGGATTGCAATCAGGCTGCGGAAACGGCCAGCAAGTGTGCGTACACGCATGCACATCCGCAGTTGCGTGATAAGTGGATGAGCACGTGTGCACACGCTCCCTTTGCTTGAGCAGCAGGCGCTTGCACAAATGGAGCTGCATGCAAGTGTGCATTTGCTGGCCGCTCATGCGAAATTATCCCCTCTCCCCCCAAACCGGTCTGTAAAGTCAAAAACATTGGGAAACTCTGCTGTAATGCGCTAAGGAGCGGTATATAAGTTTAAGGGCTATTTACATGAATGGTCCTAATTCTTTGTGCCTGACACATTTACAAAAATGGATCCAGGAGTGGTTGATGTGTCCAATGCTTCTTCTTCCAGTACAAAACAATTCACTACAATGATGACTGGATGGCATCGGACGTCATCAAGGATTTCTTGATTCGGCGGGAACATGTAAGTCATTATCATCATTTAACAACTTCATAATCCCTTGGGCAACTGAATGGAGCTACCAGAGCATTTAATGACCAGATGCCTTTCCTGTCGCCAATGCGGAGCTTTATTCAGCAGATATATTCTCATTGTGCTCAGAGAGAGAGATATCTGCCTCTACCTAGGATAGAACTCACAGCCTCCTGATTGTGAGGTGAGGCAGGAACATGTAAGTCCATTGTAAAAATGTAGGAAGCCTTCAATTAGAAGAACAGTCTGGACAAAAGGATCGATTAAAAACCCATCAGATTAATGAATGAAGATGCCTTTAGAACAGGTGTCTTCAGCGAAACAACCACTCCTTCTCTGACTTAAATTTTCTAGAGGACCTTAGTTCCCTCTTCTCCAGATAAATATGGATAACCATGGATTGTGTGAATGGGCGAGTGGGTTTGAAGACAGCAAACAAATAGTGATGCCTAGTGCATGGCATTGGTGTAAACTAGATCCAGCTTAGGTTCTGGGTGACCATTCTTTTGGATCTCATCCAAGGAATGTTTTTTTTTTTTTACAATGGTAACCATGATTTTGCACAGCAAAAGAAAGGAAAGTCTTTTCACTTTCTTGGGCCAGACGGAAAAATGGCTTTAGCTTTTGTAGCTTTGGCATTGTAACTCGGCATTGGTTACAACTTCCTATGATCCCATCAACAGGGTGCTGATGGGGGGGGGGGGTTATTGTTCAGCAACTATACACAGGTTTGGGTTGGGGAAAACCTGATGAATGCAGCTGCTGGCTGCATGGAATTGAAGGCTGTCCAGATCTTCCCTTAATGGAAAAGAGGGGAAAGTTGCAAAAAGAACATAAACAATTGCCTTGGCATTTTAACCCAAAGGTGCTTTTTCAGGAGGCAACTGGAGTTCTTTCTTGTTCTTTCTTTTGAAGACGTTTCGCTTCTCATCCAAGAAGCTTCTTCAGCTCTGACAGGATAGTGGGGAATGGAAGGATTTTAAAAAATCCAGTTTCTCTACAGACTTGGAGATTTAACACGGGCAGATCAGCGTGATGAGTCCCTGCATGTTACAGAGGTCCCTTATTTCTCTTTTCCCAACTCCAGGTGGATACGATTCTCGTGCTAAGTGGTGACGTTGAAGAACTTGGCGGTTCTTGTCTCCAGCTCTATCGCCAACATGTTGCCCCAGATTGCCTTTACATCAATATCTGTTCTGAGCCAGGGTAAGGGAGGAGAATGGGTCCTGCCTTAGACTGTTCATTTGCTTTTATTCCTTTTGATGTATCCTTTCTGAAGTGCTTCACTCTGAGCGGCCAAAGTCCATATATTACTAAAACTCTTGTGTCTATTTGGTTGTTTGTAACCTTCACCCAGATGAACAGTGAGTCCCAGGGCTACAATTTTTGAACCTGTGTGCCTCAAATGGCTGCACTTACAAAATGCACTCAAAAATCCAATTCCCATGGGATTAAAATTTGGCCAAGTTGTGACTGCTTCAATGCTCCTTCAATGTTAGCATAGTCAGTCTGATTGTTCTTTTCAATACCTCCTGCTGGCTTCCTATGGGGAAAGTCAGTGGGGAAGCCATTGGGAAATCAGAAAGTTTCTCCCACTGCTTTTTTAAAATCTCCCTTTTGTCCTTCTGTTTTCTGCTTAGGTAAGAAATTGTTATGGCTTGCCAGCGGCCAGCAGAGCTGGCAGCAGATTCAGACAGTGAGGAGATTGGGGAGGAACATGGGCCTTTCCTGGAGTCTGGGGAAGGCTCTGATGAGGGCTCTATGTCGAAGGCAGAGAGGGGGCCAGAGCCGTATGCCAGTTACCAGCTGCCTTCAGAATCAGACATCTGTGAGGCAGAAGAACAGCTGGAGCCTGTTCCCAGTGTGCGCATGCGCAGAGTTGCCAGGCGAAGGGAACAGCTAAAGAACAGGGGTCGACTTGGGAGTAAGGCACAGGTGGATGGTGAATGGCCCCTCCCAGAGGAAATAAAAGAGGAGTGAAAGGGGAGTGGAGTTTGCAGGAGACAATTAGTTCGCTTAATTGGTTCCTGACTCTCCAAGGCTCCTTGCCAAGTTCTGCAGATATCGGCCTGTTAGCTCTCCAAGCCAGATAAGATCTGTGACTGTAAATCCTCCCTTGAAAGACTTTGCTGGATGTGAATGAGCAGAATTCACAGTAAATTAATAAAAGGGATTTTTGTCGGGACAAATAGTTTGCTTCGTGCTCTTGGGAAGCCTCGGTCAGAGCAGGGATATCTCTGAAATAACCCAACAGGGGCACAGGCTGTCTTAGTTAAAGAGAATTCTGAAGTAACAATGCACTGCGCAACTAAATGAATCCTTTTTTTTTCACCTTCCATCTTTAGGGAGAAGAGAACTTTTAAATCCAGGAAGGATGTAATAATCCATGGCTTCAGTGAGCAAATGTTCAGGTAAGTCTCGGAGCTAAAGAAGTGAATAGAAATAAATGTGGATGGTTTGCTTGATGTGTGAATGATTGCGTTTTGTTCTGGGGTTGCTCTCACTGGATCACAGAAGACTGTTTCCACAATGGGAAAGACTGAAGAGAGTTTATGTAATTGCAATTGCACTTCGGCTTACATACCGCTTCACAGTGCTTTTTCAGCCCTCTCTAAGCAGGTTACAGGGTCAGCCTATTGCCCCAATAATCTGGGTCCTCATTTTTCCAACCTCAGAAGGATGGAGGGTTAGTCAACCTTGAGCCCGTTGGGATCGAGCTCCAGGCTGTGGGCAGAGTTAGCCTGCAATACGGTATTCTAACGACTGTGGCACTAGGTCTCTTCTGAAGATTGGTCATAAGTACCACTCCTTCAGTGCCATTGTAACTTTGAATGGTTGCTGAATAAGTCTCTCTAATTCCAGGACTGCCTCTATCTATGTGCAGGCTTATTTTCCACGTTTCCACGTAATTCTGTCTAATCAGCGTGCCTTTTGGGCAGAGCTAGCCTGCCATACTTCATTCTAACCACTGCGCCAGCAAGGCAAAAACTGAGCTTTGATAGCTAGTGGCTGTTTAAAGAAGCACTTGGAACAAAAGCAGAATTCTTGGTAGCCAAAAGGTGTACGCTTTAGTGCCGTGATGGCGAACCTATGGCACTCTCTGCGGGGCATGCCAGTCGTTGCCCCAGCCGAGGTCCACCGCACATGTGCGCCTCCTGCCAACCAGCTGGTCTTCGGGTCTCTGCTGCGCATGCGTGGGGGGAGCAGGCCGCAAGTGGCGGATATGCATGTGCATGTATGGGGGGGGAGGGCACAGGCACATGTGTGTGTGCGCTCGCATTGCATTTTGGAGCACCTCCTGGTGTCCCACATCCCATTTTGGCTTCTAGGTTGGTGCAGGAGGCCTTCCAGACCCAAAACGGGACATGGGTGGGTGCATATGGCCCCCACATGCCCAGTTTTGGGTCTCGAAAGCCTCCTACACCAATCTGGTGGCAAAAAAATGGGCAAGGGGGGGCTGGGCCCATGAGCAGGGGGGGCGGGGGAATATGGAGGGGGTCGCGTGTGCATGTGTGTGGGGGAAGGGCGTGCAGTGGGGTGCACATGCATCGCTTTATGGCTGCAGGCACACGACAAAAAGGTTAGCAATCACTGCTTTAGTGTCTGCTGGAAAATTCTAGATTTTAAAAGACTCTTCTTACTTTGGCCAGGTTTATGTCCGAATGTGGCAATTCCCGGTTTTTGGAACATGTTGGCAAAGTTGACGAGATTCACGGCTTGCCCACGCAACAGAGAAGAGCGACAGATCAGCAGGAAACTGGAGCTGTGTCCTTGATACCTGTGCCCCAGAGCAGGTAATTTTAATGGGGAAGTAATGAGAAAGACCACGAAAGACCATTCTGGATGGAGAATCGGCTATTGACTCCTGTTTTCCTGCAGGTGGCGCTCTGTGAGGATTTTCGTCTCCTCTACTTTCCGGGACATGCACGGTGAACGTGATCTGCTTATTCGCTCTGTTTTTCCTGAACTTCGCGCACGAGCCGCCAGGTTCTGCTTGGCAATCCAGGAGATTGATTTGCGCTGGGGAATCACGGAGCATGAGAGCCAGAGGAACAAGTATGTGGGATGCTAATGGAGGGAAAAAAGGGGGGGGGGCTAGGTAAATTGGTATCCATGGTGAAGAAAAGTAGCTAATGTTATTGTTAGTTGCGAAGTCGTGTCCAACCCATCGCGACCCCATGGACCACGTTCCTCCAGGCCTTCCTGTGCTCTACCATCCTCTGGACTCCATTTAAGCTCACGCCTACTGCTTCGGTGACTCCATCCAGCCCCCTCCTTCTCTGCCGTCCCTTTCTTCTTTTGCCCTCCATCTTTCCCAGCATGAGGCTCTTCTCCAATGAGTCCTTCCTTCTCATTAGGTGGCCAAAGTATTTTGAATTTCATCTTCAGGATCTGCCTCTCCATGGCTAATGGTATTTCCTGACAATTAGAACAATTCATCAGTGGAACGACTTGCCTCCAGAAGTTGTGGGTGCTCTAACACTGGAGATTTTAAAGAAGAGATTGGACAATCATTTGTATGGAATAGTTTGGGGTTTCCTGCTTGAGCAGGGGTTTGGACTAGGAGACCTCCAAGATCCCTTTCAACTCTGTTAATCTATTATGTGCCAATGAGTATATTATCCTTTCATCTTTTCTGGGTTCGAACCAGTGGTTTTCAAAGTTTTTGGTATCAGGATATCTTTACATTCGCAATAATGACAGTGTCAGAGTTTGTTGCGGCAATCAAATCCGGAAAGCACACACAGCAGGGTTGGGTTCCTGCCGGTACTAACCGCTTCGGTAGAAGAGCTTCCAGAAATCTACCGTACCTGTTAGAAGTGGTTCATCACAGAGCGCCTGTCCCGCCCCCTCTCTCGCTTGCCCCCGCCCATTCCATCGCTGCTCATGGGTGGTGGCTTGTGCGGTGTGGCCGGCCTCCTAAAACCTCCCCGAACTTTCCTAGGAGGCATGGCCACCAGCAAAGCATGGGGGCGTTCCAGGGCGTCCTCGCCCCCCACTGGTTCCTTGCCTCCCATGAAGTTTTCCAAGGTGTGGTTTTCCTCCCATCCCTTGTGCCCGGCTCTCGCTGAGCTCCAGTAAGGAGGAGATGAGCCTTTGGGGAGTGAAGAGGAGGAGGAGGAGGAAGGAGGAGGAGGCGTGCACATGGGGCCATGCCAGCTGGGCAACTGGCGGAGGCAGGAAGGTTCTCGGGAGCGCCGAGAACCTTCATGCCTCCGCTGGACTTCACGCTCTTCTCCGTGCGCTCCTCACAACTGCCATAGACATCCAGAAGTGGCTTTTGTGGCTAATGGGGTTTGGGCTGCCAGCCCAACAGCTTCAGCCGCTTCTGGATGTCTATGGCAGTCGCAAGGAGTGACTGGGGAGCACCGAGAACCTTCCTGCATCCGCTGGACTTCACTTGCTCCTCGTGACTGCAATAGACGTCCAGAAGCAGTGGGGGCTGTCGGGCTGGAAGCCCAAACCCCATTAGCCACAAAAGCTACTTCTGGACATCTATTGCAGTCGCGAGGAGTGCACAGAGGACAGCGCGAAGTCCAGCGGAGGCAGGAAGGTTCTCGGCACTCCCCGGTCGCTTTCACAGCTTCCCAGAGCGCCGAGAACCTTCCTGCCTCCACTGGACTTCGCGCTCTTCTCTGCGCTTCCCGGCGAGCAAGGGAGGGAGGGAGGGAGGATCAGGCTGCCTGATTTTTGCTTGCTCACTCACTGGGCTACCTCGGTGCGGCTCTGGCTACCTCTGTTCTTCTGTGGCCGGCAGCTGCGGCAACGTCATCAAGATGAAGTCTGGAAGCACCGAGAACCTTTCTGCTTCCGCTGGACTTTGTCTTGATGATGTCGCCACAGCTGCCGGGCATGGAAGGATGGAGGTAGCCAGAGCGGCGCCGAGGCAGCCCGGCGGGCGAGCCAGTGAGCGAATGATGGAGGATCAGGCTTCCTGATCCTTGTTCGCTTGCCTGCCAGGCTGCCTCGGTGCAGCTCTGGCTACCTCTGTCCTTTCGCGCCCAGCAGCTGCGGCGATGTCATCAAGACGAAGTCCAGCGGAGGCAGAAAGGTTCTTGATGCTCCTGGAGAAGAGCGTGGAAGCTTCAAATTTTATGTTAGGTTTATTAGCATTATATAAACTTGTTTGAGATGGGTGGCCATAGAAATTGAAAAATAAATAAATAAACATTAGGTTTGTATTCCTTTCTCTGATTGGACTCTTTTGGAGTTTCATGTTAAAAATGTCTGCCTTGTTCACAAATGTAACTCTAAGCTCCAGCCAGGTCTGATTTAAAGCAGGGGTCTCTAACTTTGGAAACTTTAAGATGTATGGAATGCTGGCTGGGAAGTTCTAGAAGTTGAAGTCCACCAGTTTTAAAATGCCAAGGTTGGACACCCCTGGTTTAAAGTGAAAAAAAAGGGGGTCAGAGCACAGCAGTGCTTTCAAAGACACTTCCCTGTATTATCTGTGCGCAATTTGAAGAAAATCTCTTTCCCAAGGGAGATTTATAGCCTCCTGAGAAGCTGCTTGAAGTTCACACAGGAGAGGGTAAGCATTTCTCTTGAGAAAGAGCTTTTCCTCACAATGTGCTGGGACAATAATAAATGGAACACGATTTCCAGCAGCTGCCTTTTGTTTTTTTCCCCCACTGCATTTTGATGGGCAGCTGTTTTTTCAACCTCCTCCTCTTGTTGTGAAAGGGAAGAGGTTGCCTTGTTTTTAATTTTGGACTGAGACTAAAACTGTGTGGATCCTGATTGGAATATTGGTAGAGTCCTTGACTTACGACCCATTTGTTTAATGACTGTTTGCTTGCACTGAAAAAAAGGGGGTGTATCATTTCCCACATTTATGACCATTGCAGAATCCTTGTGGTTACCTGATAAAATTCAGACACTTGACAAGTGGCATGTATTTATGACGGTCATGTTGTCCTGGGGTCATGCAATCACATTTTGCAAGCAAAGTCAATGGGGAAGCCAGATTCACTTAGCAACTTTGGCTAGAAAGGTTGTAAAATGGGGCTAAACCAGAGGTCCTCAAACTAAGGCCCGCAGGCCAGATACGGCCTGCCGAAGCCATTAATCTGGCCCGCGTGAGACCATGAGGATGCCCCACCCACATTGCCGCACCTACCCCCCGCCAGCCACCACCACCACCCCGCCCTCTGGGGGTTGAGGAGGCCAAAAACAGGATGCATGAGCCCGTTTTTGGATGGCAGAGTGGCACTGGAGGCCAAAAATGAGACACACAGAGGCCCCCACCGCTTCTAAGCCTGCCAGCCAGGCCATCTTACCTGCTGCCTGATTGCTTGCCTGCTCCTTGCATCCACCGCATAGGAGAGCTGCTGATTCTGCCTGCTGGTAAGTGACCCGTTTTTTTTTCTCCTTTATGCTTTTTAATGTTTTTTTTAAAAAAATTATTTATTGTGTCTGGAATATTTTTTAATGGTTTTATTTGCATGTACTTTAGGAGATTTGTGTGTTTTTGTAGTGAATTCACTACAGAAATAAACACAAAATCTGGCAAAGCTGCCTTGCACCAACCTGGCCTGCCCATAGAAAAGCAGCCACTTTGAGACATAAAATGTATAGCATTTTTTTTGCTTTTCTATGGGCAGGCCAGGTTGGTGCAAGGCAGCTTTGCCAGATTTTGTGTGTTTCTGGGTGACACCTGGTTGTTTAGGTAATTGTGAGGTGGTTCCTGGTTGTGTGAGCTTCGTGGCACTGTCCTTTATAATTTCCCACAATGCTTTAATGGTTTTTATTCCTGTGGCTTTGTCTTTCCTGTCCTTAGGATTAGGGGAAAAAACTGGTTTCATCTACAGTCTTTTGGGGAGAAATTGTTATTTTTTGGTGTTTTCTTGGCATTGTCATAGTTTGTGTGTGGGGGTGTGTAATGTCCCGCAGTTATCTAAACATTAATAATGATCCAGTACTAATAATATTTCCTTATACATTTTAGTGACCTTTCCTTACATAATTGGTGTTTTCTTTCATACTTTTAGATTTCTCATTTCTGTTTCTGTTAGTTAGCAATGATAAAACAAATCTCACATGAAAAAGTATTTGAAGCCTTCTTGGTTTTAATTGTCAATTTATTCATTCCTGCACATTCTAATATTTATTCATTTTCATATCTTTGTTTTTCCACTGTTGTGCAAACACAACTCCAGCAGCTGTTAACATGTGTAAAATTAAATATGTATTGTATTCCCTTTGAAATGCCCAACCAAATATTACTGGTTTTAAATCCATATCTTGCGTTACCATTGCTTCTAACCATGACACCACTAACTCTTGAATAGCTATTTGGACTGACCTAAGTACTGAACCTAATTCATATATTCCTGTTTTTTTAACTGAGGAATAAATTTCAGAAAAAGAAATCTGTATTGCTCTGTGAATCTACCTATGACATTCATTCTTGATCTAACTTCTTAGATGAAAAACGATATCGTTCTTGTTTGTTGGGGAACATCCTTCCTGAAAAGTCTGTATATTGTTGGGTGAAAACAGAGGTCCCTTCTGTTACCTGTAGTCCTCGGGTTACAACCACAATTGAGCCCAATATTGTTTTATTTCTTCTGCAGTTAGTATTATTTAACAGGATGAAGAGGCAACAGAGTATGGCCGCTAGGACAGTCATCTTTCCTATGTAAGTAGCTGTTTTATTGCTTTGTGTGCTTGTTTCATCCTTAATATAGTAGTGCAAGCAATTAATGTCTTTCTTTCTGTATCTCTTTGTGCAGGCCATTCATTGGAGCAAGGTGGTCAGTGGTGACTTCAACAAACAAAAGGACAGTAATCTTCCTTTTCTAATATTTTGTGTGCTGGTTTTATCCTAATGCAGTGCATGCAATGAAAGAGTTCATTTCTGTGTCTCTTCTTTGTGCAGGCCATTCATTGGAGTCAGTGATATTGAAGACTGGCAAGGACAGTCATCTTCCTTCTGTAAGTAGCTCTTTTATTGTTTTGTGTACTTATTTTAACCTTATTTAAGTAGTAAATACCCAAAATAATAAATTTCCTCTTTTATATCTTTTTGTAGATCATCCATTGGGGCAAAGAATTCAGTGACATCGTCTTGGCCACTCCCACCCAGTCACATGACTGCCAAGCCACCCCCACCCGGTCACATGGCCGGCAAGCCACTCCCAACCCAGTCACATGGCCAGCAAGCCACTCCCACAAAGCAGGCCACACCTACAGAAGAGGTTCCAAAAAATGTTGAAACCCACCACTGACACACAGATAACTGATCCAGCAGGATTCATAAGCTTCTCTTTATGTACATAATAACACATAAGACACATATACAATACCAAGAGTGGTTCATCCAAAGTGGTAGAGAGTACAAACAAACACACAAGCAGATGAGAGAATAGTTTTTCAGTTCCAGCAGCAGACTAGTTTGCTGCTTTAGCACAGAAGTTAAACTAAGCCACGCCCAGGCTCCTTGCTGTCTCCAGCAAATACTGTTTCAGTTTCCAAACAGTGCTTATTGGCTGATCCAGTTGCCATGTCTATTCATTGGCTGACCTTCTTGCCTATTCCAATCTATGAATATACTCTGACTATACAGTAAACTACAAAAACCTCTGCAGTGATGGGATACAGCCAGTTCGCACCTATTCGGGAGAACCAGTTGTTAACTTTCTATGCAGTTCGGAGAACCAGTTGTTGGAAGAAATCTTTTTGTTTTTTTCCACTTTACAGGGCTAATCCTGTAAGGAAGGCAGGAAGGAAACATTCTGGTGTTGTTTCTAGCCTAATCTTTATTGCCCTGCCTACAGAAACTGCCTCTCTGATTAACCCTTATTACATTGTAAGAGCTAAGGTGAAGCGCTCATCGACATGAGTGACATTAAGTTGGCCATGCCCACCCAGTCACATGACTACTGAACCCCGCCTACCCAGCTGGTCATTAGGCAGATAACCTTTGGTTTATGTGGGTTATACCTATCAATAGTTACTACGCTAGAAATTAATTGTTAAGCAAAAATCAAGAGTACCAGGGGCATAAGCTCAAAATGACAGGAGGAGGTTAGTTCAAAAATAATATTAGAAAGTATGACTTCACAGAAAGAGTGGTGGAAGCTTGGAACCAACTTCCAGCGGAGGTAGTTGGTTGATCAACATTACACTGAGTTTGAATACGCTTAGTGTCCCTTTGCCACAAAAAAATTAAAAATAAATAAAATAGAAAAATAATAAAGTGGATAAATAATAAAAACAAATAAGAAAACAAAAACAATCTCAAAGGGTAGATTTGTTAGAGCACTAGGTCTTGTTTATGACATCAGTTTTTTCTATGTATCGTGTTTTTAATTGAACAGAGATATTTTAAAATATGAATTCCTGAAAGGTTTTCCACGATCCTGAAAGTTCGCTGGGTTAGACTACTGTAATAGGGTCTGCCCGGGGCTGCCTTTGAAGCAGCGGTGAAATTCAATTTTTTTAACTACTGGTTCTGTGGGCATGGCTTGGTGGGTGTGACAGGGGAAGGATACTGCAAAATCTCCGTTACCACCCTACTCCTGCGGGAAGGATATTGCAAAATCTCCATTCCCTCCCCACTCTGGAGCAAGCCAGAGGTGGTATTTCCCAGTTCTTCCCACTACTCAAAATTTCCGCTACCGGTTCTCCAGAACCTGTCGGAAGCTGCTGAATTTCACCCCTGCTTTGAAGACAGAAAAAGTGCCGACACTTCGCGGCTGATGGCGACGGGCAAGCATTGCCCGCCCCGCGCATCCCCGGTGGGCTTTCCACTCCTTGGGGGGCACAGGACGCCCCGTAGAGGCGTCATGCCGAAGGGGCGGCACTGCGGGGGATCCCTGGATCGGCGGCGGCCGGCGGGGGGGCCCCCGCCTCGCTCCAGGCACCGGGGAGCACGAAGGGGAGACACTCCGGCGTCTTCGCTGTGAGGCTGATCGGAGAAAAAGAGAATAGAAGGATGCGGCTGCGGTGCGGTGAGGCGTGAATCTTCCTCCATTCCCTTTAACAACTTTAACAATCTTAACAAGAAAGTCAGCTGTTTAAACTTAACTTTCGGCTTGAATTGGAGAGGCGCGGCTGGAGGGAGGGGGATTTCCCCCCCTCCCTTGGACAGGCGGCTGGAAACGTTTTAGCTCTTAGCCCCAGGGGAAGGAGGAGGAGGGGGAGAGCCAACTAATGATGTCACGCCCTTACTAAGTGAATTTTTGGATTTAAACTTTAAAACAATGATGATCTGGAAACTTTGGGAACATTGAACTTTGAAAACTTTATTCTTGCCTCTAAACCCGAAGCTGGCAGGGCAAGATGGCACACTTCCGTTGTCTTTATGAAATGTGAAATCTGACTCCACCTTTAAAACTTCAGGCTTCTGGTCTTTGTCTCTGTGCTACTCAGACAAATCTCTTGTGGATTGCTGTCCTTTGAACTCCCTGGAGTGGAAATTTTGCTCTATTGCCAGGGCCAGTGGAAACAAAAACCCTCTTCTGCCTGGACCTTCTGTCTCCTGGACTCTCCTGGCTGCCTTGCCTTGCTGACTGACCATTCTCTATACTGATTGAACTTTTTATTGTACAAAGAATGCCACCTAAAAAACCACCTCCTGGAAAGCCTGGCTTTGCTGCCTCTGCCCCTACATCTGCGACCTCCAGTCCTAGTACACAATCAACAATAACAGCTTTGATGCAACCTAAATCTACGGAGATGGAGTTTCAACAAATGTTTCAGCAACTTTTACAGGGTAAGAGGAAATAAAGAAACAACTGCAGGAGATGAGAGAAGAAATTAAAGAGAACCAGGCCAACATTAATAAGAACTCACAGAGATTGGACCTTTTGGAGGGTGGGGCGGCTGAGATGAGGGAAGGGATGGAAGGGATGCAGAAGGGAAACAAAGAACTTGACACCCAGCAGATGAAAATAGAGTTTGAGAGAATGTCTTTTTATCTTAGATTTCAAAACGTGATAGAGACAGATGATGAAAATATTAGGGACATCATGACAAACATTTTGGCTGACTACATCCAGAAAGAGAAGCAACAGATGGGGTGGGAAATAGACCTGGTTTATAGAGTGAACTCAGCTTATGCTAGAACACACAATGTTCCCAGGGAGGTACACATTAAATTCCTCAGAAAAAGCACAAGAGATTTAATTCTGAGCGCACAAAGGGGGCAAGCCCTGACATACAAAGATAAGGAGATAACCATTCTGAAACAGATCCCCAAGAAAGTAAGAGAAAAAAGAAAAAGTTATTCGCAATTAGCGAATAAATTATACCAGAAGGGGATGTGGTTTAGATGGTTGATGCCTGAAGGTATGCTAATATTCTGGGAGGAGACAAGTTAGAATTAATACACCCATAGAGGCACAGGCCTTTATGGAAAAAAACAAACTACTCCTAGAAAAACTTGATGATCCTCCACCAGATGCACAGGACACGGGAGGGGCCGGAGCCCTGTCGGCGGGGGGAGATGGGGCAACATCGAGAAAGCTCAGATCACAAAAATGAGTAAGAAAATCCACCTGACATAAACTGATCGAAATCATTAACTGAATTTATATGCTGACTATATGTTATTATGTTACTACTTAATAATGAATTATGTGCAAATGTATACTATGAGTATGGAGGGGGAGCGCACCTACCGCACACTGCAGTTGCCAAAATTTGTAACCTTTCCCCTACCTTTTTCCTTTCCAAAATACTAAAAAAACCAATAAAACTTTGTTATAAAAGAAAAAAGAAAAAGTGCCGCCACTTCTAACTACTTGAACAATTAGGATGGGTCTTTTCTAAATGTCTTCCTCTGACCATTGATCTGTTAGGAGGTCTCCTGTCTCTCTTGTCTGATTGTTTCCTAGGCAACATGTCTTCCCCTTGGCCCTCACGGTCATTCACACATTCCATTAGACTCCTGAAGTCTCTTTTGAAACTATTATTCTGCAAATAAAGAAGAACAACATTCCGCGATGTGCTGAGAGACCAATGTCTGTTAAAAACAGTCATCCTGCCTGGATGTCCCCATGTACATCTAGGAAGGGGATGGGATTGAAGCAAAACTGAGGAATGGGATGAGGGAGTCACCAAGGCCTCTTTCTTTAGGCAGGTGGAATTGTGTCTGTCCGAAGTCTCCCGGAGCGACCTTTTCATCGGAATCCTTGGGCAGCGCTACGGTCATGTCCCGAAAGAGTCTTCCTTGCCGGAGGAGCCGCAGTATGAATGGGTGAGCGATGACACTGATGTGAATCTCGGGATGTTGATGATCCAGAAGAGTGTTTCTTGACCTCAGAAATTAAGGTGCATGGATTAAAACTCCCAGAATCCCCAGTCAGCATTTGGATTGTTGATGATCCAGAACAATGTTTCTCAATCTCAGCAACTTTAAGATGTGTGGACTTCAACTCCCAGAATTCCCCAGTTAGCATTTGGGTTGTTGATGATCCAGAACAATGTTTCTCAATCTCAGTGACTTTAAAATGCATTGACTTCAACTCCCAGAATTCCCCAACCAACATCCTGGCTGTTGTTGATCCAGAATAGTATCTCTCAATCTCAGAAGCTAAGATGCATGGATTTCAACTCCCAGAATTCCACAGCCAATGTCTGGGCTGTTGATGATCCAGAATAGTGTTTCTTTACCTCAATGACTTTAAGATGGGCGGGAATTCTGGGAGTTGAAGTCCGCACATCTAAAATTTGCTGAGGTTGAGAAACACTAATTGGAGAAGGTGCTAAATGAAAACTTTCTTTCCCAAAGGAACAAGAAAATAAGTATCAATTGGATGTGAAGAAGGTTGTGATTTAGCATTTGCCTAGGGGGGTGGGGTTGTCACATTGGCAGAGATTTCCATAATTTGTGTTTTACAAGCAGACAGGTCTGGTGGGATTTTGTGGCCCGAACAATTGTTAGGACAACAACATAGAGGCAGATTAGAATAGAGTAGGGTAGGGTAAGGTAGAGTAGAGTAGAGTAGATAGAGTGTAGGGCAGGGTAGAGTAGAGTAGATATAGTGTATGGTAGAGTAGAGTAGATATAGTGTAGGGTAGAGTAGAGTTGTGTGTAGGGTAGAGTAGGGTAGGGTAGGTTTACTCTACCCTACACTCTACTCTATCCTACCCCACCCTAGTATAGGGTAGGACAAGACAGGACAGGACACTTTATTTGGCCAGGTGTACATGCAAAGCAACAGAGTAATAATAATCATAATAATGATACCAATAAGGGGGGTAGTAGAGAAGATGAGAAGGCTAACAATAGTACAGTTTTATATCATGGGTAAATATACTTAGACATAAGATAGCATTGTGGGCCTAATTAATCGTCTTAATTAGTGTTGACAGGAAAGGCAGAAAATTAAGAGAATCAAGGTTTAACTAGAGCTAAATGTGACCAAAGGGGAAAAAAAACAACTGTTGAGAAAGTTCTCAGAATAAAAACTACTTTTTAAATATTCTCTCTGCAGGTGAAAACATACCCATCAGGCCGCTCCATCACCGAGCTGGAAGCTGTTCAATTCCTGAGTGGCAGCCATGACCCCACAGCAGAATCTAGGGCATTCTTCTATCTACGAGAGCCTGACTTTCTTGGGTAAATTATTTCTCTCAACTAATTTGCAGATGCAATGAGCACCTTTCCACTTACTAGAAGCCCTGGTGGCTAGAATGCAGCACTGCAGGCTAGCTGTGACCACAGCCTGGAGTTTGATCCTGATGTGGCTACGCAGCCTTCCATTCTTCCAAGGTCAATAAAATGAGGAGACAGATTTTTGGGGATGATATGCTGACCTTGTAAACTGCCCGGAAAGTACTACAAAGCCCTAGGGCACAGTGTATATAAATCTTATTGCTATTGTTACTTCAATCTACTCCACGTACTTAATAAAAAGGATATATTTGTAGGCACTAGAAGGAACACATTCCTTCCTTTCCTTTCCTTTCCTTTCCTTTCCTTTCCTTTCCTTTCCTTTCCTTTCCTTCCTCCCTCCCTCCCTCCCTCCCTCCCTTTCTTTCTTTCTTTCCTTCCTTCCTTCCCTTCCTCCCTCCCTCCCTCCCTTTCTTTCTTTCTTTCTTTCTTTCTTTCTTTCTTTCTTTCTTTCTTTCTTTCTTTCCTTCCTTCCTTCCTTCCCTTCCTCCCTCCCTCTCTTTCTTTCTTTCTTTCTTTCTTTCTTTATTTCTTTCTTTCTTTCTTATTTTTGTCATGTTTATGTAGAATATATTGGAAGTGGTGACCCTCTCAGAGCCTTGTGCAATAAAATATCATTTTAATGTATGCTGATTAGTGTACATTTAAAGTGACAATAAAGTCTATAGAGCTGTACAGCACTCTCTCTGCAATTTACAGAGTCAGCTTATTGCCTCCAACAATCTGGGTCCTCATTTTACAGACCTCGGAAGAATGGAAAGCTGAATCAACCTTCAGCCCTGTCAGGATCGAACACCAGGTGATGGGCGGAGTTTTGCCTGCAATGCTGCATTCTAACCACTGTGGTATCAGATTGATAACATTACCCATTGCCTCCAGTTCTTTGTTGTGGCCCGCCAGTGGCCAGCAGAACGGGCAGCAGATTCAGACAGTGAGGAGGTTGGGAAGGGACATGGGCCAATCCTGGGGTCTGGGGAAGGCTCTGATGAGGGCTCTGTGTTGGAGGCAGAGAGGGGGGCAGAGCCATCTGACGGTTATCAGCTGCCTTCAGAGTCAGACATCAGTGAGGGAGATGAACAGCTGGAGCCTGTTCCCAGTGTGCACATGCACAGAGTTTCCAGACGAAGAGAACAGCTAAAAAACAGGGATCAACTTGGAGTAAGGACACAGGTGGACGATGAATTGGCCCCTCCCAGAAGACATAAAAGAGGAGCGAAAGGGGAATGGAATTTGCAGGAGACAATTAGTTCGCTTAATTGGTTCGTGACTCTCCAAGGCTCCTTGCCGAGTTTTGCATATATCAGCCTGGCAGCTCTCCAAGCCAGAGAAGGTCTGTGACTGTAAATCCTTCCTTGAAAGACTTTGCTGAACGTGAATTAGCAGAATCCACAGCAAATTAATAAAAGGGTTTTTTGTCAGGACAAGGAGTTTGCTGCATGCTCTCAGGAAGCCTGTCAGAACATTCTTTTCCACACCTTCAAATGCTGCTTTTTAACCTCAACAGCAATTCTCACAGAAGGTGGATTGTCTTAATCATACATTTTGAGCAGTCTGTCTCTCTCGCTCTCTCCAGCTCCGTACCAGAAGCGTGGAAGAAAGATTTTGGAGCTGAATCAGAAGAAGCTGCCCAACGCATGACTGATTTGAAGGACCATCTCAGGAAACATGGGAGCTTGGCTGCCTTTAGCAGGTAAGGGAAGTGACAATTGTGTATGTACAACTGGGATAGCTGCAGAGTAAGAGGGAGAACATATAGGTGGTCCTCGAATTAACGACCACAACCGAGCCCAACATTTCTGTTGTTAGGTGAAACAGTGAAGGGAGTTTTGTCCCATGTTATGACTTTTCTTGCCACAGTTGTTAAGTCGATCAGTGCAGTTGTTAAGTTATTGACACGGTTGTTAAGTGGATCTGTCTTCCTTATTGACTTTGCTTGTCAGAAGGTCGCAAAAATAGCAATAGCGCTTAGACTTATATACCTCTTCACGGTGCTTTTACATCCCTCTCTAAGCGGTTTACAGAGTCAGCCTATTGCCCCCAACAATCTGGGTGCTCATTTTACCCACCTTGGAAGGATGGAAGGCTGAGTCAACCTTCAGCCTGGTGAGATTCCATCTGCCAAGCTGCAGGAAGCCAGTGATCAGCAGAAGCAGCCTGCAGTACTGCACTATAACCACTGCGTCACCGTGGCTCTTCCAGCTGATCACGTGACCCTTGGACACTGCAACCGTCATAAGTACATGCCAGTTGCCAAGCCTCTGAATTCTGATTGTGTGACCATAAGTGTTATAAGTGTGTTGCAATGGTTGTAAGTGTGAAAAATGGTCATAAGTCATTTTTTTCAGTGCCGTTGTAACTTTGAACAGTCATTAAATGAATGGTTGCAAGTTGAGGACTACCTGTAATGTGCCCTAACCTGACCTTCTTTTTTTTTTTGTAGCTATGGCTGTCAGTGGGGTGGAGTTGCCCAAGGCCAGCCTTTTGTAAAAGGCCTTGAAGATTTTGGCCACAGAGTCTTGCAGGATGTGTGGAAATGCCTCCAGCACCACTTCATTGAGGTAGCTACTATTTTTTTTACCAATAAAGGGAAATATCTACATTTAGGCAACAAAAATGGAATGCACAGGTACAGTATAGGGGGTACTTTGCTCAGCAGTAGTAACTGTGAAAGGGATCTTGGAGTCCTAGTGGACAACCATTTAAATATGAGCCAGCAGTGTGCAGCAGCTGCCAAAAAAGCCAACACAGTTCTAGGCTGCATCAACAGAGGGATAGAATCAAGATCACGTGAAGTGTTAATACCACTTTATAATGCCTTGGTAAGGCCACACTTGGAATATTTGCATTCAGTTCTGGTCGCCACGATATAGAAAAGATGTGGAGACTCTAGAAAGAGTGCAGAGAAGAGCAACAAAGATGATTAGGGGACTGGAGGCTAAAACATATGAAGAATGGTTTCAGGAACTGGGTATGTCTAGCTTAAGAGAAAGAAGGACTAGGGGAGACATGATAGCAGTGTTCCAGTATCTCAGGTGTTGCCACAGAGAAGAGGGAATCAAACTATTCTCCAAGGCACCCGAGGGTAGAACAAGAAGCAATGGGTGGAAACTAATCAAGGAGAGAAGCAACTTAGAACTGAGGAGAAATTTCCTGACAGTGAGAACAATTAATCAGTGGAACAGCTTGCCTCCAGAAGTTGTGAATGCCCCAACACTGGAAGTCTTTAAGAAGATGTTGGATAGCTATTTGTCTGAAACGGTATAGGATTTCCTGCCTAGGCAGGAGGTTGGACTAGAAGACCTCCAAGGTCCCTTCCAACTCTACTATTGTATTGTATTGTATTTATAGCTTGGGGTTGAAATAAGGGTTCCTCGGCGCTCTCTGAACTTGGTTGTTTTCTTGCAAATGTTTCATTACCCAAATTGGGTACAGTGGTACCTTAGTATTTGTCATTAATTGGTTCCAGGAGGCATGATGAGTACCAAAACGATGAGTAGCAAACAAAATTTTCCATAAGGAACAAGGTAAATAAATTTGACTTAACTCTCAAACCAAAGGCAGTACACATTTTGGGACAATATGTAAAAAGATAGGATTGTGTACCACTACCTGAGATAGGATAGGATTGTATATCACTACAAGTTAATACATACTTAGATTAAATAAAATAAAAGCTTCACTTTGTCTCAGGAGTGAAATCCAGCAGGTTCTAGAGAACCGGTAGTGGAAATTTTGAGTAGTTCAGAGACCCGGCAAATGCCACCTTTGGCTGGCCCCAGAGTGGTGTGGGAATGGGGATTTTGCGGTATCCTTCCCTTGCCATGCCCACCAAGCCACACCACACCCACCAAGCCATACCCATAGAACCGGTAGTAAAAAAATGTGAATTTCACCACTGCTTTGTCTGTATTGATGAGGAAAAAAAGGCAAAAATATACAAAATGATCACAGAAGCTAATCTAAGGCTTCAAGGGGATGTACACAGGAAAATAGTTAACTTGTGACTAACATGCCAGCCTCTGATTTGGCTGGAAATGACAGCTGGTCATAAGGCAAGGAACACCGATATGTTCTAGCTTGCACGTTGAGTATCAAACAAACAACAAGTACCGGGGCAAATTTTTTCTCATCAAAACGCATTGAGTATCAAATTCAATGAATTTCCAAGCAGTTGAACTGAACTGCACTGTATCGTCATCACTGCAAGAAAACAATCAATCTCAGAGAAGTATCAAGACTCTTTCAAAGCTCTGCTGTAGTTGAGCTTGTCAAGAAAGTTTATTCAGAAATAAACTGAGCTTTATTTCTCTCGCCTCTCGGCTTAGGGAGGTGAATCTGAACTCTGCTATGGTCGAGCTTGTTAAGAATTTTTTTTTCAGAAATAAACTGAGCTTTATTGCTCTCGTCTCTCAACTTAGGGAGGTGAATCTGAACTCCCAACAGACTCAAAGGAAGAAGAAGGAAACACTCTGCAAGAATCTTTCCAGGAATCTCAGCAAAGAAGATTTTGTGCCCGGACGAAGCTTCTGAATACCACAGCAGCTCAGATGCGCGGTGGCAAGCTTTATGTTGTGAGCGGTGAAGCTGGCCAGGGAAAGACAGTTTTTTTGGTGAGCACAAAGGGAAGGTTGAAGCAGTGGGGAGATCTGGAGAACTTGGAACTCTTAGTATATAGCAGTGATGGCTAACCTTTTTGTTGTTGTGTGCCAAAAGCTAGTCAGGAAAGAAGGGGAAAGCTTTTTATAGGGTGATATGATTAAAAACTAGACTAAGTGATAGAAATAAATGGAATACTAATGTACAACATTTTTATTTGATAAAATGGAAGTAATAATGAGAAATAGACAGAATAATTGAATAATGAAAGATTGTAACCTAATATAGATGTATGTTGTTATGGGAATTATATACCGTATTTTTCGGAGTATAAGATGCACCTTTTCCGCTCAAAGGGTGAAAATCTGGATGTGTCTTATACACTGAATACAACATTTTTGCCTCCCGAAACACCCCCCCCCCTTTGCAAAAATGGCCATGCATAGCGTTTGGGAGGCTTCCAGAGTGCTCCCGGGGGCTGGGCAGGGCAAAAAATGAGCCAAAAATGGTCCGTTTTTTGCTCATTTTTGCCCCCCCCTCCCCAGCCCATAGGAGCACTCTATAAGCCTCCTAAAGGCTATGCACGCCCTTTTTTTGGCAAAAAACCAGCTGGTTTCCCCCCCTCCCCAGCCCCCAGGAGCATTCTACAAGCTTCCTAAACACTATGCATGCCCTTGTTTTTGACAAAAAACAGGCCCATTTTTGTGAAAAAAAGGTTTTTTGGGGGGAGGTCTGCAGAACGCAAAAACTTTTTTTTTTAATATGCCTCTTCAAAATCTTGGTTCATCTTATACTCACGTGCGTCTTATACTCTGAAAAATACGGTAAGTTGATTGAATTGAATATTCAATCTGATCAGCTTTGTTTGTATTGGAATGCATGGTGCCCAGGTGCCACACTGTTCATGCATTGATTTGACATTTTTATTTTTAAAAAAACTTGGGGACAAAAAAAGAGACACAAAGGGTTTTGTTGGAGAACTTGAGGCATATTTATTCCCCTCTGTGGGAGATGAACTTTTGTCTCCTTGTGTTTTGTTAAAACCTGGACTGAAATGGCTCCTGAAGAGAAAATTCTCCAACCAGGAGGGAATAGTGATTGGGTTGATATTTGAGGTTGGCCGCTTTAATTCCAGGTTTGATGGGATTATGGAAGGAAGGTTTATCTTGGCTAGAATCCATGACTGAAGTTTTTTCTACTTTTCTCTCCATCTCCACAGGCAGCCCTTGCAGAAAAGCTCAGGAAGATGGTCCCGCTGCACGGAGAAGGCCCTCCTCCCAAGTATCATGTTGTAGCCCATTTCACAAAAGCGGGACCCAATCAGACCAAAGCCCAAGTCATGCTGGATCACATCTGTGCCTTGCTTAGAAAGTTACTAGAGAACCCCCCGACCCCACCTAGAAGTTACAGGTTGGTTGAGTCCTAATTCTGCAGATCTAGGCTTGACTAGGGCTATGTTGGACATCTCAAGACTGTCCTCCAAGCGTTAGTTTAGTTTACTTTATTGTCATTGCACATGGTACAACGAAATTAAATGCTGTCTTCAGGGTACAAGCTTTTGTTCACATAAAAGCTTAAACTTCCCCCTCTGCTCTTGCCGGATTCACTATTCCTGTCCTGCCAGTGAGCTATGTAGCCTTCCAGCTCAACAGCTGCATCCAGAATGAGTGAATGAAGCCAAGTTTCTGTGATTAGCAAAACACAGCAGTTCCTGGTGTGTTTAGTCTTTGCAATATGTAGCCTTCATTCACTTATTTTGTTAGCAAGAGATCTTGCATTCAGTAAGAAATATACTTGGAATTGACACTACAACAAACAACCACAAAGACGGGCTGGCAATCTAAACGCCACGATCCCAAATCCCTAACCTCTACCCACACCGACACCAAACGGCAGCAACACAAAAATCATTGGCCACACTACCACCCCACCACACGCTCGTGAGTTTATCAAAGCCTGGCACTCCACAAGCAATTCCATCAACAGACACACTGACCTACCACCAGCCTATGAACCCCTCAGAATCCAAAGCAACCATGCAGCCAATCAGAGTCAGCACTGGCCCTCAACCAATCCATGCAACTCCCCCCTCCCAACCAGCACTTCATCTCCCAGTGACCATCATCCAGGGGTGAAATCCAGCAGGTTCTGGAGAACTGGTAGCGAAATGTTGAGTAGTTTAGAGAATCGGCAAATGCCACCTCTGACTGGCCCCAGAGTGGGTTGAGAATGAAGATTTTGCAGTATCCTTCCCCTGCCACACCCACTAAGCCACACCATGCCCACCAAGCCACGCCCAGAGAACCGGTGGTAAAAAAAAAATCAATTTCACCACTGCCCCTCACCTGATGTTACCTCACATCTGACAAGATAACTATTCAAGATCTTTAATTCACCTGCCATCAACACTTTAGAATAGAATAACAGGGTTGGAAGGGACCTTGGAGGTCTTCTAGTCCAACCCCTTGCCTAGACAGGAAACCCTATACCATTTCAGACAAATGGCTATCCAACATCTTCTTAAAGACTTCCAGTGTTGGAGCATTCACAACTTCTGGAGGCAAGTTGTTCCACTGATTAATTGTTCTGTTAGGAAATTCAGTCAAATGGTTATCCAACCATTCTTAAAAACTTCCAGTGTTGGGGCATTCACAACTTCTGGAGGCAAGCTGTTCCACTGATTAATTGTTCTAACTGTCAGGAAATTTCTCCTCAGTTCTAACTTGCTTCTCTCCTTGATTAGTTTCCACCCATTGCTTCTTGTTCTGCCCTCAGGTGCCTTGGAGAATAGCTTGGCTCCCTTTTCTTTGTGGCAACCCTATCATAAGATCCTATCATAAATCCCTTACTTGACACATGTACACCTGAGGCTCATAAACAGGAGAACAATGACCTCCCCTAAGCTCCGCTGAAGATGTTTACTTAGCCTGGTGATGAGATTTTGGAACCCAACCCACAAACGAACCTTCACCCTCACACTACAACAAAACCCAGAATTCCCAGCCAGTTGGTTAATGGGGGCTCTCTGAACTTGGTTGTTTTCTTGCAGACGTTTTCTTTCCCCTAACTAGGTAACATCATCAGTGCTTGTAAAGAGTGGGGTTTGCTCTCAGTTTACACTCCAAATGGCTTGCCCTGTTAGTGTGAATCACAGCAGCCTGGAGCGTTCTGGAAGTTGAAGTCCAAGCATCTTCAACTAGTCGAGGTTGAGAATCACGGAGTCATCCTGATCTTGCAAAGAAGGAAAGAGGGATATTTCTTGTTGCTTTTACAGAGGGCTTGTAACCCAGTTTGAATGCCTTCTCCATGCGGTGGCCAAGTTGCTGAAACGGCGCCAGTCTCTGGTGCTTTTGATCGACGGGGCTGACTTGATCCAAACGGCTGGAGGAGAGCTGGTATCCGACTGGTTGCCTGAAAATATGCCCCAGGTAAGGTGCAGCTTCCTTTCATATCCTTCCCAGGCTTTGGCTCCATTAGCCTGCAACACATAGAGCATGGCGAACCTATGGCATGCGGGCCACAGTTGGCACGCAGAGGCCTCACTGCGGGACGCAAGCTCAGCTCCACCGCTCATGCGCACCCTGCTGGCCAGCTGGTTTTCAGGTCTCTGCTGCACATGGGTGGGAAGTGGGGTGCTTACAGGAGACACACACATATGCGCAGGGGTGGGTGGGGGTGCGTGCATGGACAGGGGTCATGCTTATATGCACAGGACGCATGCAGGGGCGTCCTGCGTGCATGCATAGAGAAGAGGGGGGAATTGGGAAGGGTTGTGCACACATGTGCTGGGTGGGGCGCATGTGGGGATCATGCGCATGCTTGGGGTCACATGCATATTGGGGGGTCATGCGTACATGCGTGGGGGCTATGCATACAGGGGGTCATGTGTGCATGCATGGGGTGCATGTGGAAGAGTCATGCACACATGCGTGGAGGGTAGTTTGTGCCGGCGACAAAAAGGTTGGCCACCACTGACCCAGAATCTCATCCTTCCTTGGCTCTGTGTCACCCTGCAGCGAGTCAGCCTGGTTCTCAGCGTCTCTGCGGAGTCCATGCTGCTTGAATCTCTGAAGCAGCGGCAGGATGCCGTCTTCATTCCCCTTGAGCCTTTGGCCCCTCCAGACCGGGCTGCCATCGTCCGCAAAGATTTGGCCCTGCATGGGAAAAAATTGGAGGAGTCACCTTTCAATAACCAGGTAAACCAGGCTCAAGGTTGACTCAGCCTTCCATCCTTCCGAGGCAATCGTGGGTTCCGCATCCCGTTGCAATCGGTAAGCTGTGGCGGGGCCCGGCGTCCACTACATGCAGGTGTGCAGCGCGCGCTTGCGTACTTACCACCCGTGACGCTCCAGCTGCTCGCCGGAGCATCACGCAGGCGCCATATGCTCCATGCGCAAAAGCCCCGGTCGGCTCAAATACAGGTAAGGAGGTCGGGCAGGTGGGCCCTCTGGAGCACCATACTGGAACGGGCATACCGGTCGTATCCCACCACTGTTCCGAGGTCAGACAAATGAGGACCTGATTGTTGGGGGCAAAATGCTGACTCTGTAAACTACTTAGAGAGGGCTGTTGTTTTAACCCGGCCTTCATACAAGCAAGAAACAGACTCCCCACAAAGAAACCCCCCCCCTCTTTATTTACACATTGGGAATCAACTGCATTCGCCAACAGAAAGTCCAGGCAAGGATCCTACGAGAAGTTAACTAAAACAATAGTCCTTATAAGTGCGTTATGATAAATGCAAGGCTGTGAGCTGCAAATTAAGTTAGTTCAATCAGAGAAAGACAAACCTCAGTTCTGGCAAGACAGTCTTTGTCACACGAAACACACAAGGAGCAAACTTTCCAGAAATGCGAACGGTAGTCTGCGACAATCAAACCACCCCCTTCTCCTCCTATTTATTCCCTAGCTAGGGAAGGGCCAGTCAGCATCCATGTTTGTTTTGCTTCCCGAGCCGGCTCATTGTCCTCCGTTGTTCACCTCTCCTATCTGCTCTGCGCATTCATGCATCTGGAACTGGCCCCAGCTGTTCCTCCTCCTCACTCATCTCTAACTCCAAAGGTAGCTGCCTCTCCGGTGGCCCTAGCTCAATTTCTGTGTCTCGTGCAGAGCATCCTCCTGAGCCTCCCCCAGGCTCCAGTACTGGCCCAACTTCTTCCCCAACCTCCTCATCCTCCGAGTCTGCCACCAGCTCCGCTGGCAGCTGGCAGGCCACAACAGCTGTAAAAGCAGTATACCGTATTTTTCGGAGTATAAGACGTACCAAGATTTTGAAGAGGCAAATTTGTAAAAAAAACTTTTTGCACTCTGCAGACCTCCCAAAATGGCCCATTTCCCCCCCCCCCAAAAAAAGGCATGCATAGTTTTTAGGTTTATAGAGTGCTCTTGGGGGCTTTGGCGGGGGGCAAAAACAAGCACAAAACCAGCCTTTTTCCATTCATTTCTACCCTCCCCAGTCCCCAGGAGCACTCAGGAAGCCTCCTAAAGGCTCTGCGCGGCCGTTTTTGCAAAGGGGGCGGGGTTTCGGGAGGCAAAAAAATGCTGTATTCAGTGTATAAGGCGCACCCATATTTTCACCCTCTTCTTTGAGGGAAAAAGGTGCGTCTTATACTCCAAAAAATATGGTATTGCTAAATGGCAAATCTGCAGATCTACGCATGGTCAGTCTTGAACATTCTGAGTAAGCACAACCCCCAAACAACCATCGGTCATGCCTCTAGCATATACAGGTAGTCCTCGACTTACAACGGTTCACTTAGTGACTGTTTGAAGTTACGACGTCACTGAAAAATTAAATTGTTCACACTTATGATCGTTGCAGCACCCCCACGGTCACGTGATTTATAGTCAGCTGCTTGACAACTGATTCACATTGTGACGGTTCCAGTGGCCGTGTGTGTGTGTGTGTGTGTCACATGATCACCTTTTGCAACGCTCTGACAAGCAAAATCAATGGAGAAGCCCGACTCACTTAACAACAGTGTTGCTAATATAACAACTGCAGTGATTCGCTTAACGAATGTGGCAAAGAAAGTCGTTAAGTGGGACAAAACACGTTTTTTTACTTAGCCACATAAATTCTGGGCTCGGTTGTGGTTGTAAGTCAAGGACTACCTATATTGTCCCTACAGTGCAAATCAAATGGGATGGGAGCGCTTGACGCAGAGCCTTCAAAATTCAGGGGCTTCTAGCATTAAGGAGACCCGGGTTCAAATTTCCGCTCCTTCCTGAGAGGAGATTGTAGGCTAGCGAAGTCGTAACCCATTCTATTCGGAAGGAATGGGATAAAGAGTGGGATGAAACTCAACAGAACAAGGAATTTTGTTTCTACTTCTATAGGTTGGTGCCTTCCAGATGCTACCTATGGGCTTCCTTATCTTCCCTGGTTTTATTAGCTGGGAATTATGGGAGTCCTTGACACAGGTTTGGTGAGAGGGTGAGGCAGAAGATTGGGGACAGCAATGGAAAGACACGGTGGATCTAATCTCTTCTCTCCACAGATGCGACTCGTGCTTCTCAAACGTGGCTCTCGGCAGCCTTTATACCTGAGCTTGCTAATCCAGGACCTGCGGCTTTTTGCCCTCTACGAGAAGGTAAGGGGTGTCAAAGGTCCATGGGGTGCTTAGATCTGGCTTGTGGGGCCGCCCTCAAAACAGTGAAGGACCAGCCCATGGTGCCTTTGCCAGCGAAAACAGAGCTCCCCCTGAGCTGGTTGCAGGAGGCAGTGGTGGCCGAAAGCAGAGCTCGGGAGCCCGTTTTTAGTGGCAGAGTCCTCGGGCCACCAAGGTACCCCCGACACGAGTGACATCAAGCTGGCCACGCCCACTATGGCCACTCTCATCCCAGCCCCCCCCCCCCCCCAAGTCAACCCCAATGCAGCCCTCAATGAAATCAAGTTTGACACTCCTGCCTTAAAAATTCTTGGGAGAAAGGGAAAAACAAGACTTCTGCACATCACTGAGGTTTCATCTATCATTCTTTTCTTTTTTTCTTTTTAAATATATCCATCTTTTTGGTCTCAGCTCTCGGAACGGATCCAGAATCTTCCCATCTCTCTTCCCCTCATGATGCAACACTTGTTGGGTTGCATGGAGCAAGATCACGGGCTGGAGCTGGTTGCTATGACTCTGGTGTCTCTCTGGGCCAGCAGGGATGGTATGTTGCAAGGGGTTGTTTATGTGCGAATATTCAGAGGGTCTCTGGCTTAGGAGGTGCAGGTGCCAGTGGTGATAAATAAGGGAGCTTCATGCTCCCTGAGCTTCATTGTTTTCTTGCAGATGTTTCCTTACTCAAACTAGGTAACATCTAGGTAACATCTGAGCCATGAAAGCACAGTGTGTTAAAATATTCACGACTGGGAGAGACATGGAAACAAGGTCAGCCAATGAATAGGCATAGCAACTAAGTCAGCCAATGGGAGCCTAAACAGATCTGCGTCTGTGCAGAGAATTGAAACAGAAACTTAAAGCAGTCTGCTGCTCTGAGAAGTAAACTAGCAGTCTGTCTAGGCTTGTTTGCTGAAATGAAACTAACTGCTTGTGTTTGCCTGTAACTCTCCTGCCTTGTGTTTACTTGGAAGAACCACCTGTTAGTATTGTACATTTATTCATATATTATGTATGTATGTAGAGAAGTTAATGAATCCAGTTGAATCAGTTATCTGTGTGTGCTTCTGGATTTGAATTTATGCAACGAACTCTGACAGAATGCAGTACTGCTCACTGCTCAGTCCAGGAGTTCGATCCTGACCAGCTCAAAGTTGACTCAGCCTTCCATCCTTGCGAGGTGGGTAAAATGAGGACCCAGATTGTTGAGGGCAAGATGCTGAGTCTGTAAACTACTTAGAGGGGTCTGTAAAGCATTGTGAAGCGGTTGTCAGGCCTATAGTTACGTTCCTTTTAGGATCTTTGGCCTGCCACACTTTCTATTATTTCACTGTGCTGTTTCATTAGTGTAGTAGTTGAGAGGGGGAAATAGAAAGGAGTAGAATTGTGGAATGTGTTGTTGTCATTCTTTTCTAGAAGCCCAAGGTCATCTTTTGTCTCCGCACTTCTGCACCTGATCGGAACCAGCTGGGTGGAGATGCCAGCGTGGAAGAAGAAGATTGGACCATGTGATGGATTTATGGGTGTGGGGAAAAGATCATGAACTTTAAACTGGGTGGAATCCCAGGAAGCTTTAGATTTGGGATTTCCACAGTTTGTTGCCAACATGTCTGTCTTATTAAATTGGAACTTTAAGGATAGCTCTGATTTAATTCTGCATGATATTTGGAACGCTGACAGCGGTATATAAATATAAGTGTTATTGCTAACATCAGTGCTAGAAGGGAGTAGCAGTTCTAGCACTGATAATATTACCTAGTTGGGTAATGAAAAGTCTGCAAAAAAAAGCAACCACCAAGCTCAGAGAGTATCAACAACCTCTTGTTTCAACCCTGGGGTACAAATATTCTTTATTAATATGATATTTGATGGGTGGGAAATTGGATGTGATATATCCTTCCAGGCATGTTGTGGTGGAAGATTTGAACTTGACTCCTGAAGTTAGCAACAGCACTTAGACTTATATACCGCTTCACAGTGCTTTACAGCCCCCTCTAAGAGGTTTACTGTGTCAGCCTATTGCCCCCAAACAATCTGGGTCCTCATTTTCACGGCCTCGGAAAGAATGGAAGGCTGAGTCAACTTGGAGCTGGTCAAAATCGAACTCCTGGAGTGAGCAGTGTACATTCTGTCAGAGTCTTCATGTCACCTTCTCTAAATGACAGAAGAAAAGAAGGAGATGTATAAATATAATTAAGGTGGTGCTTTAATACAAAATATCCCTAATTTGCTCCATTGAAAGGCTCTTCTGTCTTTGATCCCTGCAGGATTAATGGAACAGGATATCTATTCTGTCCTTGCTATGTGGAAGGAATTAAATGGGACCACCGTAACCTTGGAAAAAGCCATTCATGCTGGAAGACACGTTGGCAGTTTCCCCACAGCTCTCTTCTTCGACCTGCTGCGGAGCCTGAGGGGGTGAGGAACTCACTTTTAGGGTTCTGGCTGAAGAAAGATAATTCTCCTCTATAGCAGGGGTGTCCAAAGTTGGGAACTTTAAGACTTGTGGACTTCAACTCCCAGAATTCCCCAGCCAGCCATGCTGGCTGGGGAATTCTGGGAGTTGAAGTCCACAAGTCTTAAAGTTCCCAACTTTGGACACCCCTGCTCTATAGGGTGTGAGTTGCTGTGTGTGTGGTAGATACGTAAATGGGGTCTTTGTGTGTGGGATGCCAAATGCTCCTATAAAAGAAGTGGAAATTAGATTAGGGATGCGGTCACTGGCCTGCACAAATATAAACAACCAACAGGGGGCAGAAGAGAGACACAGAGACTCTATAACTGCTGCTCCTTCCTAATCATCTGGTGTTTTCCAACTCAACTTTGGTAGCCCTAGATAACGTTTTCCATTGATTTTGCTGGGTGACTTTGAGCCCCAATTGTAGTCTCTCAATCTAGTGCAAGGGTGTCAGACTCACATTGTCGCAGTGTCATCACGTGACATATCACAGATTTCCCCCCCCCCTTTGCTAAACCGGTTGTGGGCATGATCGGCACATGACGGATCTGCCCCAGGGGCCGCGAGTTTGGCAGCGCTGATCTAGTATATGTCATATGGAGGGCAGACACTTAAGGATATCTAGAGTAGGGGTCACCAACCTTTCAAACCTCAGGGACCACTAAATTCATAATTTTAAATCCCACGGACCAATAATATGATCTACCTAATGACTGCCTGGGTGGGCATGGGTCATGTGACTGAATGGGTGTGGTCAACTCGATGTCACTCACGTCTCGCCGGCCTCTACCCGCCCCTCCCCTCCCAGCCAATCCTCGACTGCCCGCCTGGGCTCCTTAGGGTCCCAAAAGGAAGCAGTTGCTAGAGCTAAGCAGCCACCACGAGAAAGAGTTGGCAAAACAGCACAGTTCAAATTGGATCTGACCGAGAAGGAGGCTCAGTAGAAGCACCTCACTGAGGACTACAAGCATAGGCTTTCCCAGCAGAGGGAAGACCTGCAGGAGTGCAAGGCCAGGTGCTGGTGCCTGGAGGCTCAGCGGGCTGAGATGGTCAGTCAGTTCCAGGCCATGATGCAGTCCCACTGGAACAAGGCCCTCCGGCTCTTCGCCACCAGTGGCGCTTCCCTCCAGCCTTCACCCAAAGCCCCACACCAGGAGGCTGAAGCAGCTCCTGAGTCAGAATTTCTTCCCCCCCCCGACCCGCAAAAAAAGACCCCGAAGGGGGAGACTCTCTGCAGCAATACAAATGTCCATTGCACATATCAATCCCAGGGGACCTAGTTTTAGGATCCCTGATTTAGTGCAATATTTAAAAAATGCAAATATAGCCTTCCCCAACCTTCTGGAAGGGCAAAAATCAGCTGACCGGCATTGGCATGTGCGCTGGAGTTGAAATACAGCAAATATGGCTTTGTGTGCAACCTGTGGCACACGGGCCTTAGGTTCGATATCACGGATCTAGAGCCATGTTTCTCAACCTTAGCAACTTCAAGAGGTGTGGACTTCAATTCCCAGAATTCCCTTAGCAACAGGCCACCTGGGGAATTCTGGGAGTTGAAGTCCACACCTCTTGAAGTTGCTATAGTTGGGCAATACTGGTCTACAGTAGCAAAAGTGTACAGATGTAAAAAGTAAGTTAACTGAGACTCTTGCCTAAATTCTTTACTGAGGCGGTAGTTTCATCCTGAAGTGGTTGGCAATGATTTTTTTTAGGACAGAACGGGAACTAGGAAACTAAATCCATCTATCTGCTATTTCTCCATAGACTTCTTGGAGCTTGCGGTTCCCCTTCGGAGCTCCCAGGTTCTCGGCTGCTACTTTGTGGCGCCCCCTTAAGGACGGCGGTAGAACGGCGCTATTTGAAAAAACCAGGACTGGAGCAGGCTGCTCATGTGTTCTTGGCAGGTAACAATTCTTTCAACCTTTTTTCCCCCTTAATTTTTCCTCTTAATCTTCGGCGATATTTCAATTCAGGAAGGCCGCAATTAGTACGACTTTGAAAGGTACAATATTTGTTTTTAATGCAAATTGAAATAGTTGCTTTCGTGCAAATTGTAAATTGATACCGGGTTATGTTTAAGGCAGCCCAAAATTCAGTTCGTTTGAGGCTGGCGCGTGTGCAATTGAAGCTAGCGCATGTTGCAGTTAGGGTTCTTGACACTGCTGATCATCTGCGCCAAAAGGAATGATAGAAAAACAGAGTTGGAAGGGACCTTGGCAGTCTTCTAGTCCAGCCCACTGCTGAAGCAGGAGATCCTATACCAGAATTGGTATTTAGCAGGTTCTGACCAGTTCTGGAGAACCGGTAGTGGAAATTTTGAGTAGTTCAGAGAACTGGTAAATGCCACCTCTGACTGGCCCCTCCCCCCATTTATTCTCTGCCTCCCGAGTTCCAACTGATCGGGAGAAAATGGGGATTTTGCAGTAACTGTCCCCTGCCATGCCCACCAAGCCACGTCCACCAAGCCATGCCACGCCCACAGAACCGATAGTAATTTTTTTAAAATCCCATATACCATTTCAGACAGTAAGTAAATCTTTAATACGGTCAAAGACCAGCAATACACATTACTTTTTACAATATGTTAAAAAGTACTGACATTAAGATACAATTAAAAGGTATTGACATTAAAAGTGGAAAATAACATACATGTTCTCAGATTGTTCGGGTCATTCCCTGGTTTACCTGGGTGCAAAGCCGTTAAGTATAGGAGTAAATACAATGGGTCCAAAGATTGTTAGAGATATGTCCAAATAATTGGTACAAGATGACAACTATACTTCTGCAGCTAATTTTTTTTCTTATGGACATTTCAGCAGCACAGAACTTTGCCACTGCATACGTGGTAACCGGGTTAGTGTCCTGGAGGAGAAATCCTAGATAAAAATTGCCTGCCCTCCCTGGCGATCTCTCTAATAAGGGGAGAATATGTGCAGACCTACAAGCTCTGTATAGCTCACAGTGTAATAGAACATGTAAGATATCTTCCACTTCTCCTTTACCACATATACAAACCCATTCTGCTATAAGGGTTCACTTATACCTGCCCTGGAGGAGTGCTGAAGGAAGAATGTTAAATCTGGCTCTGAAGAAAGCTATTCTTTGTTTTGGGAAGATCAGGTCATTTAGATATCTTGCCGATTCCCACGCACCCTGTTTGATTCTGTCCTTACTGTGGAGAGGCAACCTATTTAGTTCTTCTTGGAACTCCATGTCCTTCATTCTATTGATTACTACTTGCTTTGCTTGATCAAAGCCTAGGGATGTTAAGAATAATGGTGAGAGTCCATAAGAGCCCAGCTTGTGATCAATTGTCTGTTTCCAGGGGGAGGGGAAGTTGTCAATCGACACTAGTGGGGACAGTCCCTCTGGAAAGAAATGCATTTTGAGCCAATGAATGATCATCATCTTCCAGGCTCTTATCTGAATTTGAGGCATGCCTGTCTCAATTCTTAACTGGGCATTTGGAGTTCCATTGGGTGCAGCTAAGATGGCTCGCAGGAATTTGGTTTGTATGGTTTCTAGCAAGTCTTTCTTTGCAAGGATTCCTGTTTGAGCCCCATATAGAATTTGTGCCAATGTTTTGGCCTCAAAAAGTTTTAAGGCAGCAGGTATTAACTGACCTCCGCCTGTGAAAAAGAAATGCTTAATTGCATTTGAGGACCTATTAGCTGCTTGCAATGTGTGATCCAGGTGTGCCTTCCATGTCCCTTGCAAGTGGAAAACCATCCCAAGGTATCTAAATGTTCTAACCTGTTCCAAACTATGTCCTTCTATTTTCCAGGAGTATTGGCTTGGTCTTTTAGCAAAGACTAAAAATTTTGATTTATCACAGTTAAGGACCAGCTTGTTTTGCCTGCAATAGCCGAGTGTTGCCCTAATTACTCTCTTCAATCCTACAGGGGTTGTGAAATGATAGCGGCATCATCAGCATGTAAGAGAATTGGCGCTTTGCGTTGTGCTAGGTTAGGAGGATGGAAATCAGGGTTCTGTAAGAGATCAATCAGGGGATTAATATAGAAGTTAAAGAGGGAGGAAGGACAGGATGCAACTCTGCCGTACCCTTTTTGTACCCTTACTGAGCCGGTTAAACTCTCTTGGGGATAGCACCTCACTTTCAAGGTGGAATTGGCATACAATTTTTGTATGAGGAAGAGGAGACGTTTATCGATAGTGGTGCATTTTAATTTCTCCCAGAGGGTGATCCTGAATATTGAATCAAAGGCCTGCTTAAAATCAAGGAAGGCCACAAAAAGAGAGGATTTTATATATATATATATATGTGTGTGTGTGTGTGTGTGTGTGTGTGTGTGTATATATATATATATATACTGGTTTTGTTGTATTCGGGTCTTTTCCCGTGTAAAGTTTTACACGGGAAAAGACCCGAATACAACAAAACCAGCATACCTACACCCGTGAAAATCTACGAAAACATGTTTTCGTAGATTTTCACGGGTGTAGGTATGCTGGTTTTGTTGTATTCGGGTCTTTTCCCGTGTAAAACTTTACATACGTACATACATACATACTAAATGGTGGAGTAACAAGATATGATTCACCGTAGATCTTCCTTCTCTAAAACCGGCTTGTTCATCTTTGATTATCCCCCCTGAAATTAGCCAATCCTGAAGTTTATAATTTAGGTGTTTGGCATACAGTTTACTAATAATGCTTAGAAGACTAATGGGTCTATAATTGCCTGGGTCATTTCTATTACCTTTTTTATAAATTGGTATGATAATTGCTACTCCCCAATCTCTAGGCATATGGCCTGTTTATCTATAAATGTAAACAGTGATGCTAAAAGTGGAGCCCACCAACTGGCGTTCTTTTTTATTATTTCTGGCAAGACATTATCAGCCCCAGGTGTCTTATTAGCCTTTAGGGCTCCGATCAACCGGGATATCTCTTCTGGTGTAACCAGGTGCCAATAAGGAGTTTGGTCCAAACTAGCTTGGCTCTCCTTGGTTACATAGTCAGGATCTGAATATAGCTCCCTAAAATACTCTTCCCAGGCATGAATCAGAACCTGATTTGTTGGGAGTAAGGGAGGTTTTCCCAATCCCGTGGTGATGTACAAAAAAAGGGATGCATTTTTTGTTCTGACTGCCGTAATTAGTCTATGCCAAGACTCCTTCAGAGCCGCACTTTTCTTTTCTTTTAGCAGTTTCTTATATTGTGCTTTCAGCTGCTTTAAGTAGTAAGTGTGATCCTCAAAGGGGGGGCACTTTTGCTTTTCTTGAATTCCATATTATATATCCTTTTTAATTGCACGCAATCTCTATCGAATCATTTTTTGTTCTTTGAAACTCGCTTTTTGGAGTGAGCTAGTGATCTGTTACTGAGAACCGAATTCAAATTTGAAATTAAGGATTCAAACCCCTCTAGGTAAGATCCTCCACACTTATTTCTTAGTAGAGATGTACGTAGCTCTATGGTTTCAGGGGCTAACATCCATTTGGTAACTTCCTTAGCATTTTTCTCGTTCCATTTAATTTTTACCTGGGTATTTTGAGTCTCTAACCTGGGTAGGTAGGTTGTGCCTGCACTTAGAGATTTCTGGTGCAATGTGACAGTAAGGAGTATTGTATTATGATCGCTTTCCAGTCGCGAGTCTATCTCCATCTTTTGTAAGAACTTCACGAGGTCATATGATATTATCCAGTAATCAACTGTGGATTTTCTTCCTGCTCCCCAATAAGTATATTCTGCTGGAAAGTCACCCCATGGGGACCAGTTAAGGATACAAATGTACAGTCATTTGTCTTACACACAAGCCTGCCCGATTAGTTTTAGGGTCTTTAAATTGTCTGGAATGCAAAGATTCTCCTGTTACATTTTCATCATAGTGAATCTTAAAATGATTAAATAATGCTTGATCATTTGGTCCCATTCTAGCGTTTAATTCCCCCCCCCCCTATAATTATTGCAGCTTTGGAGAATTTGGCTGAACAGCCAAGAATAAAATCTTCTATGCTATCTCAAATCTTGTTAATCACATTATTCTTATTAAGTGGAGGAATATAGATATTAAAAAGCAAAATCTCCACCTGTTTAAATAAGAGTAATGTAGTTACAACCCATGGCTGGAAAGGTGGCAGTGGTACACATTTAAATTGCAAGGATGTATTAACTAATGTCACAATACCCCCTTTAGCTCTCCTCCCCACCTTCCTTGGGACAGCCGGGATTGAGTTAACCCAATAGCCATCTAACTGAATCTCTGTGGAGGCCCAGGTTTCCTGCAAGAAGAGGATGTCAAATTGTGATATATAGTCAAAAAAGAGTTGGTCTTTTGATGGAACAGACCAACCTGCTATATTCCAGGTTATAAAGGAAATTGGGTAATCTTTTGCAGCTCATCAGGAAACTTGATTTATACAAAGGGAAGTTGTCTGGTTGTTACCATGGATTGAGGTGTCATCGCACACCGAATTGGCCTTCTTTAAAAATAGGGAGGACCTGTCTAGGTCATGTGTAGACTCTTGAGGAACTTGTTCAGGGTAAGAGGTTTTAGGACCAGCTAACAGAGCTTGCCATTCCGATGCCTCTTCTCTGGGTGTAGGACAAGGCGTTATTAGGTCTTCTTTCATTCTTTGAGATAGTGGCTCTGACGTGGGTCGACTCTCAGTTTCTTGGTTTGGTGCTGAAGATGCTGAAGGTGTCATGGGATATTCACACAGGGATGAAAACATCTCCATCTCTACTGGGATCTCTAATACCCCCTTTGGGTCTTGGCTTCTATTTTCCATGATCTTGTATTCATGTAATCCCTTGTCCTCTAGGGGAGAAGTGAAAGGCTCAATTATTGGGGAAGCCAGATCTATAAGCGGCTCTGCTGTATCCATTGTGACCAATAAGGATTTCTTTAAATTTTTTAACTTGTATAATATATTGTCTTGTTCTTTCCTTGGGAGAGCGTCAAAAGTGTTAATGAGACCAGCTTCTGTGCTGTTAAGTATCTCTTCACCGGGCAGGGCTGGTTGACTCCCACTGTCTTTCTCTCTCTTTTCCAAGGTTGAAAATGAGGAGGAGGCAGCCACCTTGGGAGCTCGCATGTTAGCTATTAACGGAGTAACCCTTTCCTCACCAAAGACTCTGATGGGAAAGATTTGGAAGGAGGCTAAATATGCCTTCATCTTGAATAACATCTGTGGTATGGTGGGCTGTTTGAAAGACAGGAGACTCCGCTTCCAATTTGGGGCCTCAGTATGCTCCTGTGACAGTGAAGAAGCTGGCTTAGGGAATTTAGTATTGCACTTCTGGAATTCCAACATCCATAATTAAGTCCATTCATATGGATTCTAAAAGCTATCTGTTGGGTTTGTAGTGAGCGATATGATTGTTGTCATTGAGGGAGGGATGCTTTCCTGATTTCTTCTTTATTGATATCTTTTCCTCTTGTTGCCTTGTCTGGGGAGGGACTGTTTTTCTGAGAGGACTGTCACCTTTTATCCGGCTCTTTAACGGTTTCTCTGGCTCTTTGTTCTTTTTCCTTTTCCTTATCCTGCATATGGGAGTTAAGTCTTCTGCAAGAACTTTAGTGGGGGTACCTGGGGCCTGATATTGTACTTGAAGAAAAACAGCTAAATCTTTTTTCAATGTCTCTACAACATGTTGGATGGCAATTAATTGTTCAAATATTGAAACCTCTGTTTGCGCTGTGAGAAGGCATTGTTTTGCCATAAACTCAGTTGAATTTTCCCAAGGTAAACTCTCCGTACTCTGAATTATCTGGTTGTTGGTCGCCTTTTTTGCATTTAGCTCAGCCTCCATATAGGAAGTTATTGGGCTAGTTGTTTGTGAAAAGAGCTGGCTTTCAGTTTGTGTGTCCGCCCCACCCCCCCTGGCCAGATCAGGAAAGTCTAATAAAAGCTGTTTTGCCACATCTTTTTGCCGGTCCCGTTCTAATCTCTCCAGATTGTTGGGGATGGGGGGTGGGGGTTAGTTTTACTTACAGATCTCTTGCCAACAAAGAGCTCCTCAATTCTTGGTTGTTTTGCTGTCTTCACTAGAGGAAGAGATCCCGGTGCCATGGCAGTTTCTTTCTTTTTCCCATGCTTTTTTAAATTCTCAGCAGCAACAAAAGTTTTTGTTTGTATTATGTTCTACACTGTTGTCTCCACCAAAAACTGTTAATTAAATAAAAAAGGATCCAATGGGAGTTCTAAAATAAAATAAAACCGGGAAGCACTATTGCAAACCCACTCCAGCTGCACCGGCTGCAGCTCCCTACCATTTCAGACAAGTGATTGTTCAATATCTAACCAAACCTCCAGTGTTGGAGTACCCACAACTTCTGGTGGCAAGTTGTTTCCCTGAACAATTGTTCTATCAGGAATTTTCTTCTCAGTTCTAGATTGCTTCTTTCCTTGTTTAGAATAGAACAGAATAGAACAGAACAGAATAACAGAGTTGGAAGGGACCATGGAGTTCTAGTCCCTACACCACTTCAGACAAATAGTTGGCCAACATCTTCTTAAAAACTTCCAGTGTTGGAGCATTCACAACTTCTGGAGGCAAGCTGTTCCACTGATTAATTGTTCTAACTGTCAGGAAATTTCTCCTCAGTTCTAAGTTGCTTCTCTCCTTGATTAGTTTCCACCTATTGCTTCTTGTTCTACCCTCAGGTGCCTTGGAGAATAGTTTGACTCCCTCTTCTTTGTGGCAACCCCTGAAATATTGGAACACTGCTATCATGTCTCCCCTAGTCCTTCTTTCTCTTAAGCTAGACATACCCAGTTCCTGCAACCGTTCTTCATATGTTTTAGTCTCCAGTCCCCTAATCATCTTTGTTGCTCTTCTCTGCACTCTTTCTAGAGTTTCTATCCATTGCTTCTTGTTCTGTCCTCAGGTGCCTTGGAGAATAGTTTGATTCCCTCTTCTTTGTGGCAACCCCTGAGATATTGGAACACTGCTATCATGCCTCCCCTAGTCCTCCTTTTCACTAAACTAGACATACCCAGTTCCTGCAACTGTTCTTCATATGTTTTAGTCTCCAGTCTCCTAATCGTCTTTGTTGCTCTTCTCTGCACTCTTTCTAGAGTTTCTATCCATTGCTTCTTGTCTTGCCTTCAGGAACTTTGGAGACAAGAAAGAGACTGTCAGAAGAGAACAGTAGCAGTTTAACAAAGGATTTGTCCTAATTATATTAGGGCAAAAATTTGATGTAACTGAAAAACATGAACATGGTCGTAACAGTGCCAAAATGCTAAAGATATTAATCTACCTGAATCTACAATAGAATTGTTATTGCTTTTACAATTAGTCCTTCACTTATGACCATAGTTGAGCCTGGCAATTAGGATCATAGGTTGTGACATTTGTAAAGCAGGTAATCACAGGACTGACCTGACTTTATGACCTTTTTTGCATCAATCATTAAGCAAATACCGCGGTTGTTATGTGAACCTATTGTAAATTGAGGATTGCATCTGTATTTTGCTTTCTGTAACTGCACTGAGACTCTTTAAATTAACAGTTTAAATTAAAAGTATATTATTTATATTGTTTTCTGTAATACTTCATTAATATACATACCAGTGGGGGTTGCAGGCGGTACACCCCGGTACGGATGTACCGGATCCTGCCTGGAGCAGCGGGTACCATTCCGGTATGGTACTCCGGAGGGCCCACCTGCCCGCCTGCGCTATTTACTGTGTTTTAAAGCTGTCGGTGCTTCCGCGCACGCGCATGGCACATACAGCATCTGCGTGACACTCCGCTGAGCAACTGGAGCATCGCGAAGACTTGCGGAAGCATCATTTGATGCTATAACGCAGGCGCACGCTGGGCGCATGCATGCAGGTGACGCCGGGGCCGTTCCAACAGTACCGGTTGGAACGGAATCCACAACCCACCACTGATACATACCAAATTTATATTTAAATTTTTTTATCCCCCATTTCCATTGAGCTGGAACCAATTTTCACATTTTCCATAAAAGTATCACTGTGGATAATGCAAATTAGAATAATGAGACCATTTGGTGAGACTCATTCACTGTACTTTTTGAGATTTATCTCTACTTGTGTTCAATTGTGCCATCATTGAACAGATCATTGCAGTACCCCAGCCAACCTGTAGAGGGAAGCAGTATTTTTCATAGTGGGAGACAGTGTTTAAATTCAACCTGTTGGGGGCAGTAATGAGCAGTTGCCTAATATTTTTCTCCTCTGTAGCTCACTGGTGGAAACTTTCAGACCCAGATGGCTCCCGGACCTTCCAGAAGTCTGAGGCAGAGGCATTGACTGCTCTGCCATACCACTTGGTAAGTGGCTTGAAAGCTTCTAAGCTTTAGAGAAGCTGAATTTGTCTGAATAAAAGCAGTTTCTTGGAGATTTAAATGGTTATAGGGAAAAACGAGCAAAATAATAGATTCTGTGTACATAAGGAACTGGAAGTACATCTTTTAGGGGGGAAAAATCCATTTTAAAACAGATCTTTACATACAGAGTTCTTTATTTTTTCCCCCTTCTGTTCAGTCATGTCTGATTTTTGGAGGCTCCCTTGCAATTTTAGCAAAGTTTTTTTGGAAGTGTTTTGCCATTGCCTCCTTCCTAGGGTTGAGAGAAAATAACTGGCTCAAGAGCATCTAGTTAGCTTTGTGCCCAAAACAGGACTAGAACTCACAGCCTGCTATTTCCTTTCCTGGCTGGGGAATTCTGGGAGTTGAAATCTACAAATTTCCAAGTTGCCAAAGTTTATTTTTATTTTATTTATTTTGTCAAGCATGTATAAGATAACAGATATAAGTATAAACATGATTATGAATACAGGAAATGGATACGAATAAGTGGGGACAGAAGGACAGCAACAGTAGGCACGCTGGTGTGCTTATGCACGCCCCCTTACAGACCTCTGATGATTGGGGTGAGGTCCACAATAGACAGTTGAAGGTTGAAGCTGTGAGGGTTTGAGGATCTAACTACGGAGTCAGGTAGTGCATTCCAGGCATTGGCCACTCTTCTTGAATTATAATAATTCTTCCACAGATCCAAAGTGGCCATTTGGATGTTCTGGCTTCTTTCCTGACTGATTTAACGGTTATCAGTGCACATCTCCATCTCGGCCTCCTCCGTAGCCTCTCTGAAGCCTATGCACTCTACGGTAAGCCACTTTGGGATTGAAAATAGGGATTCAAAAAGCATTGTTGTGACCCCCTCTCCTCTCCCCAAGTCACAGACTTGGAAAATGGCTGCAACCATTTAGCTGGGAGGGAAAAATTGCAGACTTCATTCAGGGCATGGAGGTCCAACCTTAGCAACTTTAAGTACCTGTGGACTTCATCTCCCAGAATTCCACATGCTGGCTGTGGAATTCTGGGAGTTGAAGTCCACAGGTCTTATAGTTGCCAAAGTTGGACATATCTGATTAAGGGACTGGCCTTGCAAGGGACTTGTTCTGTAGTCATACAAGTACCATGTTTCCCTGAAAATAAGACAAGGTCTTATTTTCTTTTGACCCCCGAAATAAGCGCTTGGCCTTATTTTCAGGGAGGTCTTATTATTTTTGAGGTGCAGGAGGTGGCGAGCATGGTCACCTCACGACTGCTGCTGTGTTTCGCGTCACTGGGTCTGCCACTCTTTTTGCGGTGGCTATTAGTGACAGAAGGGACATGGTGGCTAGGGTTGCGGGAGTGGCCATTACATAAGGGCATGTGGGGTGCATGGCGCATGTTCCCCCTCCCTTTGCCCCCTCCGGCCTCGCCACCTCACCTCGTGTTGTTTGCGCGGCAAGCAACCACAAGAAATGGCGGGAACTGGCTGCGCATGTGTTCAAGTATTTTCAGGGAGGGCTTGTTTTCACGGGAGGGCTTGTTTTAGCGCATGTGCTCAAAAGCCCAATTGGGCTTATTATCCAGGGAGGCCTTATTTTGGGGGAAACGGGGGTATCCTAAAATTGATTGAAAATATGAATCTGTCCTTTGTCTTCTGTAGCAACAGCTGCTGGCTCAGAACCCAGTGAGGCAGTCAACTTATTCTCTGACTTTTTGCAAAGAAACTTTGGGCTGCTTTCCCAGAATCCCCTACTGCTCTTGCAGCAGGCAGCTAATGAACCCAGTTCCTCAGGCCTTTGCTTACAAGCCCAGGTGGCGCTCCAGAAATGTGGGAAACCTTTTCTGAAATGGATTAACAAGCCTGAGAAGGCCCAGCAAACGAGGAGGTAATTCTCTATAGGAAGGATGGGGTCCTTGCCTTCTCATGTCTTTTATCGTCTCCCCACCCCCACCACCCCCAACCCCGCCTCCGTCTTTTATCTGGAAGTTGAGTCATGTCAAAGGGACTTTTTTTTGTTGTTGGTTTGAAACAGAATAACAGAGTTGGAAGGGATCTTGGAGGATCTTGCTCAAACAGGAGACAAATGCCCCAAACTCTTTTGGGGCAGCCAATATTTTGTTGTTTATCCAAATAGCTTCTTCAATCTTGTCAAGTTGGTTATTTACATCCCAAAGACCTTCTGTCTATTCCACCTAGCAATCTTATTCAGATCAGGGGAGAAATTAAGCCACATCAGAGGATATAGATGGGACACTCTAACCAACTTGCTCAGCTTGACTCCAAGTTGCTTTTTCAAAAGGCAACTGACTGTTTTTTTCCCTGAGGAAGAAGAAGTTTCACTTCTCATGCAAGAAGCATCATCAGTTGTCATCCAAGAAGCTTTAGAACCAATGAAGCATGTAAAAGAAATCATGATAGCGTAGGGCAATTTTTAAAAATATACTATAGAATTAGACAATTGGCAAAAACTTTGGGAAAGAAACTACAAACCATGTCAATAGCATATAAAGAAAACCTTTACAAAATGTTCTACAGATGGCATTTGCCACTAGCAAGAATGGCAAAGATGGTCCAAAATACATCACCAACATGCTGGAAATGTAAACAGATACTGGGTTTCTATTACAATATGTGGTGGACCTGTCCAATGGCGAAAAAATATTGGTTAAAGATAAAAAGGTGGTTAGAAAAAATGACAACCAGAAAGAAATAAAACCAGAATTGCTCTTGCTAGGTATATTACTGGGAAAATATAATAAAATAAGTACATATTTAATATTACATGTAATAACATCAGTGAGAATTATATATACACAAAATTGGAAAAACAAATATACCTATATACCTATAGATGAAAATGTAATAAAGAAAATATTAGACTATGTCAAAATGGCAGGTTAATGATGAAAATTATGGATCAAGAGGAAACAATACTATTTAATTTGGGACCTATTTTATAAATGGTTAGAGAATAGAAGCAGAAGTTAGCAATTTATAATTAAGGATGATGAATAAAATAAAAATATATATGTATATGTATGTGTATATGTGTGTGTGTGTGTGTATTTGTGATGTATGTGTGTGTGTGTGTATGTATGTGTGTGTGTGTGTGTGTGTGTGTGTGTATATATATATATATATATATATATATATATATATATATATATATATATATATATATATATATATATATATGTTGTATTTGTACTGATAAATAAATAAAGGGAGACTAGTATAGATCTATTTCGAGCTAATTAGCTCTCATCAGCTAGCCATACCCTTACTGGGATTTGAACCTGGGCTGCATTATATCTTAGGCAGGAGTCTTAGCCACTAAGCCACAGGCTCGCCTCCTTATCATATATATATATATATATATATATATATATATATATATATATATATATATATATATATATATATATATATATATATATATATATATATATATATATATATATATATATATATATATATATATATATATATATATATATATATATATATATATATATATATATATATATATATATATATATATATATATATATATATATATATATATATATATATATATATATATATATATCGTATATATATATATACACACACACCTTATCGTATACACACATACACACACACAGATTATATTTCATTACGGATTAAATTGTATAGAACAATTAGAAGGGAAGATTACATTGTATATTATGAGAAAAATTGTTATAATTATGGTGTGTATAAAACTATGTGTATTTAAAAGAGGTGTGATACAGACAGTACACTGCTGTTGCAGAAATGGAAACATGTATAGCAAAGGAAAATCCATAATAAAAACATTTTTTTAAAAAAAGAACTAATGAAGCTTCTTGGATGAGAAACAAAACATCTTCTTAGAGAAAAGCAGTCCAGTTGCCCTTTGGAAAAGTACCTTTGAAACAGCAATGATCTGGATGATTGAGAAACTCCACATACATTTGCTTAGATGGAAGAACTGCTTGTATAAGCAGCGAAACGTTTTATACCAAAAAGAAAAATCCAGCTGCCATAACTTAATTTCCAGACATCTCTAACTGGATGACTGAGAATCTACATTGTCCTCTTTTCTTTTACTTAACAGTCTCGTTTTGAACCTTCCTTCCACTCCTTCTTCTGTTTCTCTTGCTCCTTCGGGAAAACTGGCCATCGTGGGTACTGTGGAGGGGACATTACACCTGGTAGATGTGAAGACTGGACAGGTAAAAGCGATCCGTGTTCTCAACAACTTTTTAGCTTCAGAAGTATTCAGGAGAAGTTTGCTTCTCAAACTTTTTCCTTCTTTTTTTCAAGTGCCGATCTGAAAGTCTTCTCAAATTTCAAAGACCAGTTGTAAAACTTTTCCTTCCACACCCTTTATTACTTTGAGCAGTCATGAAACAACTGGTCATAACTTGAGGACAGCCTGTATTATAAAAACAATATCAGTGAATGATCTTTATGCCATATCAACAAATTGCCATTGGTAATACGTCCATTTTCATCTTAATAGGAATACCTTGGGAGGTTTTTGAATATATTTTAGTATACATGGGAAACTTAAAAGTCAGTTTAAATGTGGCTGTTGTGATAGATCAGTGATGGCGAACCTATGGCACGTGTGCCACAAGCGGCACGCGGAGCCATTTGTCAGGGCACGCAAGGCGCTGCCCTGTCAGCTGGCCAGCGCGCATGGGCGTGCTGGTCATCTGAGTTCACCTTTTTAAAAGCTATTTTTCGCCTTCCCCAGGCTCCAGAGGCTTTATAGGAGCCCGGGGAGGGCGAAAACAGCCCCCCCACGCCCCTCCAGAGGCTTCAGGGACCGTCCGGAGGCTTCCCTGAAGCATTCGGAACGCTTAAAACCACCGTCCGAGCAAACCGGAAGACTTCCGGTTTGCTCGGAGGGTGGTTTTAAGCGTTCCAAAGGCTTCAGGGACCGTCCGGAGGCTTCCCTGATGCCTTCAGAGCGCTTAAATCGACCCTCCGAGCAACCCAGAAGTCACTTCCGGTTTGCTCGGAGGGTGGTTTTAAGCTTTCTGAAGGCTTCAGGGAAGCCTCCGGACGGTCCCTGAAGCCTCCGGAGGACCTCCGGGGGGCCGGGGGGGGCTCTTTTCACCCTCCCCAGGCTCCTATAAAGTCTCTGGAGCCTGGGGAGGGTGAAAAAAGCATGTAAAATGGGGGGGTCGTGCATTGTGCGCGCATGCGCAATGGGGGGTCGCACGTTGCATTATGGGTGCGGCACGCCCGCACACGCCCCCCCTGCGCTCCCCCCACTTGTGGCACGCGAGCCAAAAAAGGTTCGCCATCGCTGTGATAGATAATGGGTTTATGGGTCATTACCCAAACAAAACCACTTTTAGCTAATTTGGGGTAATTTCTCCAGGTTTTGAGAAGCACCGAATGAGAACATATCTGCAGTTTTTTTAGAGCAATTGTGTGTTTTTGTAGGGCTGCACAGTTGTCACACAATCTTGGGAACAGAAAGAGTTGGTTTAAAGAGCTGCTGAGATATGCTATGTACATGCCTTCCATGTACTTTTTGCCTTTTTAAAAACCATTTTTAACTAATTTTCTTTTTAAAAAAAGAAAGAAAACAAACAAGCAAAATTCAAAAATGATGCAAAGATAATCAATAAACAAACAAATAAGTTACAACCAGGTACCGTTATTGCTCAGTATGGCGTTGATAAAAAGTTAACCATATAAAACAAATATATTATTTTCAGCAGTAAGGAAAAGGAGTTTAGAGATCTGAGCCAAGTGCCACCACGAACAAAGAAGAAAAACTGCTAAAAACAACCTTTTTAATCTTTGAAATTGGAGCCTGCATAGGGTGCTGTTTTATAGCCCTCCGCCCAAATTCACAAAGCAAAAAAATATTTGCATTGGATGAATATGGTTGGGTGAGGGGGGTGATTGGATATGATTTCTGATCGCGAATTCTCCCCCTTCCGATGATTTAGGAACAGAAATCCTTGCTGACCTCCTGTGATGGAATCTCGGCCTGTGCCTTCTTGTCTGAAACAACGGTTTGTCTCGGGGCCTTCAATGGACGCTTTGAACTTTGGAGCCTGAGAGAAGGATGCAGGTATTGCGGGCTGAGGGAAATTTTTTTTAATCTTGAATACAGATAGTCCTGGAATTACGACTGCAACTGGGACCAGAATTTCCTTGGCTAAGCAAGACAGTTATTTAGTGAATCCCGTTCTTGATTTTGCGACCTTTCTTCCCACAGTTTGTTGGAAGAAATGTCCTTCAGTTCCAAGTGGGGAAAAAGACACTGGATTCATGGAGGCTGATTGGAAAGATGGTTTTAATGGTGGACAGGGTTACATGCCTTGAAGATGTTGGGTGAAGAAGAAAAAAAGGAGAGATGCTGAGAGTGCCTGAGTTTTATACCCTCTCTTTCTAATTTGAGCTTGTATTCTTTTTGGTTGTCAGATTTGCAGGGGCAATTCTGTAGGCTCTTCTGAGTCCCAGCTTGGTTGAGCCTTCCTGGATGATGTAATGGATGATGTAGTGAGATGGGTAGAGAGCTTTGGGCAATTCCAAAGTAATAGAATAGTAATAGAAGGAGATACATCTTTGGCTCAGGCCTTAATGGCCCATTGACAAAGGTGCTGTGTGTGTGTGTGTAAATTTCTGCCTCCCTTTTAGAGGAAATATTCTGCCCTTTTAATATTTCCTAAAATATCTCATTTTTCTAGGAGAGGGATGGGTGTTGACTTCCTACAGGTTGTTAAGTGATCGCTGCAGTTGTGAAACCAGTCTAATGGTGGGTTGCAGGTGGCACATCCCGATATGGGCGTACCGGAGCCAGCCCAGAGCACCGGATACCGTTCCGGTACGGTGCTCCAGAGGGCCCGCCCGCCCGCCCACGCTCCTTACCTGTCCTTTAAGCCTTTGGCGCTTCCGTGCACTGCGCGTACGACGCCTGTGCGATGCTCCAGCGAGCAGCTGGAACGTCACGGAGGCTTGCGGAAGCGTCGCAGGCAGGTACGACGCATGTGCATGCCGTGCGCATGTGCACGCGTTCCGCACGCATGCATGTGGGTGACATCAGGGCCGTTCCAACCGTACAGGTTGGAACGGAATCCGGAACCCACCACTGAACCAGTCATAGGATTCCAGGATGCTGCAACATGCTGATTGCCAAACACCCAAATTTTGATCACATAATCATGGGAATTATGTGATAGTCCTAAGTGTAAGGGCCAGTCCTAATTCGTTTTTTTCAGTGCCCTGGCTAAATGAATGGTTGTAAGTCGATATTACCATATTTTTCGGAGTATAACACGGACCAAGATTTTGAAGAGGCAAAAAGGTTTTTGCACTCTGCAGACCTTCCAAAAACAGCCCATTTTTCAGGGTTTTTGAAAAAAAGGGGGGGGCATGCATCACCTTTAGGAGGCTTACAGGGTGCTACTGGGGGTGGGGGCAAAAATGAGCAAAAAAACGGGCCATTTTTTGCTCATTTCCGCCCTCCCCAGCTCCCAGGAGCACTCTGGAAACCTCCTAAAGGCTCTGCACAGCCATTTTGGTGAAGGGGCTGGGGTTTCAGGAGGCCAAAAATGCTGTATTCAGTGTATAAGACGCACTCAGATTTTCACCCTCCGTTTTGTGGGGAAAAGGTGTGTCTTATACTCTGAAAAATATGGTACCTGAAATGGAAGAAACACAGAACAGCAGTTAACCATAGTTGGAGAGGACATGTTAGTTCCAATATTTGAGGAGCTGCCAGAAAAAAGAGGGAGTCAATTTATTTTCCAAAGCACCTGAAGGCAAGACAAGAAGCAATGGATGGAAACTAATCAAGGAAAGAAGCAACCTAGAACTGAGGAAAAATTTCCTGACAGAATAAATATTTAGTGCAGTGGTGGGCAACCCGCGGCTCGGGAGCCACATGCGGCTCTTTACACCCTTTAATGCGGCTCTTCTGTGTGCCGGGTGCCCGCTCCCCTCCCTCCTCTCGGGCTTCGGAGGGAAGCTTCTGCAAAAGCCCAGGCGAGTGACAACCAATTTTGGTCCTATGACTGCAGAATGCTGCAAAATACCATAAATGCAGGCCAGTTGTTGAGTGTTTCAAATGTGATTGGAACACTCAACAAGGTGACCACAGTGTGTGTGTGTGTGTGTGTGAGAGAGAGAGAGTGAGTGAGAAAGACAGACAGAGAGAGGAACAGAGAGAGGGAGTGAGTGAGGGAATCAGAGAGAGACTGACAGACACACACACACACACACACACACAGACAGAGAGAGACAGAGAGGGGGAGGGAGGGAGAGAAAGATAGACAGACAGAGAGACACACACAGAGTGAGTGATTAAGTGAATGAGTGAGAGACAGACACACCCACATACACAGAGTGACAGAGAGAGAGGAAGGGAGGGGAGAGAGACAGAGGGAGAGACAGAGACAGACACACACACACACAGAGTGAGTGAGAGACAGACAGACACACACACACACAGAGTGACAGAGATGGGGGAGGGAGGGAGAGAGAGACAAAGAGCCAGAGAGAGAGAGAGAAAGAAAAAGAAAAAAAGAAAGAAAGTGGGAGAGAGAGATGAAATTAAAAACAACAACATACAAACCTGACTTACTCAAACTATCCAAGGAAATGCAAGGCCAATGTTCACATTAGTGGTTGTGACTTTGTCAGTCAATGTCAGGATGTAATTTTCTCTACATTGTAAGGCAAATTTTACGGAATTTAACGTTATCGATAAATAATATCGTTCTAAAGTTTTTGTTTTATTAGTTGTGTTATTTGTATCCTCCCGACCTATGTGGATACTTGCATGCAGAATATTCTCAATAAAAACTTATTGAAACTAAAAACAGTGTACCATCCTATGTATTTTCGGTTTTAAAAATGTGGCTCTCAAAGTAAATTTCAATCGTGGTTTTGGCGAGATTTGGCTCAGTTGAAAAAAAAGGTTGCCCACCACTGATTTAGTGGAACTGCCTCCAGAAGTTGTGGGTGGTCCAACACTGGAGGTTTTTAAGAAGAGATTAGACAACCCTTTGTCTGAAATGCTATAGAGCCGTGATGGCGAACCTATGGCACGCGTGCCACAAGTGGCACGCAGAGCCATTTGTCAGGGCACACAAGGTGCTGCCCTGTCAGCTGGCCAGCGCGCATGCGCGCGCTGGCCAGCTAAGTTCACCTTTTTAAAAGCTATTTTTCGCCTTCCCCAGGCTCCAGAGGCTTTATAGGAGCCTGGAGGGGGCGAAAAGAGCCTCCCCCACCCCCCCGGAGTGACTTCCGGTTTGCTCGGAGGGTGGTTTTAAGCGTTCCGAAGGCTTCAGGGAAGCCTCTGGACAGTCCCTGAAGCCTCCGGAGGGCCTCCGGGTGGTCGGGGGAGTCTCTTTTCGCCCTCCCCAGGCTCCTATAAAGCCCCTAGAGCATGGGGAGGGCAAAAAAACCATGTAAAAATGGGGGAGTCGCGCGTTTTGCGCACATGCGCACTGGGGGGGGTCGCACGTTGCATTATGGGTGCGGCACGCCCGCACTCGACCCCCCTGCGCTCCCCCCATTTGTGGCACGCGAACCAAAAAAGGTTCGCCATCACTGCTATAGAGTCTCCTGTTTGAGCAGAGGTTGGACTAGAAGACTTCCCAAGTCTCCTTCAACTCTGTTATTCTGAAAGAAAGGAGACTGAGATGCCACCCATGGAATTAATTAGATTGGAGAATGTTGACAGCCTGTATTTGTAAAATTTAAAGTGGGGTTACAGTTTAAAATCTTGGGATGGGCAATTTGATGGTATTGAGCGGCCTGTAGACCCCGAGTCCTCTTTGTCAGCATCTCTGAATCTCCCTCCAACCACAAATGCAAAGATCAGGACATAATTTCTGCCCATTTTGAGATAGGAAGTGTAATAAACGAAACTGCATTTAATTTAGAGCCAAACTATTTTTAAAAAGGCTGTTCTGTCTTCACTTTTCTTGCACTGTTAGCTCTTTTTTTTTTCTTGTGTCCTTCTTTGAGGCTTAATACTCCTGCCACAGTGGAGGAGTTTATTGTGAAAATGTTAGTTTACCAAGATGGCAAAATTAACTTGTTTGATTAGAAGAAGAAAAATAAGAAAAACTTCTTTGAAAAACTATAAGCCTGATAGGGAATTTTTGCTGAAAGAATGAACAAAAAATGATAATGATGATTTATGATTTGGGTGACTAGAAAAGATGCAGATTAAGGAAGGGATGGACGTGATTTATTCAATATCTAGGAAAAAGATTTCAGATATTTCAACTTAAATATTTCAGGAAATAAAGGACAGCCATTTGTTGTTCGGTTAAGAGGGGCGGTAAGTAGTGAACTGTTACAGAGTAGGTTGGAACTCCATATATTTCATAACTTTTGTTTCTTCTTGTTGTACATTGTCTCTGGTTTTTGTTTAAACTGTTGATTACCTGACATAAAACTCCTAATAAATATACATTAAAAAAAAGACTTAGTGATCCTGCATTAATTCAGATCACCTAGCAACCACATTTGAGTTTCCTTCTGTTTCTTTATTACTTTAGGATCCTCAGCAAGGACGCTCACAAGGCCCAAATTACAGACTGCTGCATCAATTCAAATTGTAAACTATTAGCTTCAGTATCACTGGATGGCACTCTTAAGGTATTATTGGCTGGGTTTAGGGGATGGGGCGGCGGCACAAAGAACTGGATTTAAGCATAAATTAAACCAATACAGCTTAAAACATTGTTTCTCAATCTTGGCAATTTGATGGCGTGTGGACTTCAATTCCCAGAATTCCCCAACCAACATGGCTGATTGGGGAATTCTGGGAGTTGAAATCCCCACACCTTCATTGTCTGAGAGGGGGCCTCATAATTTCAGATTTTTAAGTTTATTTGTCTCCGTTTTATTATAATGTTCTATATGAAAGTCTGTATAGATTAACTTTCCTATTTGGCTCACATGACCTCATTAATTTATTAAAATGTGCTTTGTTTTTACATATATTTTTACCTCCTGTTCAAAGAGGGCTGTTTTCCGCCCATCGCAGATTGGGTAATACATCTTGCTAGCAGTTCAGTTATTACACTGCCTACTTCTCTGTCACCAATTGCCCAATAGAACCATTATAGCTTCTCATACTTCAGGGGTTCATTATGTCTATATTCAGAACTGAGGGTAATAGTTGCAACAATTATAATTGTGTTTGAATCTTGTACGTTGATATGGCCTACAGACTAATCAAATAATAATGATGTGGCAGTGCCTGGAGACAGCAGAAATAAGGGAAAGAACTGGAGAAGATAAACAAAATACAAAGACCTGCAAATAGAAATAGGCCGACTATGGCAAAGGCAAGCAAGGGTAGTCCAAAAGTAATAGTTCCAACTGGAGCACCACTTGAAAACCACAGTACCAATAGTAATAGGCGCCTTGGGTGCAGTGCCAAAACAACTGGAGCGCCAGTTGAAAACCAAAGGCATTGACAAATTTGCCATCAGTCAATTGCAGAAGGCAGCTTTACTGGGAGCTGCTTCCATTCTGTGACAATATCTATAACGCTGTCAAACATCCAGATTTGCCTATCCCAGGTCCTTGATAAGGACTTGATAGGTAGACAACAATGCCAAACCCAGACTGAACATCTGGCTGACGATGATGATGATGATGATGATGATGATGATGATGATGATGATGATGATGATAATAATAATAATAATAATAATAATAATAATAATAATAATAATGCGCAAGAACAAGCTATCCGAACAAATGCCATTAAGGCCAAAATCGAAAAATCCTCTGATGATGCCAAATGCAGACTCTGCAAAGAAGTTGATGAAACTGTTGACCACATACTCAGCTACTGTAAAAAAATCTAATTATAAATTGCGGCACAATTCAGTAGCACAAATGATCCACTGCAATTTGTGCAAAAATTATGATATTAAAACAACAACAAACTGGTGGGAACATAAGCCTGAAAAAGTCACCGAAAATCAGATGGTCAAGATCCTATGGGATTTTCGTATACAAACAGACAAAATACTGGCGCATAACACACCAGACATCACACTGGTTGAGAAAAATAAGGTTACAATCATAGCCATCGCAATACCAGGTGATAGCAGGGTCGACGAGAAGGAACATGAAAAAATCGCGAAATACCAGGACTTAAAAATTGAAATTAAACGATTATGGCACAAACCAGCAGTGGTAATTCCAGTGGTAATCGGCACACTGGGTGCTATTCCAAAAGCACCGGAATTACATTTAAAACAGTTAAAACTTGCCAAAATCGCCATCAGTCAAATGCAAAAAGATGCACTGCTTGGATCCGAACGTATATTACGAAAATACGTTACGACATCCTAGGCCCCTGGGTGGGGCCCGACTAGTAATCAATGCCAAATCCGGCGAAACAACTGGCCGCTGTGATACAATTGTATAGTAGTAGTAGTAGTAGTAGTAGTAGTAGTAGTAGTAGTAGTAGTAGTAGTAATTAGCTTATGGCTAATGGAGAAGAACTGGGTGAAGTTGAAATTAAATGAGGCATTTTCCAGGGTGATTCTCTTTCACCCCTATTTTTTATACTCTCAATGCTACCACTGACAACCATTTTGAAGAGGGTGAACTGTGGATATGAACTTGCAAAGAAAGGACTGAAAATTTCACACTTGGTGTACATGGATGATTTGAAGCTGTTTGGCAAAACAAAAGCTGAATTGAATTTATTAATGGAAAGCACAAAAGAATTTAGCCAAGACATTGGTATGCAATTTGGAATTGACAAATGTGCAACAATGGCAACCAAGGCAGGCAAGGTCCTAGAAGATGATGGAATACAAATTGAGAATGAAGAAATGATAAAGGCAATAAAACCTTTATCTATGAGTACTTGGGGATTTTAGTGGCCTCTGACTTAATGCATAATAAGGAATTAACCTCAGCCAAATACATTCGACGAATTCGCAAGATATTAAAGTCCAAACTGAGTGGAGGAAACATCATAAAAGCCATAAAGACCTGGACTATACCTGTAATTCGATACTCTGCAGGAATAATTGACTGGACCCAGATGGAGTTGGACAATTTGGACAGAAAAACAAGAAAGCTTATGACAATGAATCATGATTTGCACCCTAAAAGTGATGTTGACCGATTGTATCTACCAAGAGCAGAGGGTGGTCGAGGAATCCTACAAGTAAAGCAGACTGGAAGAAGAAAGACACAGCTTGAATGACTACATCCAGAAAAGTGAAGAACCAATGATTAAGGAAGTAAATAAAGGAGGCCTTTTGAAGACAACTAAGTTAAAAGCTGAATATAAGAAAGAAGTAATTGACAAGGGAGCTGAAAATTAGAAAAACAAAATGCATGGCCAATACTTGAAAAGTATTGAAGGCAAAGCTGGCCAAAAACTAACTTGGAACTGGTTAAGATCAGGAGTACTGAAAAAAGAAACAGAAGGCTTTATTTTGGCAGCTCAAGAACAAGCCTTAGCCACAAACTGCATGAAGGCAAAATTTCAACATGTTACCACCAACAGCAAATGTCGCCTCTGTAATGAGAAAGATGAGACAGTCGACCCCTTGATCAGCGGGTGCAGCAAAATTTCACAAACTGACTACCTACAGCACCATGACCGCGTTGCTAAGATTATTCACTGGAAATTGTGCCAAAAGTTTGGATTTGAGTACAGCAAAAACTACTGGGACCATCAGGTTGAGAAGGTTTTAGAGAATGAGAAAGTCAAGATCTTGTGGGACTTCAGAATCCAGACTGACAGGCACTTGGCCTACAAAAACACCTTACATAACAATAATTGAAAAGAAAAAAGTATGTTTCATTGACATTGCAATACCTAGTGATGCACAAATTGAAGATAAACAGCAAGAAAAAATCACAAAATATCACTTGCAAATTAAGGTTGAGAGACTGTGGAAAAAGAAATCATGTGTTGTCCCAATTGTAATTGGAGCCCTTGGAGCAATACTTAAAGGGCTACCTTGCTATTTGGAAATTCTAAATTTACCTGACTTGAACATTCTGACTCTACAAAAAAACTACCCTACTTGAAACAACTGATATCCTCCGATGTTACCTTAACAGTTCCTAGGTCCTTGGTTAGGACTCGAGCTATTGAGCTACCAACTAGCCCCAAAGGCTATGAATCTCACCAAAGATTAACATAATAATAATGATAATGATAATAATAGTAAAAGGGCCTTGGTTAGGACTCGAGCTGTTGAGCTACCAACCAGCCCCAAAGGCTGTGAATCTCACCAAAGATTAACATAATACTACTACTACTACTAATTATAATAAAAACAGTGATACTTATTTTCATTGGGGCACTTGGTACCATGTCCAAGAATTTTATAAAACACATCAAGAAATTGCAGATTCCCGTAATAACACCAGGGGAAATGCAAAAAACTGTGCTACTCAGAACATCATACATCTTAAGAAGGTGCTTGGTTGATACCTAGGATGCTGCCAGCAACCAGTATCAACCATTAGCACCAGTCAATGGTATTTATGATGCGCTTTTGAATGTTCAATTGTCTGAGTTTCATGTTTAATGAATAAAGTATAATAATAATAATAATAATAATAATAATAATAATAATAATAATAATAATAATAATAATAATAATAATAATAATAATAATAATAATAATATAAATTGACAAAACCCTCAATTTTTTTACTATTTTTAAAAAATCAGCTCTGGGAAGCTGCCCAAGGACATGTGCTCCACCAGTGGGACTTCTCGTGCCCTTTGAACTGCGTGATCTTTCATCCAAACAGTCAGTTTGTGGCTATCGGTGGATGGGACAGATCAGTTACTGTCTTGGATACAAATGGAATGAGCAAGATCTCGGTGAGGTTGAGAGGGACTCGGTGTATAACTGGGAGATGGATGATTGATGAAGACATGTCAATCAATGGAACCGGCTCTGGGAGTCTTGAGGAAGCAGGCAGTTGTCTTTGACCACCATTGTCTCTTGCAGGTCATGAAGGATCATGATGCCTCCGTCCACTGCATTTCCTTCTCTTCCACTGGGAAAGTTTTGGCGGCAGCTACTTTGGCTGGTTCCATCACCCTGTGGTCGTGGCAGGAGGCCATCATCCTGGGTTCATTCAAGGCCCACTCTGGATGCACCTCGGTGGCTCGGTTCCTTTCCAATGAAAAACTTCTCACCGCAGGAGAAGACTGCAAGGTGCAACTTTGAGCATGCTGAATGAGGTTGAAGATTGATGACAGGGACATAAGGGTTGATGAATTGGTTCAAGATTGGTATTACAAAATTCTATTGCACTTATAATGTACCAATCTTGATTTCAATAATTTCAATTTCTGCTGGAACCATCCAGATATAATGTATTTATGTATATATGTATATGTATATGTATATGTGTATGTATGTATGTATGTATGTATGTATGTATGTATGTATGTATCAGCGGTGAGCTCCGGATCCCGTTGCAACCGGTACTCTGCAACGGTGCCAGGTGTCCAACATTGGCGCGGGTGCTGCGCATACATGCGCATCCACCGCCTGCGACACTCCAGTTGCTTGGCGGAGTGTTGCGCACGCGCTTTACACTGTGTGTGTGCGTGTGTAAATGGCCTGTTTTCTTCAAATATCGGTAAGGAACAAGGGCGGGCTGGCGGGCGCTCCAAAGCACTGTTCCAGTACGGTGGCTGCTGCTTCCGGCAGGCACCAGTATGCGCGTACTGGGGCGTACCGCCCGGAACCCACTACTGGTATACATGTATATATGTATGTATATATGCGAGAGAGAAAGAGAGATACAGTATCTATATCTATATAGATATAGATTAGATATAGATATAACTCTGGATGGTTCCCAATTAGCAATAATCTAGTGTAGACTTCTGTAAATTCATCGATATATATTACTTTTATTGAGATTATTCTCTCTTCCCCCCTCACTCTCTTTATATATATAAATTAATAATTAAAAATGATTTGTCATGAGAATAGAATAAAATAGAATAGAACAGAACAGAATTAAATTCTTTATTGGCTAAGTGTGATACACTCCAGTCCATAAACTCTCGGTGTACATCCATGTAAATCAAGCGATAAATCATGATAATAACTAAAAATAAAACAAATAAAGATAACAATAAAAGTAAGATCTACAAATATAAGCCCATGCAGCTTTTCCTTTATAAAGAAGGCATTTGAAATACCCATAGTTTATGGGAAGGAGTGAGGAGATTCAAACTGAGTGAGGATTCTGAGATACCCAAGGAGCCCAGCCTTAGGACAAATTGGTTTCTAATTCAGTTTTCCAACTCAGAAACAGTCTACAACATGCAGCATTAGTTCACTTTCTAACCCATTCGTTCCACTGGAAACCCATTTTCATTATTAAATAAAGACACACCCATTCATATGAAATCCGACGCACTCTACATTGAGATTTAGCCACAAATAGGACAAACCAATGAAATGTTGTCTAATTGATCATTTTGTCTTGATGCACAGGTTCAGATTAGCAAAGGTCACTTGGGGCAATTTTGGAGCACTTTAGGATCAAGAACTCTTTCCCCGGCCCTGTGCGTGGCCTCAAATCTTGATGGAAGCCAGTTGGCCGTGGGACACCATTCAGATGGCATCTTGATTTACAGCCAGCCTCGGCGTAAGACAATTATGGTTGGAAGTTTCTTCTGGAGGGTTGATGCAGTTTGATTCATTTATTATGGGGAACTGTGGCAAAACCAACCTTCCTTCCTTCCTTCCTTCCTTCCTTCCTTCCTTCCTTCCTTCCTTCCTTCCTTTTATCCCTCCCTCTCTCCCTCCCTTTCTTCCTTCCCTCACTCCCTCCTTTTTGTTCATCTACTCGATCTATCTATATATCCATCCATCCATCCATCCATCCCCCCTTCTCTCTCTCTCCATCCTTCCACCCCTTAATTTCATTCCCAATTATTTGATGTCTGAAACAGAACATCAAGTGTTTATTACTTGAAGTGTAGAAACCGTGTTTAATTTCTAGCCTCATCCTAATTACTGACTCTTTCAGCTGAGGTTCTACAGGATGATCAATGTCCTAGATCCATGATGGTGAACCTATGGCAAATGGGCCACAGGTGGCACCCAGAGCACTCTTTGTGGGCACGCCAGCTGTTGCCCCAGCCCAGCTCCTCTATGCATGTGCGCACGCCAGCCAGCTGATCTTTGGGTTTCCACCGTGCATGCATGGGGAATGGGATACATGCTGGGAATGTGCGTGTGCATGCGTATGCGGGCAAGACATCGGCACGGGGGTGCTTGCGCTGCATTTTGGGGGTCCGTATGAATGTGCACCCCCTGCCACCCCATTCTGGCCCTGGAAGGCCTCCTCCACCTACCTGGAAGCCAAACAGGTGAGGGGGGAGGGGGCGCATGCATGGGGATGCGTGGACATGCACGAGGGTGCACGCACAAGGATTTCACACGCATGCTTTGGGCACTCGGCACCAAAAAAGGTTAGCCATCCCTGTCCTAGATGAGCTGTAATTTGGATCAAAAGAACTGAGCGGAAGCTAATTCCCTGGCAAGGGTGCCCATCGGAAGAAGAGCCCAACCCACAGTTGTGCAAAGCCCCTCCTGGCCATGACAGCCATCTGATGACTCAGGAGTCGTGAGTCCAGGAGAATCCACAAATTATGCACTGGGTCTATTTGGGGAAGTACCACTGCCTCCAAGACCAAAGGTGGCAATTCTCCATGGACCAAAGAACCCCAAACCCACAACCACTCAATCTTTCAGGGATTCAGTTCCCAAACCCATAGCCCCCCATCCAGCCCCGAACACAGGGAGGGCTAATCTTTTTGTTGACGCATGCCAAAAGCGTGCACATGCGCTAAACAGTGCACACTTGTGTGCACACCCATAATACAATGCACCCAACACCCCCTGTTTGCCAGGCCCTCTTGCGCATCCGTGTGCAACTCCCCCTGCGTCACCCCTTTACCTATGCATGGGCGTGTGACTGCCAAGCCCCGTTTTGGGCCTAGCAGGCCTCCCTGAAGCCTCCTGCGCCCAAAAACAGGGCATGGGGGGCATGCCACCACCCTCACAATCCCCCCTCCCCCTGCACATGCACGCTTGCCTCCCCTCATGCACGAGCATCTCCTGCATGCGCCCTGGCTCCTCCCCACGCATGCACGGCAGAGACCTGAAAATCAGTTGGTTGGCGGGAGGCGGGTGCGCCTGCGTGGTGGAGCTGAGCTGGGGTGACGGCTCGCCTGCCCCCAGAGACGGCTCCGTGTGCTACCTGTTCTTTGTCACTAGAGTATGAAACATTGCATAGTTTTTTAACTTATGTATGTTCTTTCATTCTTGTAGGCTTTCAGACAACCCCGGTTCATTTGCAAGGAAGCGATGTGGCCGTCTGTAGCCTGGCCTGGTTACACCATGTATTTTTGGTTGCGGGCCTCGGCGATGGGTCCTTTTGTATCTGGAAGACTTTTGAGAGCAGCTCCAATTGCTGCCATCAGTTCAAGGCCCACGAGAAAGCTGTGATGGGCCTTGCGGTGTCTGATAAGCTGGTGGCTTCTGTCTCAGGTGAGTCCAGGGGGGATTGCTTGGACCAATCAGTGGTTTTTTTGAGGACTTCAAGAACCAGAACGGATTTGAGCAAAGAAAGGGAGTCACTTGTGGGAGGATTCAATGAAATTGCAAGTAGCAGTATCTGGCTAAGCTTGTCTAGGCTTGATAACTAAGTAGGATTCAGTTTAGTTGGAACTTGGGGGGCAGACTAGCAGAAAACCCCAGGTTTTTAGAACAGATTGAGAAGCCAAAACCTACAGCAGTGATGTCAAACCAGCAATGTCCCAAAGGTGCTTTTTTCAGGAGGCAACTGGACTTTCTTCTTTTTTGCTTTTGAAAATGTTTTGCTTCTCATCCAAGAAGCTTCTTCAGCTCTTGACTGAATGGTGTGGAATGGAAGGATTTATATTCCTTACAGATGGCTGGTCATTTGCATCCTTTTAGAAGGTCCTTGAAGCACTTGGAGATTTATCTCTGTCCTCAGGGTCACCTGAGTAATTGCCCCTAATTCCTGTAGTCTGCAATTTTTTTCCCCTCTGGAAATCCATTCCTGCACTCACACCATTCAAAGGGTGTCCATCCCAAATTGCATAGCTTAAAAATCTGTAGAGATTCTCAGTCATCCAGGTCGTGGTTGTCCCAAAGGTGCTTTTTTCAGGAGGCAACTGGACTTTCTTGTTTTCCTTTTGAAGACGTTTCACTTCTCATCCAAGGAGCTTCTTCAGCTCTGACAGGATAGTGGAGCATGGAAGGATTTATATTCCATGCTTCCAGTTCCTGTACACTGCGTTTGTTTTCCTCTGGAAGTCCATTCCTACTCCCACACCATTCAAAGAGTGTTCATCCCAAATTTCCAGATGAATTTCAGAAGGGAAAAAAATTGCAGACTATAAGAATCAGGAGCACTACTCAGGTGACCCTGAGAACACAGGTAAACCTCCAAGTGCTTCAAGGACCTTCTAAAAGGATGCAAATGACCAGCTGTCTGCAAGGAATACAAACCCTTCCATGCCCCACTCTCCTGTCAGAGCTGAAGAAGCTCCTTGGATGAGAAGTGAAACATCTTCAAAAGAAAAACAAGAAAGTCCAGTTGCCTCCTGAAAAAGCATCTTTGGGACAACCATGACCTGGATGACTGAGAATCTCTACAGACACTTCTATGTTCCAAGAAAATTCCATTAAATCACTTAGGAATTTAACTTAACTTCAAGGAGACCTCACTTTTCTTCTTTTGGTGAATACAAATATTTGTCTCATTTAATTAAACATTTGTGATAACATGAGGAAGGAAGAACCTCACTGTAGATAACACAGACCCTACTTTTTATAGGTTTTGGTAGAGATGCGTATAGTTAGAATTATGTGGGAGGGTTTGTTGTGTACAAGCAGGTTTATTTTTGACTTCAATGGCAACTGGATTACTCTTAAGATCCCAGCTTGGATCTTAAAGTCCTGGCAGTCAGTTGGTTTTCTTGATCCTTCTAATTCCAGCCAGACTCTTTTCAGGAGCAGAGATGAATTATGCAATCTGGAATGAAATATTTGCAAAAGGTGTCTCTGGGTGTGTTCAGAATGCTTGTGTTTAATTACTAAGTCACCCGCCCGCTTTATTTGTTTAGTTTTTGCAAGCCAGTTTTACAATAAAGAGGCAGTGCTTGTAAGAACAATACCACCTGGGAAGGGAGGAGAATGGGGTTTATATTTGAGTTTAAAATATCAATATCCAGGTGATTGTAAGGTTAGAAGAAGGAGATATTGAAATAATTCACATGTTCTGTGAAACCACTAAAAGAAATATATTGCCCTAACTTCTAAGTTACTGTTCTAACCAAGGTTTCCCAAGAACACGAAACAAACTCCATGTCCTGACAAAACCCCCTTTTATTAATTTACTGGGGATTCTTCTCATTCACGTTCAGCAAAGTCTTTGGAGGGAGGATTTACAGTCACAGACCTTATCTGGCTTGGAGAGCTGCTAGGCCGATATCTGCAAAACTCGGCAAGGAGTTCCAGAGTGTCACAAACCAATTAAGCGAACTAATTGTCTCCTGCAAACTCCACTCCCCTTTCACTCCTCTTTTATTTCCTCTGGGAGGGGCCATTCACCGTCCACCTGTGCCTTACTCTGAAGTCGACCCCTGTTCTTTAGCTGTTCCCTTCGTCTGGCAACTCTGCGCATGCGCACACTGGGAACAGGCTCCAGCTGTTCCTCTGCCTCATTGATGTCTGACTCTGAAGGCAGCTGATAACTGGCATACGGCTCTGGCCCCCTCTCTGCCTCCAACACAGAGCCCTCATCAAAGCCTTCCCCAGACTCCAGGACTGGCCCATGTCCCTCCTCAACCTCCTCACTGTCCGAATCTGCTGCCAGCTCCACTGGCCGCTTGCAGGCCACAACAGTTACAAAATTATTGACTTGTCTTCACTTTCACTTTCATCTATATATTTCTTTTTCCAGAGGATTTCACCGTTGGGCTGTGGCTTTCAGAGACCCTGAGACCAGGACCTGCCTTGGATGCCGGCATCTCACCACTCTCCATCCTCCGTGGTCACACTTCTGGGGTGACCTGTTGTGCCTTCAGCCTTGACGGCAACTACCTTGCTACCGGAAGCAAAGACCGGGTAAGGCTGTCTTACGACCTTAACCAACGGTGGGTTCTGGATCCCGTTGCAACTGGTACGGTTGCAACGGGGCCCGGAGTTCTCCACATGAACACGCGCAGTACACTCGCACACATGCGCAGTGCGCGCATGCGTCCTACCCTCCAGCAACGCCTCCGCGATGCTCCAGCTGCTCGGTGGAATGTTGCGTAGGCGCTGTACACGTCGTGTGCGTGTGTGGAAGCGCCGAAGGGTTTAAAGACAGGTAAGGACGACGGGCGGGCGGATGGGCCCTCCAGAGCACTATACCAGAACGGTACCCGGTGCTCCGGGCAGGCACCGGTACACTCATACCGGGGCGTACCGCTTGCAACCCACCACTGACCTTAACCCAAGGGCAGAAGAACTTTAGCATGCACCAAAGAAGATGGGATACAGCTTCTGGGGTACAGCTTCCCTGTCACACCTAATTTGCCCCATGATACTCCAGTCCAAGAATATTGGTGCATTCATCAGTTCTGCAGTGGGATGGTGAGGTTCCATCTCCTAACAAATGCCTGCTGGAATGGTTTGCTCACCTGGTCACCTGCTTTCAGTCCTTCATAGCCTACATATTAATCTTTCTGGCCAATGAGAAATGGGTGCCTAAGAAAGTAGGAAGAAGGAGGGTGGAGGCTAAAACATATAGAGAACGGTTGCTGGAATTGGCTCCGTCTAATTTAATGAAAAGAAAGACTAGGGTTGACATGATAACAGAGTTCCAATATCTCAGGGGCTGCCACAAAGAAGAGGGAATCAAGCTATTCTCCAAAGCACCTGAGGGTAGAACAAGAAGCAATGGGTGGAAACTAATCAAGGAGAGAAGCAACTTAGAACTAAGGAGAAATTTCCTGACAGTTAGAACAATTAATCAGTGGAACAGCTTGCCTCCAGAAGTTGTGAATGCCCCAACACTGGAAGTCTTTAAGAAGATGTTGGATAGCCATCTTTCTGAAACGGTATAGGGTTTCCTGCCTAGGCAGGGGGTTGGATTATAAGATTTCCAAGGTCCCTTCCAACTTCTATTCTATTCTGTTCTGTTCTTATTCTCTTCTCTTCTCTCTTCTCTCTTCTCTCTTCTCTCTTCTCTCTTCTCTCTTCTCTCTTCTCTCTTCTCTCTTCTCTCTTCTCTCTTCTCTCTTCTCTCTTCTCTCTACTCTACTCTACTCTACTCTACTCTCTACTCCACTCCACTCTACACCACTCCACTCTACTCTACTCTTATTCTACTCTGTTCTTATTCCATTCCATTCCATCCATTCTATTCTGTTCTATTCATTTAGAAGGCAAGATATCAACTGTGGTGAAAGAAAGTCTGTTTGGTAACAAATGAATAGGGCAAAAATGGCTACAATTCTTTGCTTTGAATGTGTCTTCTCCCAATCTCAGGCCTTGTTTCTCTGGGATGTAAGGAACCCTCTTCAGAAGGCTCCCTCTCTCTTGCGCTCCCTGCTTTTCTGCCACCAGGACTGGATTTCCAGCTGTGCTTGGATTGGCACCATGTTGGTGAGTTTGGAGAAATTCAAAGAGCATGCACTTCTGGGCTCCTGAGGAGGAGAGTCTTCAAGGGGCTGGGTTAGTTCTTGTCATTGACGTAGCATTTGCAAGTCCACTTTTGTGAATTACTAGGAAAAGAGAGCCAGGCTAGAAACCAGGAGACTTAGACATGAAAACTGGCTGGGTGACTTTGGTTAGGTTAGGTTTAGGTTTATTAAATTTATAGACCGCCCCCTCTCCCCGCAGGGACTCGGGGCGGTGACTTTGGGCCCATCACTTTCTCTTAGTCCCGTTCACCTCACAGGGTTGTTGTTGTGGATAAGATAGGAAGAAGTATTAGGTATGTTCGTAGCCTTGAGTTATTTTTAAAAATGGAAATAAATCTTTTTTAAAAATGTGTGGCAGATGGGAATTTTCCTCTGAGTCCATCAAAGAGGTAGCCCTCTCTTACCATTAATGTCTTCAGCCAGCCTGGATTTCCAAAAAAGAAGAAATAAAAGAAGTAGCGAAGTGCCCCAAGGAGAACTTGCTGACTTCACCTACATGCGGCTTTCCGAGAAAGAGAGAGTAGAAACGCAGAGACAGAGAAAGAGAGTGAGAGAGATACAGAGGGAGAGAGAGAAAGAGTCATAGAAAGAGAGGAGGGATCGGTTGATGGGCAAGGGTCTTTGGTGAGGGCTTTCTCTGAGCCTGACCTCCTGGGTGGGTGTACGAGGTTTGGTGGGGCCAGCTCCTTTTTCCCGCTGCCCTGAACCACTTAAAGCTGTGGCTGGGCGCTGTTGGCCCGTCCCCCTTTCTGATGTCCCCTCCCACCAGATCTCATTCCCACCCCATCAGCCCTCGTGTTAGTGAGGCTGGCGTCGGTTACAGCTCGACCAGGGTAGTGTCTCGGGGCAAAGAGCAGGTTGCGCATCTCCTCAAGCGACAGCACCAACAAAGGCTGGAAGAAGCTCCACAAGAGTGAAGCACTGGAGAATCAGGCTGCTTTCCCATCCCCCACTGTCGCCCTTACCTTCTCAGGCCAGGCGAGGGAGGGGAGGGCAAGGGGCGGGGCCAGCCAGTGATGGGACAGGGAGCCGCAGCAGAGGGCCCAAAGAGATACATGCAGCTCCAGAGCCAGGGGTTGCCGACACCCGGTCTAGTGTAGGGGTGTCAAACTCGATTTTATTGAGGGCCACATCAGAGTTGTGTTTGACCTTGGGGGGGCTGGATTCAGCCCGCAGGCCTTGAGTTTGACACCCCTGATCTAGTGGTTAGGGTGCTGAACCTGTTGAACGGAAGTTTGGCAGTTCGAAACTCAAGTACCATGTGACGGAGTACAGTTGCTTTTTGGGGGGGTTCATTCTTATATAGGGTATATTAGAATTGGTGACCCTTTGAGAGTAGTATGCAATGAAATTTCATTTTAATGTATGCCAATTAGTGTACATTTAAAGTGACAATAAAGTTATTCTAAGTCCTGTTCTAGCTCCAGCTCCTGAAAACTTAACAGTATGAAAGAATGCAAATGCGAGTAGATAAATAGGTACCACTTAAGTGGGAAGGTAACAGCGTCCATGAGCCTCGGCTTATAGTCATGCTGGCCACATGACCACAGACGTGTCTTCAGATAATGCTGGGTCCCTCAGCTAGAAAATGGAGATGAGCCCCATCCCCCAGAGTCGGACACCTTCAAAAAAAAGGAGGGGAAATGGACCAGGAAATTACTGTATTTTTTGGAGTATAAGACACACCTTTTCCCCACAAAAAAGAGGGTGAAAATCTGGGTGCATCTTATACACTGAATACAGCATTTTCTTTCCTCCCAAAACCCTGCTCCCTTCACCAAAATGGCTGTGCATAGCCTTTAGGAGGCTTTCAGAGTGTTCCTGGGTGCTGAGGAGGGCAGAAATGAGCGAAAAACGGGCCGGTTTTTTGTTTATTTTGGGGGGCTTCCACCTCCCAGGAGCACTCTACAAACCTCCTAAACGCTATTCATGCCCTTTTTTTGGGGGGGGGGGGGGAAGCCAGCCTGTTTTTGCGAAAAACAGGCTATTTTTGGGAGGTCTGCAGAATGCAAAAACTTTTTTTTTATTTGCCTCTTCAAAATCTTGGTGCGTCTTACACTCCAAAAATACGGTACATGATTGAACAGGAGAAACCTTTTCCCTTACCCTCATATTTCTAATTCCTCTTTCTGACCCTTGTTCTTTTGGCAACAGCTCTCTGGCTCTAATGATAGTACCGTTTGTCTCTGGGATATGACAACTGGCGAGTGTATCCAGAAATTCCTGGGGCACCAAAGCCCAATCTGTGGAATCACATCTGAGGTAAGGGGATAGGCCAAAGGTGGAGCATTTTCAAAGGATGATTCTGCAGAAAAATCAAATCCAGAAAACACACACAGATAACTGATTCCGCTGGATTCATTAACTTCTTTTTATACATAATAACAGATGAATAAATGTCCAATACCAATAGTAGAATCTTTCAATGTGGTAGAAGTTACAAGCAGAACATAAGCAGGAGAGAACAATTTCATCTCAGAGTTCAGTTTCAATTTTGATTCTCAGTACAGACTCAGCTCTGTTTAAACTCCCATTGGCTGACTTAGTTGCTATGCCTATTCATTGGCTGACCTTGTTCCCATGCCTCTCCAAGTCATGAATATTCTAACAGATTCTTTCCTAAATATGTCTTTGCCTCCCCTCCACATTTCAGTGATTCTATAAAACAAAATGAGGGAGTTTGAACCCAGAAAGGAACCCACTAAAAACCCATTAAGAGTTTAGAATTGGAAATCACTTTTGGGGGGATTTTGATCTCTCCAGAATTGATCCAACATTTTTCTGAGCTCAGAGAAGTTGTCCTGAGTTTGATGTGATCCCTTTGGGAGCAGCATCTGAACACTTGCTGTAAAGTCTTCCGACAGTCTCTTTCAAATTCAGAACGAGCCATTTTGAGGTTCAAAACATTGTGGGCGCTTCTAGAATGCTGTCTCTGTGGATGGGGGTGGAAGAGAAAACAGCTTTGCATTCAAGGTCGTGTTGAGGGGGGAAAAATATAAATAGTGTCTTGGAGAAGACCTGAAAGAAACAGATATAGGGATAAAGACATTTTAACTTGATGCTTAATCTTTAAGGACTGAAATTGGCCTGAAATCGTTATTTGCAATTGGATTTGCTGTTTTGAATAATCCTCACAGTTCCAGGTGTAAAAGTCAGCTTGTATGGTGAGATGGGCGGCAAACAAATTGAAGGAAGGGAGGGAGGGAGGAAGGGAGGTGGGATGGGAAGGGAGGGAGGGTGGGTTCTGGCTATCACTACTGCTGGTTCGCTCAGGGACGCAATGCGCACCAACATGCACAGTGCAACAAAAATTGCTCTGCACATGCCCAGAAGGCAAAAACAAGATGGCGCTGCCTACGGTGCCACTAAGAGAACCGGTTCAGTGGTGTGGTAGGCCTGGGTTGCTGCCAGTTCCAATGACCCAGGCCCGCAAGATACTACCGGATCGACCAAACCGGGCCGAACCAGCGGGAACCCACCTCTGATGGAATAGGATGGGATGGGATGTGTTGAATGAATGAATGAATGAATTATTATATTGTATCTAGCTCAACCAGAAGCATCTTCCCAAGTGTATAAGAAAACTAATATCATCTTTGAATGTTCAGAAAGTAATATTGTTATTGCTGATAACTAACATACAGGTAGTCCTCGACTTACAACAATTTGTTTAGTGACCGTTTGAATTTAACAACGGCACTGAAAAAAGTGACCTATGACTATTTTTCACAGTTACGACCATTGCAGCATTTCCATGATCACGTGATCAAAATTCAGACGTTTGACAACTGACTCATATTTATGCCGGTTGCAGTGTCCCTGGATCACGTGATCCCCTTTCGCGACTACGGACAAGCAAAGTCAATGTGGAAGCCAGATTCATTTAACAACCGTGTTACTAGCTTAACAACTGCAGCGATTTACTTAACAACAGTGGCAAGAACGGTCATAAAATGGGTCAAACCTCAACAACTGCCTCACTTAGCAACATAAATTTTGAGATCAATTGTGATCATAGGTCGAGGGCTACCTGTTCTTGTACTTTTGGGAGGACGCCAGCATTTAGTGTAGAATTGGTATAGTAATTATTTATGTTAATTGTGGCTCATTCATAGCAGATGCTTGTTAATGTCAGCCTCCGCTTCGCTTGCTTGCTATCGGATGCCATAGAAACGGGGAGGGTGGGGGCATGGTATTTGGGAAGGGAATTATATGGTACTGAAGGAGTATGTAGAAGGGAGTTTTGTTCTCACCATCTTCTGCGCCTGCTGATGGGTGATGTTTGGTCTTGGTCAAGGCCAACCGTCTCGCATACCAACCTGATGAGGCCTTTTGAAGATGCACCCCACATGACACCTTAGGGAGTTGCAGATTGGACACTGGGCTGGGGTAATTGGAGGGAGGGGGCTGGGTAATCATTTGATATGTACTTGTTCGTGCCTTTTTGGCTCAGATTTTGCTTTCCTTTCGCTGCTATCTTTTCATAACCAGTAAAAGTATTTTTAATTCCACGAATAATGGAGTTGGGAGTTTTCTTTCTTGGTTATTGATGGAGGCACACCTGACAGTAAGTCTATTGATCCTTTTGCCTCATTTTAGCTGTCTACTCCTATCTTATTTAACTGGGTCATTACTTTCTAAATGAGTTTAGATGTGGGACATCAGTTCTCAGCATATTCAACTAGTATTCTGGTGGGGTCTTCTGAGAATTGAGTTTACTTGCTGCTCTGAAGGGTACTCCATTTGTAAAAATTACTCTGTGTTGCAGCCAGCTGCAAGACCTTTTGCATGTTCCCAGCCAATTGCACAGAGCAGTTGCTACACACATATCATGACTGTAACTATGCCTGACCATGCTTCTTGTTTTATTCCCCTGAACTCTTCCCTTTCTGGATCCTTGCACACAGAAAGACCATGTCATCTCCATGGGCAGAGATGGGTTGCTGATAACATGGAACCTCCAGGGAGTGGAAGAAACTCGGTTCTTGGCTCACCCTAGCCAGACCAATCACTGCACTGGCTTCAGGGATCCATGTAAGAGATTTCTTGGCATTATTTCTTGCAAAAACGTGACTCTGTTTTGGAAGACAGGGATTGGGGAGGAGGTGAAAGTCCTGTATGCATTGTTTACCCTGTAATTCAAATGAATCTTTGGTTGTGTATATTTTTATATCGGGGTTTAGTTTTGATACAGATGATGCTTCCGTTTGCGAAAACATACATTAAAACATACTTAAATTTGATCAAGCCATCTTGAGACAGAGAGAGACACAAACATTACATTCTGATCTAGTGGTTAGACCTCATGGTTAATGCACCAGGCTAGAAACAGGAGACTGTGAGTTCTAGTCCCACCTTAGCTATGAAAGCTGGCCAATGAGTCTCTCTCAGCCCATCTTACTGTTCTGGCCTAGGCTTCCCAAGAGCCTGAAGCAAACTCCTGATCCCGACAAAAAAATCCTTTTATTAATTGACTGTGAATTCTGCTCATTCACATCCAGCAAAGTCTTTCAAGGGAGGATTTACAGTCACAGACCTTATCTGGCTTGGAGAGCTGACAGGCCAATATCTGAAGAACTTGGCAGGGAGTGTCGGAGAGTCACGAACCAATTAAGCAAACTAATTGTCTCCTGCAAACTCCACTCCCCTTTCGCTCCTCTTTTATTTCCTCTGGGAGGGGCCATTCATCATTCACCTGTGGCCTTACTCCCAAGTCGACCCCTGTTCTTTAGCTGTTCCTTTTGTTTGGTAACTCTGCACATGTGCCCACTGGGAACAGGCTCCAGCTGTTCCTCTGCCTCATTGATGTCTGACTCTGAAGGCAGCTGATAACTGGCATATGGCCCCGGCCCCCTCTCTGTCCTCGACACAGAGCCCTCATCAGAGCCTTCCCCAGACTCCAGGACTGGCCCATGTCCCTCCCCAACCTCCCCACTGTCCGAATCTGCTGCCAGCTCTGCTGGCCGCTGGCAGGCCACAACCCTTACCTCACAGGGTTCTTGATGTGGGGAAAATAGGAAGAGAAAAGTGCGTTGGATACATTCGCCGCCTTGAGTTATTTATAAAAAATTGTAAAGGCATGATAGAAATAAATAATCTTGCAGTGAAGTTGAAGTATTAAAGGAATTAAACAGGAAATGTTGTCGTAGAGTATTTGGATGTACCTTTCCCATAGGTTACTCGCTGTAGAGTTGGTATGAAAGACTTCTGTTTTTATCCTCCGCAGGGCAGAAAGACTTTATGTTGGCTGCAGCTGGTGCTGACGGCACCGTGAAAATTTGGAGACCCTTGACGGTAAGAAAGGAGGGGAAATCTTTTATCTATGTTGCACAGTACAAATAATAGGGACCAGTTCTTCCAGGAACACTCTCTCTATAAAAACGTGTGTGTGCGTGTGTGCGCGCGCGCATGTGTGTTTGTGTGTTCAAACGTAACACTGGAACATCTCAAGCAATTTCAACCAAACTGGTATACAGATGACTTTCTTTCTGGATAAAAATACTGGGGGGGGGGGAAACACCCCTAATACGCTTTGGGAGGGGAGGTGCTCTGTTAAGATACAGCCTGTTGTGCCTTAAAATGGCTTCCATTGTACATCGTAGTGGAGTTGCCATGGTAATGGCTTCAAAGTACTCCACAAGGGGGCTCCCTCTGATAAGGGGGAAAATCCAACATTAGAAATTACGTTTGATCCAGACATTTCCCCCCCTGTAAATAAATACCCAGGTAACGCCACGTTATCGGCTATTTTGAAATAAAATTAGGTTACAACTTGAAAGTTGTAATGTTGATGCATTAGAAATTATTGGTTGAAATGCCAGAATTTAATTTTACTAGTTAGGGTTAAAGTTAGGGTTAAGGTTTTTATTTTTCTTGTCAACCCCCCAAAGTTAAGTTACTTAAGGTGAATGACCGTATAAATCTTTTAAATACAATGCAGATGTAAACATTTATTTTTCTCCAGTTTTTTGCTCGCATAAGAGTAATATTGCCTTTTATCGCATGCTTTTTATTAATTCCTTTCTGGTTATTTGCAGATTGAACAACCTCAAGTCCTTTTTGGACACTCTGCTTCTATCTGTGCGGCTGCTGCTACCTCATCGTCTTTCCTGACCATCTCCAAAGACAAGTCAGTCCGCATATGGGCCGTCCCTAAAAATGATGGTAAGTAGATGAGTGTCATGATTCCGACTAACGAACCCAAGCAAATCAGAACTCTGAGGCTAAGGTCTCCCTCTAAGAATGACTTTATTGGGTACATCATATCAGCATGATCAAATAGAAAATCAACTCTAAATGTTTCCCGCGGTTTCAGTATAATTAAAATAGAAAATAACTCCCTCCCCAAAAGTCACAAGTCACGTCAGCCAACTCCTCCACGTCTCTATTCACCACCTGTAGAGATGACCTTGGTTCCCATGAGAAAGTTCTGTGTTTTGTCTAGCAACACATTTCTTCCTCCCTCCTCCCCTCCCCACTCTGTATGGCAACTGAGGAATAGAGAATTGGCTTCTGCCAGACACAATTAGAAGTTGACAGTCAGATCTCCCCTAGTGACTGAGGAATTCATGGAAAATATCAAATATAGATAGGTTAATTTCCTATTACCCATACCCCTCCAATCTAAGGGTAGTATTCACTTATCTTCCCTACCGGTTTGCAAATGTGAGCGCACACTCAGCTGTCCACACATGCACTTTTGGTGAAAAAAGGGTCTAAATGGGATGCCATAGAGCTGGGGTGGTTGGGCGGGGCCACTCACGATTTCTGCTATCGGTTCAAGTGAAGCGGTCTGAACAGGTAGAATACCACCTCTGCCCCAATCACCAGGTGGTTCCTTTGGCTTCTGGGGATAATTTTCATGGAATTTCCTGACTAACGTCTCTGCTCTAACATTCCCTCCCTTTACCCAACTGGCTTCTGACGGGGGGTAATCTTTCCACTGCACAAAGTATTGCAGTTTCCCCTTATAAATGAAGAGGGTAATCCTTCCACGTGATCGTGCTGATATGATGCACCCAATAAAGAGGGAGACCTTAGCCTCAGAGTTCTGATTTGCTTGGGTTCGTTAGTCAGGATCATGACAATGGATCCCTTAAAACTGGGGTCTACAACCTTGGCAACTTTAAGACTTGTGGGCTTCAACTCCCAGGGCCAGCCAGATGTCGCTACCGGTTTGGCAAATCAGGTCAAATTTCCCCTACCAGTTCGCCCGAACCAGTGCAAACCGGCCGAATACCACCTCTGTTGGAGACCCCTGCCCTAAAGGACCCCGGAACATTTTGAAATTTGTGGATTGAAGCAGAACAAGAAATAGAGGCAGAGAGAGAGAGGCGGGGAGTGACTATCACTTATTCTTAACAATCACAATTGAGTCCAAAATTTCTGTTGCTAAGCAAGGCAGTTATTAAGCGAAGTTTGCCCCATTTAACGACCTTCCTTGCCACCAGCGAATCACTGCTGAACACTACAGTTGTTCAGTGAATCTGGCTTTTTCATTGACTTGTTGAAAGGTTGCAAAAGGCGATCACATGACTCCAGGAAACCATAACTGTCATAAATATGAGCCAGTTGTCAAGTGTCTGAATTTTGATCACACGGCCATAGGGATGCTGCAACTGTCACTAAGTGTGAAAAGCGGTCATAAGTAGCTTTTTTCAGTGCGGTTATAACTTTGAACGGTCACTAAAAGAATGGTTGTAAGTCAAGGGCTACATGTACAAGTGGGGTTTCCCAACCTTGGCAATTTTGTGTGGACTTCAATTCCCAGCATGCATTTTTCCATAAAGAATTACGGAAAACAGGCAGGCTAGCAGTAATATCTACTCCCCACTCCAACAATACATCCCAAAGAAATGTGAAAGAAATTATCCAGCAATCTGAAAATAAGGAGAAAAAAACAGCAAACCGTAGTGATTCATTTAACAACTGGATGATCTCCTTAGCAACGGTGGCAAAAAAAAGGTTGGAAAATAAGGCAAAGCTCACTTCACAGCTGCTTTGCTTAGCAACATAAATTTTAGACTCAATTGTGGTTATAGGTTGAGGATTACAGATAGTCCTCGGCTTACAACAGTTCATTTAGTGACCGTTCAAAGTTACAACAGCAAATGTGACATGACCATTTTTCACAGTTCCCCATGGTCACGTGATCAAAATTCAGATGCTTGGCAATTGGTTCACACTTATGACTTGTTGCTGCGTCCCAAGGTCATGCTATCCCCTTTTGCGACCTTCTGCCAAGCAAAAGTCAATGGGGAAGCCAGATTCACTTAACAACCAGGTGACTAACTTATCAACTGCAGTGATTCACTTAACAACAGCTTGTGTCAAGAAATGCCGTATAATGGAGCCAAACTCACTTAACAAATTCTCACTTAACAACATACATTTTGGGCTTAATTTTTATCGTAAGTTAAGGACTACCTGTATCTCACCAGGCTCAAGGTTGACTCATCCTTCCATTCTTCTCAGGTTAGTAAAATGAGGAGCCAGATTGTTGGGGACAATATGTTGACTTTGTAAACCCCTTAGAGAGGGCTGTAAAAGCACAGTGAAGCGGTATATAAGTCCAAGTGCTATTGCTATGAGCCTCAGTGGTTCAGTGGTCAGAGTGCAGTACTGCAGGATACTTCTGTTGCTTGCCTGCTGCCTGCAGTTTGGCAGTTCGAATCTCACCAGGCTCAAGGTTGACTCAGCCTTCTATCCGTCCGAGGTGGGTAAAATGAGGACCCTGATTGTTGGGGGCAATGGGCTGATTCTGTAAACCTGCTTAGAGAGGGCTGTAAAAGCACTGTGAAGAGGTATATGAGTCTATTGATATCTGTATGTTTCTTTCCCTTCTCCATCACAGCTGACATGGAAAGCCTGCCTCCTCACCAGGGTGCTGTCACAGCTGTGGCTTGGTCTCCTGATGGGAACTTGGCTGCTTCCGGTGGGGAACACGGTGACCTGATTGTCTGGCAAGGAGGAGAGCTTTTGGGGATGGCAAAGGTAGGGCAGGTGTCCTGCACCTGTGTGCTCAAGTATATTTGGACCTTGGGAATAGCACCTTTGGAGAACCTGGGGAAAGGAAGTTGTTCTGACCTAGGCTTCTTCAAAAAGCACGAAGCGGATTCCTGGTCCAGACAAAACCCCTTTTATAAAACGAATGTGAATTCCTCTCATTCACATTCAGCAAAGGCCTGGTAAACTGTCTTTCAAAAGTGAATTTATGACCACAGACCTTATCTAGCTTGGAAAGCTGCCATGGAAAATATTTTCCAAACGCAGTGCTGTGCGAGGAAAGACTTGGCACAGAGTCTCTGAGATTCACGGACAGATCTTCACACTCCTGAAACGAATGAACTAATTGTTTCCTGCTAAAGCCCTCTCCCCTTTTGCTCTTCTTTTATTCCCTATAGGAGGGACCATTCACCCTCCACCTGTGGCTTTACTCCCAAGTCGACCCTGATTTCTTAGCTGATCTTTTCTGGCAGCTCTGCACATGCGCACACTGGGAACAGGTTACAGCTGTTCCTCTGCCTCACTGCTGTCTAGCTCCAAAGCCAGCTGGTAACTGCGCCTTGGGCCATCTCTGCCTCCGATGCAGAGCCCTCGTCCAAGCCTTCCCCAGACTCCAGGACTGGCCCGTGTTCCTCCCCAACCTCCTCATTGTCCGACTCTGCTGCCAGATCTGCTGGCGGGCCACAACAGAAGTGCCAACAGATTCAGCGCCTGCTTTCAATTGGTGTCTGTTTTTTTTTAAATCTTCTTCCAGGTTGGCCCCTTGTGTATCAGTGCTCTTACTTTCCATTCTTCTCATACAATCCTTGTGGCTTGTGATGGGATCAGCCTTTGGGATATAAGTGACAGCACGCAGAACGTCAAGGCAGTTAGGTAAGATGGGGCAAAGCACTGTGGGGGGCTGACTGTCAATCCCTTTCCCTCCTGGATTTATACGTGGGTTGTTCCTTGGAATCTGTTCAACCCCAACAAGCAGCTGCTGTAAGAAGCAGAAAGATTCCCCATAATCTTTTTACTCAATACAGGCAGTCCGCAACTTACTATCATTTGCTTAGTGACCATTCGAAGCTACAGCGGCACTGAAAAAAGTTATTTATGGGTGTTTTTCACAATCGTTGTAGCATCCCCAAAGTCAATGGGATCAAAATTCAAACAGCTTGGCAACTGACTCATAGTTATGACGGTCACAATGTCCTGGAGTCTTGTGATCCCCTTTTGTGACCTTATGACAAGCAAAGTCGATGGGGAAGCCAGATTCACTTAACAACTGTGTTACTAATTTAACAACTGGAGTGATTCATTTAACAACTGGGGCAAGAAAGTTGGTTAAATGGGGGAAAATTCACTTAAATGTCTCAGCAGCGGAAATTTTGGGCTCAATTGTGGTTGTAAGTCTACGTCTAGCAGTAAGATGCCGAGACACAGAAAGAGTGTAGAGAAGAGCGATAAAGATTTATTAGGGGGCTGGACTGTATAATGAATGAGTGAAGGAACCAGTCATGTCTAGTCTAACCAGGACCAGGGCTAAGGGTGATGTGATAACAATATTCCAGTACTTAAGGGGCTATCACAGAGAAATGGGGGTCAACCAGTGGTGGGTTTCGCAACGGCTCCACAACACTCCAGCTGCTCGGCAGAGCGTTGTGCAGGCGCCGTACACTCCGTGCATGTGCGCGGAAGCAGCGAAGAGCTCAAATACAGGTAAGGATGGCGGGCGGGCGGGTGGGCCCTTTGGAGCACCGTACTGGAACAGTACCCTGTGCTCCCGGCAGGCACCGGTATGCCGTACTGGGGCATACCGCCTGCAACCTACCAGTGGGGTCAACCTACTCTTCAAAGAATTTGAGGGCAGGACAAGAAGTAGTGAATGGAAGCTCATTTAAGAGAGATCCAGTCTACACTGTTTCCCCCAAAATGAGACCTCTCTGGATAATAATTGGGCTTTGGAGCGCATGCGCTAATATAAGCCCTCCCCACAAAATATTTAGACGCGTGAACAGCCAATCCCTACCATTTCCTCTGGTTGCTTGCCACGTAAACAACACAGGGTGAGGAGGCGAGGCCAAAGGGAGGGGAAATGGAGGTGAAAACATGCCCCCCCCCACGCCCTTACCTAACAGCCGCTCCCGCAACCCTAGCCACCACACTCCTTCTGTCATGCTAAGGGCCGCTGCGAAAAGAATGGCAGGCCCAGCAACGCGACTCACTGCTGCAGCAGCACCACACCGAAGCAGCCATGAGGTGACCACGCTCGCCACCTCCTGCACCTCAAAAATAATAAGACCTCCCCCAAAACAAGGCCAAGTGCTTATTTCAGGGGTCAAAAGAAAAGCAGACGCTGTCTTATTTTCAGGGAAACATGGCAGAACCAAGGAGAGATTTCCTGACAATGAGAACAATTACGTAATTGGTTTATCTCTAGAAGTTGTGGGTGTTCCCTCAATAAAGGTTTTCAAAAGAGGCTGGTCAGCCATTTGTCCAGAATGGTAGAGAATCTCTTAAGGTGCAGGTTGGATTTGAAGGCCTCCAAGGTCTCTTCCGACTGTATTATTCCATGGTGTGTGTCTTCCAAAAGACTCGCTTTGACACGAAGCAAGTTGGTTCCATGCACAGCAAGAAGAAAAGGTCTTGTATGAGGTCTTGTGGAATTCACAGACACAACATCTTAATGCCAGAGGAGCAGTAGAACTATCCGGTAGATCAGTGATGGCGAACCTTCGGCATCAAAGTGCCCAAACCGGAACCTGCGTGTATGCATGTACATGTTTGTGCACCAGAGCACCAGAAACCGAATATCAGCTGGCCGGAGCATGATTGTTTTTGGCTGTTTTGGGGGCTGTTTTCAGGCCGTTTATGGCCCAAATATGGCCGGAAAACAGCCTGGAAAACAGCCAGATTTTGGGTTATATTCCGGGCTGTTTTCTGGGCAATTTTCAGCCCAAGAATTGGTCCAAAAATGCCCAAAAAGTAGCCCCAAAAATGGCCTGTTTTTGGGGCGCCTTTCAGGCCATTTTTGGGGCCATTTTCTGGCATCCATGAAGACCAGCATGCAAACCAGAAACCAGAAAAGCAGCTGGCGACGGGGCGCGTGCCCACAGAGAGAGTTTTGCGTGCCACCTCTGGCACACGTTCCATAGGTTCGCCTTCATGGATGTAGATGGTTAGGAGTTAGCAGCACTCGGCTGCAGATACAAATGATCAAGAAAGAGTGAACAGCTCTTGTGCCACCCATTCCTTCTTTTCATTAAACTAGACATATCCGATTCCCGCAACCGTTCTTCATATCTGCTAACCTCCAGTACCCTAATCATCTTTGTTGCTCTTCTCTGCACTCTTTCTAGAGTCTCCACATCTTTTCTACATCGTGGCGACCAAAACTGAATGCAGTATTCCAAGTGTGGCCTTACCAAGGCATTATAAAGTGGTATTAACACTTCACGTGCTCTTGATTCTATCCCTTTTAATGTTACATTAAAAGGGATAGAATCAAAATACATTAGAATACATTAAGAAACGGCAAATTGGATAGATCCTTGGTTTGATCTTGCTGGATATTCCTGCCCAGCTGATTCAAGAGGCTGCCTATAGTGGATGGTTCTTGTCATTTGTTGAGTGTTATTGAGCCTGCTTTTCACCCATCAGTTGCATTTCCACAACTCTCCTTATCTAGCTGCCTTTTCCCTCTTGCTTAGCTTGACGCGTAGGAGAATCTTGTGGCAAACCAAAGGAGTCTCTGTCCTGTGCATGGGGATGCTCCCCACTCTGGGTGCTTCGGTTTGTGGGCTAAGTAATAGAGAATTGTTGCTTCTTCTACCTGGAGATGACAATTTCCAGACATTCAGGTAAGAGATCTGTGGATCAGTGGTGGGATTCAAATTTTTTTACTACCTGTGGCTGAGTGGGTCTGGATGTGGCTCGGTGGGTGTGGCAGGGGAAGGATACTGCAAAATCCCCATTCTCTTCCCACTCCTGGGGGAAGGATACTGTAAAATCTCCATTCCCTCCTCACTCCAGGGGAAAAATACTGCAAAATCTCCATTCCCTCCCCACTCCAGTGAGAAGGATACTGCAAAATCTCCATTCTCTCCCCTCTCCTGGGGGAAGGATATTGCAAAATCTCTATTCCCTCCCCACTCCTGGGAGAAGGATACTGTAAAATCTCCATTCCCTCCCCACCTCTGGGAAAGGATACTGCAAAATCTCCATTCCCTCACCACTCCTGGGGGAAGGATACTGTAAAATCTCCATTCCCTCCCCACTCCAGGGGAAAAATACTGCAAAATCTCAATTCCCTCCCCACTCCAGTGAGAAGGATACTGTAAAATCTCCATTCTCTCCTCTCTCCTGGGGAAAGGATATTGTAAAATCTCTATTCCCTCCCCACTCTTGGGGGAAGGATACTGCAAAATCTCCATTCCCTCCCCACTCCAGGGGAAGGATACTGCAAAATCTCCATTCCTTCTGCACTTCAGAGGAAGGATACTGCAAAATCTCCATTCTCTCCCCATTCCTGGGAGAAAATTCCCATTCTCTCCCCACCCCACTAACCTGCTTTCCAACTCCGTTCTTCTGTGAAGAGTAATAAAAGAAGACAAAATTGATCAACTGGGACTTGGGAGGCAGAGAATAGATGGGGGCGGGGCCAGCCAGAGGTGGTATTTGCAGGTTCTCCGAACTACTCAAAATTTCCACTACTGGTTTGCTAGAACTGGTCAGAACCGGCTGAATATCACCCCTGCTGTGTATGGTGACAAGATGGAAGAAAGATTTCTTTCCTGACTATATCTAATTTTGACTTTCTCCCTGCAGAGATATGTTCCCACGTTGTTACATTGATTCTAATCCCTTCAATATATCCCCATCTGATGAAGAGCAAGAGGAGGTCTTACATATGTGGCACACCATGGAGAAACCAGGCTTGATAAAGATGGTGAGCAAGAGTGATGTGTCGAAACGAAAATCCTTCCAAAGACCGAACCCTCAAATTATTCTCACTGTCAGGCCTGGAAGCCATATTTTGCGTTGGGCCTTCAGCGTTGAGCCAACATTTACTGCTGTGGGAAAATGGGAGGGGGATTATATGGACTGTGGGAGATATATAGTCAAAATGACATTCCTTTCTCAGAGAGTCAAGGACATCTTGCCCTGCACCTGGAGGGGCGTGACTGGGAGGCATCTCCAGTTGGGACGGTGCCTGATTGGGCCATGTGATGGACATGTGGGTGCTGGGCAGGAACTTGGACTTTTGTTTGGGTGGGGAAAACTTGGAAGCTTTCAGATTTGGGTTTTCCCAGATGTATCAATATGACATCTCTAATAAAATGGAACTTTGAGGAAAGTCTCGGAGTCTTCTTTCATTGGGGGTGTTACTTGGAACCCTGACATTAACCCGAATCCGGAAATCTTCCAAGTTTTCCCCACCCAAAGGAAAGTCCAAGTCCATGTCCAGCATCCACATGTCCATCACATGGTCCAATCAAGCACCATACCAACTGGAGATGCCTCCCAGTTGCGCCACTCCAGGTGCAAGGCATCATGCTAAGCCATCATTTTGATTTGTTTGGATTTGGCTCAAAATGTTGTAGAAACCCAGGGATTGTCTTTTGTGAGTCCATCCAGTTGTGGTTGCTTTAACAAAGAATGGCTTAGCACAGTGGTCGGCAAACCACGGCTCGCGAGCCACATGGGGCTCTTTGGCCCCTTGAGTGTGACTCTTCCGCCACCGCCACGACACCTCACGTTCCTTGTCTTCCGGCCGCGGCGCTACTCCGTGGAAAACATAGGTGCACGCATGCCCCACACAATTGAAGCCCCTCTCCCAGCTGGCCCTTTCTCCCTCGGAGGACTTCGGAGGGAAGCTTCTGCAGAAGATCGGGAGAGTGAGAACAAGTTCCCGCCATTACAAAGTCTCTGAGACTGTAATTGTACGGGCTGTGCATGTGCGCCTATGTTTTCCACAGCATGGAGCCGCGGCGAGGCTCTGTGCGGCCGGCGATGACTCCAAAAGCCATCCAGGAAGATGAGGAACGTGAGCAGGACCCCACCCCCTGTGGATGGCCTCCGAAATCATTGATGGCTGCGCAGAACCTCGCCGCAGCTCCACGCCGTGGAAAACATAGGCATGAGTGCACAGCTTCTTCTCAGTTGCCCGGACTTCTGCAGAAGCTTCCCTCCAAAGCCCTCCAAGGGAGGAAGGGCCAGTTGAGAGAGGGGCTTTGGTCCTGCTCCGGGCTGTAATTGCGTGGGGTGTGCGAGCGTCTATATTTTCCACAGCATGGAGCTGCGGCGAGACTCTACAAGCCATCCAGGAAGACGAGGAACGTGAGGGGGACCCCGCCCCCCGCAGATGGCCTCCGGAGTCATTGCTGGCTGCTCAGAGCCTCGCCGCTGCTCCATGCGGTATTTTGTGGACAGAGACAGACCGACAGACAGAGAGAGGCACAGAGAGAGATAGAGACAGCGAGAGGGAGGGAATCAGAGAGAGACTGACAGACACACAGAAAGAGACAAGAGAGAGGGGGGGTAGGGAGGGAGGGAGAGACAGACAGACAGACAGAGAGACACAGAGAGAGAGAGAGAGACACAGTTAGTGATTGAGTGAGAGACAGACAGACAGACACACACACACAAATACACACACAGAGTGATAGAGAGAGAGGAAGGGAGGGGAGAGAGAGAGAGAGGCAGAGACAGACAGACAGAGAAAGACACACAGAGAGAGAGTGAGAGACAGACACACACATACAGAGTGACAGATGGGAGGAGTGAGAAGAGAAGACAGAGATACAGAGAGAGAGAGAGAGAAACAGACAGACAGAAAGACACAGAGAGAGACAGAAAGAAAAAGAGAAAGAAAGAAAAGAAAGAAAGAAAAAAAAGTGGGAGAGAGAGATGAAAGAAAGAAAGAAAGGAAAAGAAAGAGAACTTATGACCACAATTGAGCTCAAAATTTTGGTTGCTAAACAAGAACGTTGTTAAGTGAGTTTCACCACATTTTCCAAGTTGGCCACGCCCACCCAGTCACATGACTGCCGAGCCACTCCCACAAAACAGGCCACACCTTCTTTTGGCTCTCAAAAGAAATTTCAATCGTTGTCCTGTTGATATTTGGCTCTGTTGACTAATGAGTTTGCTGACAGATTTGGGAAATAAGAGATACCCTTTTATTTCTCAAATCAGCAAGCTGTCTCTCCCTCCCTCCCTTTCTCCCTCCCCCTCCCTCTCTCTCTCAGAAAGTACAGCTAATCCTTGACTTACAGTTCATTTAGTGACCGTCAAAGTTACAACAGCACTGAAAAAAGGGAGTTATGACTGTTTTTCACAGTTATGACCTTTGTAGCATCCCCATGACCATGTTATCAAGATTCAGACGCTTGGCAACTGGTTCATATTTATGACCCTTGCTGCTTCCCAAGGTCACGGGATCTCCTTTTGCGACCTTCCAGCAACCAAAAGTCATTGGGGAAGTCAGATTCACTTAACAACCGAGTTAACTAACTTATCAACTGCAATGATTCACTTAGCAACTGAGGCAAGAGAGGTTGTAAAATGGCGGGGATGACAAAACTTACTTAACAATTATCTCACTTAACAGCCTAAATTTTGGGTTCAACGGTGGTTGACTTACGACTTGGGTGGTCGTAAGTCAAGGACTACCTGTAGTTCTTTGTAGAGTTTATTAATAGGGAATTTCATTCACCACTACCTGAGTGGACTTTCAGTGATCTGAGCCGGTCTCTCTTACCTTTGTTTTCGTTTTGTGCTGCTTCCCCCCCCCCCTCTAGAAATTGGGCAAGAATAAAAAGGCCATAATCATTAAGGACATCAAGTGGACACCGAACAAGCCTTCTAGCTTCATCACAGTTGCCAGGCTCGTCAAAGGTGAGGCTTAGCTGGTTTCTTTTTCTGCTCAAGATTCTTTGAAAGAAAATCCATGCCCAATTCCTGTGCTTGTGATGGAAGCATAATAGATATTTCTAGCCTCCAGTGCAGAGAGCTTGGAGCAGGGTTGAAATCCAGCAGGTTCTGACTGGTTCTGGAGAACTGGTAACGGAAACTTTGAGTAGTTGGGAGAACTGGCAAATGCCACCTCTGGCTGGCCCCAGAGTGGGGAGGGAATGGGGATTTTGCAGTTTCCTTCCCCTGCCATGCCCACCAAGCCACACCCAAAGAACCAGTAGTAAAGAAAAATTGAATTTCACCACTGGCTTGGAGATATGTATTTGTTGTTTATTTAAGAAAAACTCAAAGACATCCTTGTTGAACTGAACAGTTACAAATGTACAGTAAAACCTCTGGCCAGTGGGTTTTCCTTGGATTTTATAATGGGTTGGTTAATTTCATAGGATCCAATAATAGGATTAGCAAAGGTAATCTGGCATGGACCTCATAGAACAGGGTCCCTGATTGGTAAAGGGATAAGAGACAAACTAGGTACACAAAGGGATGATAGACAATTAGATAGAAGGTCGTTTTAATTCCCGCTTTCTCCCCCCCCCCTTTTTTTTTGGAAGACAAATTATTATTATATGGCGACACAGAAGGATTTCTCTGGAGTCAGACTGCGCAAATAGAGGTGGAAAAGGAGGTAGGGGAACAGGAGACAGAGGATGAGGATGAAGAAGAAGAAGAAGAAAAAGAAGAAGAAAAAGAAGAAGAAGAAGAGGAGGAGGAGGTAAAGAAGGAAGAGGAAGCGGAGGAGGAAGTGGAGAAAGAAGAGGAAGACGCATCTAAGGACTGGCAAAAAAGGAAGGTGAGACAAGTTCAGAAAAATGGCTGCCCATCTCTCCTTGGTTACACTTTGTGAGCAAGAATTATGTCGGTTCAGTCAACTGATTGGCAAAACTACTGTTCCCATTTACTGGAGGGAGTGATAAGGCCACTTCCAGGCCTTATTCAAAGTCCATTCTCCTTCACATATCAATACCAGTTACTGGAGCCAATCTGGATTGGAGACCAGGGCCAGAGATTTAGTCTTCTGAGCCCATCTTCAGTAACTTCTCTCTCACGACAATTTGTGTTTTGGGTTATTCTATGCATAGTATTTATGTGGTGCCTGACTATGTGTGACTTTTTAGTTGTTGATTGGGGTGTTAATTATTATTATTATTATTATTATTATTATTATTATTATTATTATTATTATTATTATTTTATTTGATTAGCCGCAACCCTCTCCCGAAGGACTCGGGGCGGCGTACAATCAAAACGGATAAAAATACACATAAGACAAACATATATACAAAAAGAACAGAGACATATACATATGTGCATGGAGGAGAGTTGACTTATAAGTGAAAGACAATTAAAAAACACAATTTAAAATCCCCTTAAATAAAATTACTAAATTAAAAAACCCATCAGGAGCGTTACGAAGTTATGGTTGAGCCAGGCCAGCTATTTGGAAAAGGTGGGTCTTGAGCTTGACACGGAAGGAGCGGAGGTCAGTAGTGGTCCTAATATCCGGGGGGAGGTCATTCCACAGGGCTGGGCCCGCCACAGAGAAGGCTCTGCTCCTAGGCGCCGCCCCATGGCACTGTCTGGTGGACGGCACCTGGAGAAGTCCCTCTCTGTGCGAGCGGATGGGTCGTAGGGATGTATGGGGCAGAATACGATCCCGCAGGTAACTAGGTCCTGAGCCATGGAGCGCTTTAAAGATCGTAATCAAGACCTTGAAACGCACTCGATAGACCACAGGAAGCCAGTGCAGCTCGCGCAGGAGAGGTGTCACATGGGAGTACTTAGTACTCCCCATAATCACCCGCGCGGCCGCATTCTGGACCAACTGCAGTCTCCGAGTTGATGGCCAGTTATTAAGCCATTGGTTGTTGTTTCCTTGTGCTGCCAGGTTCTCGGCTCCTAAGGATCTTATGAAATCAGCTCTCCTGTTGACTGTCAGGGGGCTCGTTTCCCAGGCTTAAATAATTTCCCTGGCTATTTTTGTACTGCTCAACCAACAATCTGAGTAGCTGCCAAATTGGATATACAGTATGTCCTTGTTCATTGCAATGTGAAGGTATCAGTGAGTTCAGTGAGTTCAAGTCTCCACATCTGACTGCTCCCTTGGGTTCTTGCAGTCTGGAGGTTAGCTTTCTCCCCCTCTGTCCTATTTACTCACAGGGGCAATCCCATGCAGGGGATCATACCACTTACTGTTGTTAAACTAGGCCTGATGCATCAGCTAAAATTTACTCTGCCTCATCTTCTTTCTTCTTTAGATCCACTGTGACAAAATTACAGCTTTGCATCTAGTGGGAGACAGGATTGTAACAGCATCCTGCGACCGGGATGTGAAGATTTGGGATGGCAGCACGATGAAGCTGGTGAGTGCCTCTGAATGATGCTGGGCTGAAGTTAGGCAGATGTTGTCACTGGCCTCACCTTATTATCCCCCAGTGCAACTTTCATTTCCCTAACTGTGTCTTTTCTCAACATGTGCCAAATGCATTTGAAATGCATTTGATGGCCAGAATGACTGGAGTTAAGCTAGAGATCCTTGCTTCTTACACAATTTGTTTATACAAAAAAATCTATCTGCCGATAATAACTGGTTTTAGGACCAAGACTTGGATCAACCATTTACTGTATATATTTCTAACTAGCTGATAACCCAGTGTTGCCTGGGTATTTATTTATCCCAAGCTGTTCGACGTTGTGGTTCTTTTCTTGTATGTAATCTGCGTAAAGTACATCCTCAAAAATAATCAAAGCCTTGTTGAAAATGTCCGGAACAAACGTACTTTCTAATGTTGGATTTTCCCCCTTACCAGAGGGGAGCTCCCTTGTGGAGTACTGTGAAGCCATTACCATGGCAACTCCACTGCGTTGTACAGTAGAAGCCATTTTAAGGCACAACAGGCTGTATCTTAACAGAACACACACCCTGAGGGGTTTTAAGGGTGTCTTACCCCTACAGTATTTTTCTCCAGAGGATAAGTCATCTGTATACCAAGTTTGGTTGAAATTGCTTGAGGTGTTCCAGAATTATGCTGGAACACACATAGATGATAGATAGATAGATAGATAGATAGATAGATAGATAGATAGATAGATAGATAGATAGATAGATAGATAGATGATAGATAGATAGATGATAGATAGATAGATAGATAGATAGATAGATAGATAGATAGATAGATAGATAGATAGATGATAGATAGATAGATGATAGATGGATAGATGATGGATAGATGGATAGATGGATAGATAGAAAGAGAAGGAGAGACAGAAACTTGAAAAGATTTTCAGAATTCTTATTATCCCGTACTGTAATAAAGCAGCACTACTGAGTAAAGCAAGATAGTTCAAGCCGTAGAACTATAGTTCTCAACCTCAACAACTTTAAGATGGGTGGACTTCTACTCCAAGAATTCCTCACCATAATTACAGTCCAGTGGTACGGGTATATCAGTGCTTGCGGGAAGCACCAGGTACCGTTCCGGCCTGGTGCTCCAGAGGCCCACTTGGCCGCCTGGCCTCCTTACCTGTATTTGAGCCGATCGGGGCTTTCATGCACACGCACAGAGCGTACGATGCCTGCGCGATGCTCCGCCGAGGAGCTGGAGCATCACGGGCGGTAAGTACGCATGCACGCACTGTGTCCGTGCTGCGCACATGCACATGGTGGACGCCAGGCCCCATTGCAGTATACCGGTTGCAATGGGATCCGGAACCCAGCACTGTTACAGTCTCTCTCTCTCTCTCCCAAAGTTTCCAGCCAATCCAATGTTTTGCATTCTTCTGCTGATGTCTCTTTTCTTCTATTCCCCATCCCCCTTTTTGTCTTGGTTACAGATTGGCCAATTCCGATGCCAGGCCTCAGTTTCCTGTCTCCAGCCCTTCCCTTGCAAGGACTCTTCTGTCCTCCTAATGGTGGGAGATTCCTTGGGCACGGTTTACTTTCTGGATTGGGACGGCCTTTGTGCTTGAGGAGCTTTTCAATGCCACTTCAGCCTCTCCTGAGCTGTTCAGCAAATCTCAAAGCACTGAGCTGTTGTGTCTTGGGACCTCAAAGTGATTCCTCTGTTGTGGTTGATGGCGGCTTAATTATGGCGAGACTCTAGATTGAGCCTTACAATCAGGAGAAATAAAAATTCCAAACCCCACTTGATGATCATAGCGGTGCCTGCATTGAATACAATCACATGGTGTGCCTGGGACTATATAAATTTATATGGAATTTAAAGAGATTTTTCACATGAGATTTAAATGGAATTAAAATTAAATTTCCTTCGCTGCATGAAGTTTGTCTTTAGTCTTCTTTTTTTTACACATGTATTTGTTTGCTTCCATCTCTCAAGCCAAGCTGCCATTTTACTTTTTACTTACAGGGTATTTATGAGAGCATTAAAGGTAAAAGTTCCCCTCACACATATGTGCTAGTTGTTCCGACTATAGGGGGCGGTGCTCATCTCAGTTTCAAAGCTGAAGAATCAGCGCTGTCTGAAAATGTCTCTACGGCCATGACTAAACGCTGAAGATGCACAGAACGCTGTTACCTTCCCACCAAAAGTGGTCCCTAATTTTCTACTTGCATTTTATGTGCTTTCGAACTGCTAGGTTGGCAGAAGCTGGGACAAGTAATGGGAGCTCACTCAGTTATGTGGCACTAGGGATTCGAACCTCCAACCTGCCGACCTTTCTGATCGACAAGCTCAGCGTCTTAGCCACCACATCTCTTCCCCATTGGAATACAAGACATTCCCCCCCCCCCCATCTATTCAATGGTTAATTTCCTAATTAGTGTGCAGCGTGTTTGCTAAAGAGTTCTAAAACTTCATCCCTGCAAGTCCCAAAGATGCATTTTTTTCAAAAGGCAACTGGACTTTCTTAGTTTTAATTTGAAAACAAGTTTCATGGTGCTAGGGATTCGAACCACTGAACTGCCAACCATTCTGATCGATACGGTCAGAGTCTTAGCCACCGAGCCACCACGTCTGTGTGAGCATTACAGACATCCTATTATTTGGTTATATATTACGGAGGAAACTAAATATGACAAGTGAGACTATTTAGGACTAGTTAAGGCAGACCGTGAATTTAAATTTGCTCATGGTCAACTTACGTAAGTCCTCAAGTTATGACAATTGGGACCAGAATTTTCGTTGCTAAGCAGGATGGTTATTAAGTGGTAGGTGCTTTGATTTGAAAAAACTTTTTTTTACTGTGGTTTTATATAAATCAGTAGTTAAATTAATTACTTGGCTCCTCCCATTAACTTTGCTTGTTGGAAGGCAGCTGGAAAAGTTGCAGATCACATGACCCCAGGATTCCTGCAACCATAGTAACTACATCCTGGTTGCCTAGCACCTGAGGTTTGATCATGTGATCATAGGGTTGCTGGGATGGTTGTGTGAGGGATGGTCGCAAGTCATTTTCAGTGTGGTTTTAACTTTGAACAGCCACAAAACAAATTGTTGTAAGTCGAAGAACTACCTGCTACATTCCATCTCTCTTAACTCTGAAGAGTTATTCAGATTTTTCCTGTCCATATCCAGAAGTTCTAAATTAATAAGTTTCACCTGGACTTTCTTAAACTTTGAATACTTACTTGCCTGGTTTCTTAGGGACACTTCTGTAGAGCCTTTTGGAGGAATGATGGGAGTTCAAATGCACTACAAATAATACATCTAATATTCGGAGTTCCTGCTTCCAGATGAAAAATCACAGTTAAGAGTAATTTTGAGGTACATTCACCATTCTGTGCATGAATTGAACAGCTGGTTTGATATGATCTGGGCTCAGTGAAATGAATCTTGGATGGTTTGGGCAGAAGTAATTGGGTGAGCAGGGCGAAACCAAGGACATCAGCAATGGAGAAGAAGGGAGGGAACACTCATAAGTTGATGGTCTGTGCTCCATATTTTGTTTAACCTATAACCAGAGACCTGCAGTCATAGTGATGAACAGTTTTCCAAAATGTTCAGAACACCTGTTTTTAGAAATGGACCATTCCCGTTGTCAATAGCTTTTGTTTTCCCACCAATAAAAGTGAATGCTAAGTGGAGCTTCACGTCGCGGTGATACGACGACTTTTCTGGCTTCTCCAGATAGCCATTGAATTCAGATCGTCTGGACGGTCCAATCCGGACCTAAACCATCCTGAAGAGATGGTGAAAGGTAGGGGGAGATCCTGTGGTCCTAGAGACACCCTGATTCCTGAATTGAAGAAAAAGTTCAACAAGAAGAGAAGGTGGTTGAGGAATTTGACAGCAGATTGAGCGACGTGGAAAGATAGAGCAGTGGAATATTAGGATGGGAGATGGATAGGTCTGAATTTTTCTTAAGATTTCAAAACATAGAAGAAGAAAGAGGAGAGAACCTAGTACAAATAATATCTGGAATTTTGACAAACATATTAGAGATATCCCAAGAGAAGATGATGGATGGTATAGATGAAGTGTTCCGAGTACATACAAGATATGCAATGAGAAATGCCCTTCCAACGGAAGTCCATGTAAGATTTACTAAGAAAGCAACTGAACTACAAATATTACAGAAAATGAGAGATAGAAAACTAGAATATAAAGGCAAGAAGATTGTGGTTCTGAAACAAATTCCGAGAAGGGTGAGAGAGAAGAGAAGAGAATAGCAATTTTTGACTAAGGTTCTGATTACAAAATGTGTTAATTATAGATGGCTCACACCGGAAGGTCTATTATTTGCATGGCAAGGACAAAGATATAGAATAGATACAATCAATAAGGCAGAAGCTTTCTATGCAGAACACTTTAGAGGAATGGCTGAAAAAACTGGAAAACAAGAACTATTGGCACAACTACTGGAGGCACCCATAATTGAGATTGAAAAAGTAGAAGGTGCTGTAGGCAGAATTGATAAAGAAGAAGGTGCAGTGGGCGTAAATCCCAGAGAACAACGAGAACTCAGATCAACTAGAGCTATAAATCCTGTATATAAATTATAAACATGGAGGGAAAAATGGTCACAATCAATATAAACAGACTTAACTCAGCAATTAAAAGAAGGAAAATATTTCACCAATTAGAAAAGCTAAAACTTGACATAATCTGCCTACAAGAAGTGTATATTCAAAAGAGACATGAATACCTACTAGCACAACCAAAATTTGGAAAAAATGTTTACTACACTGGCGAACTGTAAGAAAAGAGGAGTGATCTTCTATATTAAAGATAATATTCCACCAAAACTAATGTAATTTGGACACCTATTTCATTTAATTTGGGGGTCCAAATTAAATGAAATAGGTGTCCCATATATTTACTCAGCCGGTCATCGAAAACGTCCACGAACTCACTGGTCAGCGCGGCAAAAGGGTCTGGAACCACGGAGTGGATGCTGGAAATGTTGAGCCCCAGGGCGGAGAACCAGCCCAGCCCTAGGAGGCTGGGCAGTTGGCCGCCGACTATGATGAGAGGAAGAGGTGACCTGGAATGTGCCACAGCCCACAATAGGGATCTGCTGCCCTTGATAGTCCCTGAGGCGAATTGGGCACTGCTTCAGGGTAGCCTTAGTAAGGCTGGGCACTATCCGCTTGATAGTGGCCCACGAGCAGTGGTGGGTTTCTGCCAGATCACCCCGGATCGCACGATCCGGTTGGTCAATGAACCCGGAAGTAAGTTCCTGAGAAGACATTTCTGAGAAGAGAAACTTCTCCAGTTGCGCCCCAGCTGGTGGAGCGCTGGCAACCGCCGGCCAGTCGCCAGGGAGACAGTCAGTGAGGTGAACCGCGCGGTTGCTCGGATCACACAGGCACAGCCCGACCGGAGAAGTTTCTCTTCTCAGAAATGTCTTCTCGGGCTGCGCCCATGTGATCCGAGCAACCACGCGGTTCACCTCACTGACTGTCTCCCTGGCGACGGGCCTGCGGTTGCTAGCGCTCCACCAGCTGGGGCGCGACCGGATCTCTCTCCAGATCTTGAGGCTTTTTCAGGGTTTTTTTTTTTTAAATCACCTGTCCGAACGATCTTGAAAACCTGCAATGTTACTTTGGGAGGGGAAGACGGGCAGCATTTTCCCCTGCCGCCCTCCCTGGGCACCTTCAGCCTTGGAGTCTGCAGCTTTAAAACAAGCCTTTGCACAGCTGCCCGTCTGTCCCCTCCCAAAGCAACCTCACAGGTTTTCGAGATCGTCTGCAGAGGCGTTTTTTAAAAAGAAAATGGTCTGTTTTGGGGGGGGAATGGGCTGTGCATGGAGGAGCTGGTGGCCAGGGCGCCCTGAAGCAGCGCCAGCCAGCATGTCCCTTAAGAAGAGCCCAAAGGGCAAGGGCAGCAGTGCCACGCCCACCTCTGTCCTGTCCGCTGCCCAGCAACACACCTCAGCCGCCTCCCCCTTTTCAACAGGGCAGGGGGGCGGGCACGGCACAGGAGGGGGCAGCCAATGGGGGGGGGGACACTGCCCAGCCGGCCCTCCCTCAGCGGCAGCGGTGAGTTCCACGATGTTGCCTTCAAGGTGAGCGGCGGGAGCCACTTGGCTAGGGCAGTGGGGCTCACCCGGCGCCCATCCAGTCACCACTCGGCGGGTGGGCCAGGGGGCGGAGGGTTGCCCTGGCGTGACCGGGGCGGCACGTCTTGGGGAGGCTTGGTGAGTGTAAAGGGCGCCTGCCTTCCCTGGCCGGGCTGGAGCACAAGATGGACTGGCAACAGGCGCATCTGCCGCTTGCAGAGCGAAGATGCGGCGCTCGGAAGCGGCAGTGGGCTTGTTTTCCAACCGTTCCTGGCCCTGCAAAGGATCCAAAAGTGCCTGGGCTCCGGGGCATCCCGTGCTACGCCCGCCGCCACCGCTGCTCCCAAACGGAACTGTCAGCCGCGAGCAGGTGCCTGAAGCTGCTGCTTGCAGGCATTCACGTCTATAAGTAGACTGCGCCTGTAATGGGAAGGTGTTCGCCCCGTGAGAGCTCCTCTCCAGCACTCGCTTTCCCAGCCATCTCCACTTCTGGCGCTGCCAGTTTGCCCCCTTGAACATCCTTACATCGGGTGGTCTTTCCCACCCAGTTGTGTTTACCCAGCCCAGGACCCTTTTAGGAGAAAAGAATGAGTCGGGAATGACTCGCACATACATGCAAGGGGAACCTTTATGTCTCAAAGGTGCTTTTTCCAAAAGGCAATTGGATTGCTTTTTTTTTCCTTGAGGAAGAAGAAGAACAAAACGTTTCACTTCTCATCCAAGAAGCTTCATCAGTTGTGATGGCAGTCTCTCTGTGTGTGTGTGTGTGTGTGTGTGTGTGTGTGTGTGTTGGAGAGGAAGGATAGATACTGGTCGAGGCTGGGTGGTAGGAGAAAGATTTTGGGGGGGACGGTGGTGGTGGAATGGAAGGATTGTGGTTTTTTGGTTATCTGGTTGTTCACTCTCTCTGTGTCTCTGGGAGCTGTTGAAGCCACTTGGGGGTTGATCTGTGCCCTTAGGAACTTCTGAATCAAATTGTGGAATCTTCTTGGAACTGCTACAAGGGTTGCATTGTAGACTAGACATAGGTGGTGTCTTATTCCTCCCACTCTTTCTTTAGAAAGAATGAAAGAAAAGAGAGAGAGAGAGAGAGAGGAGAAAGGAACGAAAGAAGGAGTGGAGGGAGAGGGAGAGAAAAAAGAGAGAGACAAAGAGAGAGAAAGAAAGAGAAAGAGAAAGAAGGAAAGATAAAGGAAGGAAGGAAGGAAGGATGGAAGGAAGGAAGGAAGGAAGGAAGGAAGGAAGGAAGGAAGGAAGGAAGGAAGGAAGGAAGGAAGGAAGGAAACTTATGACCACAACTGAGTCAAAATTTTGGTTACTAAGCAAGAGCGTCATTAAGTGAGCTTCACCACATTTTCCAAATTGGCCATTCCCACCCGGTCACATGGTCGGCAAGCCACTCCCACCGGTCACATGGCCGGCAAGCCACTCCCACCAGGTCACATGGTCGGCAAGCCACTCCCACAAAGGAGGCCACACCCACAGAGTAGGTTCCAAAAAAAATTGAAACCCACCACTGCCCACGAGACAAGGGATTTGGATGAGCCAGTGTCCACCTCCATGTTACAGGGCTTCTCCTCAATTTGGACAGTCATATAGATTTTGTGAGCCGGCTTTGAGAGCGATGCGTGACTGACAGCCCATTCAGAATGCTGCTGATCATCCGCAATAGTGAAACAGTTCCGGCGGTGCAGAGGCGCTTGTCTTGTGGACTGCCTTGGCAAGGTGTGTTCAGGAGGCTTAAGAGCAACTGGCATGGCTGCCCTGCACACCTTGGCCAAATGTCCCTTCCTGTCACAACGTTGGCAGATGGCGGCTTTGAACCTGAAACCAACCTTGCATGGTTCCCGCCGCAACTGAGGCAACCCGGCTGAGGCAAAAAGTCTATCTGAGTTCGTTTTTTCTGGGTTGTCAGGTTGAAGCGGCTGATGTCTTCTTCTGTGTCGGAAAAATAGTCTGCATCAACTTCGTCATGATGGATTGCATGGCCCCTGCTGGCATGGGTGGCCGGTGGCAGAAATTTTTGAATCTCTGCAGTAGATTTATCAGACATTTTGTATGTCGTGGCTTCATCCATGCCTGCCTGAAGTGTCATCTCTTTTCGTGCCAGCAAGCGTTACTGAAGTCTCAGATCTCTGATACCACAGACCAGCTGTTCTAGTAGGGCATCGTCCAGCACTGGGAAATTGTAGTGTAGAGCCGCCGTTCTGAGGGACACCATGTAGTCCGACACAGATTCTCCTTCTCTCTGGATCCTCTGTCGGAACACATAGCGCCTCGCCATATGTGAGGGAGTTGGAGAATAATGGTTTGTTAATTTCTCCAAGAGCATCTCCCAGGGCATTGAGTGCACTGGCTGAGGGGCTGCTAAAGCCCTGGCTGTGCCAAACATCTCGTGGCCACAGGCGCCAAGGAAATAGCCTCTTTTACGGCCACTAGACAAACCAATGAAGTCATTTGCCTCCAGGAATCACTCAAACCGTTTGAGGTAAGCGTCCCATGTTTTGGTGGCCGGGTTGAATGCCGAGAATGCCGATTGGGTAGCCATCCTGAGGACTGGCGTGAAGAATCAGAAAAAAATCAGCGATGAGCGACGTCTCGTCACTTAATGACTTGAGACAGCTCTAACAGTGACTTCGCTTTTGTCCTTTACCTCAGACCTGATCCCACATTCGTCGCCAGTGTTCTGGAGGGAGAATGAGGCAGACAGGAACTGAGGCAAGGCAGGTTGAAGCTAACACAACCTTTATTAACAGTGACAAACAGCTCATATGTACGGCAAACCTCGTACCGGCAAACAGCGGCAAAAGACAGCTGACAGCTCTTTTATAGTCGAGCTGTCAGATGTTTAACCAATTAGGTGACTGGATTCTCCCGCCGGCAGGCTGCTGTGTCTTAGCCAATCAGGAGTCAGCAATGCAAATCTATGGCAGGGCAGTTCAGTACACAACAAGAAATTAATTGGTATTCATATGAGCAGATACACTCTAGATATAATGAAGATAGAAAATCAAAATGTCTTTACAACAAAATGATTGAGCTAGACAAATTTTTAATAGGTACTGATGAAAAAGTAATTAAAAAACTACAAGAGGAACAAGTTATAGAAACTATGATAGCTTGGGGGGGAAATTTTGGATTGATTTAGAGAAATGGCAGAAATTGTGCTCTCAAAATTATAAAATGACAATGTCAATTGCATGTAGAGAAAATTTGTATAAGATGTTTTACAGGTGGCATCTACCCCCAACGAGAATTGCAAGAATGTCCAAAAATAAATCAGAAAAGTGTTGGAAATGTTATCAGACACCGGGCTCATATTACCACATGTGGTGGTCTTGCATTGAAGCTAAGATACTGGACTAAAATTCACATGTGGTTGGAGAAAATGATGCACAAACACATAGACCTTAAACCAGAGATTTTTTTATTGGGAATCATACCAGAAATTTACAATAAAGACTTGAAATATTTGATTGTAAATGTTTTAACAGCAGCTAGAATCGTATTTGCAAAAAATTGGAAAAATGAAACAATACCAAAACAGGAGGAAGTTATTCGAAAGATAATGGAGTGTGCTGAAATGAGTAAATTGACATTTGAAATTAGAGAATAAGAAGATGAGCAATTTTATAAGATATGGAATTTATCAGTCGCTGGACAAAAGAAACTGGAAATGAAAAATGTTTTATGTTTTAATTGAAGGAGATAAGTGATAATACAATTATGCTGTTAGATTAATAACGATACAATGAAAGATTGACATATATATGAATTGAATAATTTAGAATATTTTGTTTTAAAATGATGGATAAGGATAAAAATGAATCTATGTACATTTGATAGATGATTGGTGATATTATGCATAACTCTAAGTAGTGATATATATTATAAAGATATCTTGTTGATAAATAGTTTAACAAGGAAGTAATGAAAGATTGGTATATCTATGGAGTATTTAAAATACTTTGTTTAAAAATGAATAACATTTTTGCTTGAATGTATGATATACAAGGACAACAATGAACATTAGCATACTTGATGGATGATTGGCGGGATTATGCATAATTGAAAATAGTGATGCATAAATATAAACAGTTGATAAATTCTTTTACACTGTAAAAATATTCAGAATGAGATAAGTGATTATATAAAGATATATTGTTATTAAATAGACAAATCAAGAATGCAAGGGAATTAGGTTCGCTGAAAAGAAATATTGACCGTAATTGAATATATGATGTACAATGAAAGTGAGGTACGTAGTTATATTAGATGGAAAATTTGTAATTGTTTACGTAATTGAAAACATGGATGCACAAAAGCTTGTAACCAAACGACACGTTGTATGTAATGGATGAGAATTTTTTATGTTGTCTTTTTATATGTTTTAAAAAAAGTGAATGCAGCATCGTGTTTGCATCAGTTATTTGGTGCTTTCTGTAACAGCATGTAAATTTGAGTTTGGTCATTGTGACCGCAGATCTTTGCTAACATATTTTTATAATGTCGGGGCCAAGTTTTCCACCAAAAAGAATGCTATTTGGTGATCCAAACTTCAAACAAACTGTTCTAAAATGGTATGGAGAAGAAGAGAGTGATCTGAGTGAAGTGGAATCTGATTGTGGTGAAGATTTTGTAATGGACAATATGGAAACCTCCCCCCCCCCCCCCGCTGCTGATTCTGACATCAACTATGAAGAAGGTCCCAATGAAACTGATCACCAGGTACAATCTACATCATGCAATAATTTATATGGCAAGAATAAATTCAAATGGTCTTCTGCAACCTTTTGGAAGCAATAGATCCAGAACCGCAAGTCACAATATTGTTGAGCAATTTACCTGGACTATGGCCAGCAGCTAGAAATCTTGGAAATTCATCTCTACTCCCCTAGAGATTTGGTAATTATTTTCTGAAGAAATTATTAGTGCCATCATTCAGTGGACCAATATAAAAATTAAGAGTAGAAAGATTAAAATTCAAGGATGAAGAAACAAAGTGACCTGCGCGATGTGGTTTTGGTATTTTAAAATCATTCCATACACCAATGTTTAGATCCAACCATGAAAACATCGAATAGCCTTTTTACTATTGAAGTCATTATGACCACATGTAATAATAGCATAGCCAAAATAGTACATCTGTGGTTCAGGGTTAACTCAAAACCCAGAAAGTCCAAAGCATTAAATTAAATTCTGCCGATTGTCTATGCTGATTCTCAGTTGTCCAGATCATGGTTGCTCCATGCCTGTTTTTCAAAAGGCCACTGGCTTTTGCTTTTCCATGAAGACATTTTGCTTCTCATCGAAGAAGCTACTTCAGTTCGGACTGTATGGTGAAGTGTGGATTTATATTCCTTGCAGTAAATCCTTCCATCTTCCACCATTCAATCAGAATTGAAAAAGCTTCTTGGATGAGAAGCGTCTTCAGGGAAAAATGAAGTCCAGTTGCTTTTTGAAGAAGAAAAAAAAAGCACCTTTGGAACCACAGTGATTGATCTAAAACAGTTTGGCTAATCCTCCTGAAGTTTCAAAACTTTTTATGCACCTGCACGGTGAATATTTGGTCTACTAGAGAAAGGAGGGCTATACCACCCAAAAATATAAATTACACTAATTAAAAGATACAAAGACATGTTATTTTCTTTCACCCAAGTCCGAAATCATTGACACACACACCAAAGAACAGAGTGACATTTATTCCTTTATTTTACAAAAACGTCAAGCAATTGCTGTATTTCTACCAGATTTTCAGATCATACAAAAATAATAATAATAAAAAAAATTTAAAAAATGCCAGCTATAAACCTTGAGGATTAGCTTTTCTTCACGGTTTTCCTTCATTTTGGTCATTCAGGAGCCAACTTCATAACAAAAATGTAAATTAAATACTGCAAAAGTTTTACAACCAGAGTCTTTTGGTTTCAGGAGCTGATCTCTTCAGCCTCTCGGTAGAAAACAGCCATCAAAAAATAATAATCTGTGCTTCAGGATGTTGTTCTTGCATCAGTCTTTTTTTTTTTTCCCCCGTTCACCAAAGCGGCGTAAAATTGAAGTGCACCTTGAGAAGGTACTTCATACGCACCTGGTGGGGGTCATAGACAATGAATTCGTTGTAATTCAGGGTATAGCCTTGAGTGTTTGCTACCCCGGTTTCTTTAGCTGGGCCCATGGGAACAGTTGCGCCATGCCTGGACAGGAAGAGACGAGACCGTTATGTTGACTCCCTCAGATATTGCCACCGTTCCACCCATCGTTTCACAAAGTTTTAACAGATTAACAGAGTTGGAAGGGACCTTGCAGGTCATCTAGTCCAACCCCGTCCAAGCAGGAGACCCTACATCTGCCTCTACCTAGGATCAAACTCACAACCTCCTGATTGTGAGGCGAGAGCTCCAGTGGCTAGCATTAAGACACCCAGCCACGTAGTTTCTACTTGGACATCAAGTATTTTTTAATACATTTTTGCAATACAGCCTTTCTACTTTAAATAAAGGGATGTTTTGCTCGACCACAATTAAAAATTCACGAAAGAGCTGCGAGCTCTCTCAAAGCTACAGAAATCGAGATAAAATGTGAGAAGTTTGAATCTAATAGTTAAGGCACCTAGTTCAAAACCAGGAGATGGTGAGTTCTAGTACTGACTTAGGCATGAAAGCTGGCTGGGTGACTTTGGGTCAGTCACTTTCTCTCAACTTAACCAACTTCACAGTGTTGTTGTGGGAAAAATAGGAGGAAAGAATATTAGATATACACGTTGCCTCAAGTTATTTATAATAACAAAGGCAGGAAATAAATATAAATATTCTACCTACATTATCTTTTTTCTTTGTGGTACCAATTCGTATTTGCTCAGGAAGACAGCATGGAAGAAGCTCATGCATTTCACTTCATCTCTTTTAAAAACCAAATCTCAGCAGTTTCCATCCCTCTAATTCTGAGTTGGCTCCTTTATGACTTGTGGACTTCAGCTCCCAGAATTCCTTAGCCAGCATGGCTGGCTCAGGAATCCTGGGAGTTGAAGTCCACATCTCTTAAAGGGGCAAGGTTGACAAACACTGGTCCAACTCTGTTTTTGATAGCATAAATCGACAGCAGTCATAATAGACTAAATGATGTGGGAGTGTGATACCCATCTTAGGTTAGGGGAAACTGACTTAAGTAGTAATTTTTCATCCCTGGCTGCTTTCTTCCCATCAGCCCAAACTCACAGAGAAACACAATCAGATGGCGCAAGCTTGCCAAGGCCTTTGGTACTGTGTTTGTTGATCAGTAGTTTTTCGGCTTCTGGATTGGCCTCCAACAGCTCATTGCATTCTCCCAGAGCTACCTGTAAACAAATAACAGAACTTAAGTGCTGACTCACATATATTCCATAGATGCGGTTTCATAGACAAATAGGGGAGGGGAAGTACAGCCGAGGTGCTAGCAAAAAACAAAAAACAGTAAGCCACAGTCAGGCTACATCGAGATGGTTAGATGAAAATCTGTAATTATTATCTCAAACCAAACCCAGAGAATGTTGGAAGGGACCCCTGGAGCAGATTCCAATTTTTAGTTGATTGAATACAATTTTATCCCCTAGTATTCAACTAGTACTATTAAAATATAAGGCTGTTACTAACATTGGATAGCAGCAGAATTGCAATCAATGTGTATCGGTCCCCTCTTTTTGTTAAAAAGATTTCTGACAATGTGCTTAATTTAATTTCAATTCCAAAGTTTTACCTAAATTATGAATGGATTATACTGTTAGAAATCTTCAAAATAAAGGGACAACCAACTTCGTTCCATTTTGTTAATGTCACAATTAAACTAAATATTAAAATATATTTCACCTAGCAATGGGAAGAATAAATTATTTGCAACGCTACAAAAGCTGCATATTTCTATGGGAAATTATTTAACCAATCCATGTGTTTTAAGTACAGCATAATCACAGAATAACAGAGTTGGAAGGGACTTTGGAGGTCCTTGAAGGGACCTTGGAGTCCAAGCAGGAGACCCTATACCAGGGGTGTCCAAACTTGGGAACTTTAAGACTTGTGGACTTCAACTCCCAGAATTCCCCAGCCAGCATGGCTGGCTGGGGAATTCTGGGAGTTGAAGTCCACAAGTCTTAAAGTTCCCAAGTTTGGACACCCCTGCCCTATACTATTTCAGACAAATGGATGTCCAATCTCTTAAAAACCTCCAGTGTTGGGAGCACCCACAACTTCTGGAAGTTCTACTGATTTAACTGTTCTCACTACAGGTAGTCCTCGGCTTACGACCACAATTGTGCCCAAAATTTATGCTGCTAAGTGAGAAATTTATAAAGTGAGTTTTGCCCCATTTCACAACTTTTCTTTGCCACAATTGTTAAGTGAATCACTGCCGGTGTTAAACTAGTAACTAACGGTTGTTAAGTGAATCTGACTTCCGCATTGACTTTGCGTGTCAGAAGGTTGCAAAAAGGGATCGCCTGATCCCGGAACGCTGCAATCGTCATAAATGTGAGTCAGTTGTCAAGCATCTGAATGAAAACCATGTGACCACAAGGTTGCTGCAATGGTCCTAAGTGTGAAACAGGTGGCATAAGTCCATGTTTTCGGTGCTGTTTAACTTTGAACGACCATTACATGAACCATTGTAAGTAGAGGATTACCTGTGTCAGGAAATTTCTCCTTAGTTCTAGGTTGGATCTTTTTGATAAATTTCTGTCTGTTGCTTCTTGTCCTGCCTTCAGGTGCTTTGGAGAATAGGTTGACCCCCTTTTTTGTGGCAGATATTGGAACACTGCTAACATTCCACCCCCTAGTCCAGGGATCAGCAAACTGCGGCTCTGGAGCCTCGTGTGGCTCTTTTATCCCTCTGCTGCGGCTCCCTGTCATCAGTCACTACCACAATTTTGAGAGGAGCTTCTGGTTAAGGGTGGGTGGGTGGGGAAGCAGGGCGCGCCAGGAGGAGACTCTATGGCAAGAGGCGCGTTTTCCGATCAGCTCCACAATTGATAGGGCTTTCGGTTAGGACAGGTAGAGGAAAAAGGACGCCATGCTAGGAGGAGACTCTATGGTGGGGAAACCAGATTTCCGGTCGGCTCCAGAACTGAACGGGGGGCTTCTGGTTAGGACTCCTTGAGTGTTTAAGATTGCTGACCCCTGCCCTAGTCTTTCTTAAACTAGACATACCCAGTTCCTGCAACCGTTCTTCATATGTTTTAGCCTGTATCTCCCTAATCATCCTTGTTGCTCTTCTCTGCACTCTTTCCAGAGTCTCCACATCTTTTTTCACCACATCGTGGTGAGCAGAAGAGGATGCAGTACTCTAGGTATGGTCTTGCTAAGGCATTACAAAGTGGCATTAACACATCACGTGATCTTGAGTCTACCCGTCTATTAAACGTTCTTCGTGTTTTAGCTTCCCACCAAGATGTCGTCTCACCTCTGACAGCAAAAGGAAGCCGATATCTTTGTCGCGAGTGGCAAAACAGTAATTGGCGCTCTTAGAAGACATGTCCGCGAAGTAAATGCCCTTTCCAAACTGGGGGGAGAGAAATAAGAAGAGGAAAAGACTAGGAACCTGACTGCACCCCGAGTTGAACGAATTCTGGGTTCAGCCTAGGGGCGTGAAGGCGAACCCATGGCGTGCATGGCAGAAGGAGCAGAGCCCTCCCTGCAGGCACCTGAGCTGTCGCCCCAACTCAGCTCCACCGCACAACCTCCCACCAGCCAGCTGATTTTCAGGTCTCTGCCACGCATGCATGGAGGGCGGGGCGTATGCAGGAGACACCCGTGCATGTGCGGGGTGTGTGTGTCACGCATGCATGAGTGAGGGGCAGGAGTGTGTGCAGAGGGGGAGAGTGCAGCACCCCCCCAACCCATGGCCCGTTTTTGGTCCCGGGAGGCTGGAGGGAGGCCCGCTAGGCCAAAAATGGGGTGGGGACGTCATTCACGCATGCGTGGGGGGTGGAGGAGGAGTGTGTGGGGTGTCACGCCCGCATTGCATTATCGGTGCTGGCATGCACTTTTGGCACATGACGACAAAAAGTTTAGCCATCACTGGCCTAGAGACTGACCATGTAGCCTGTGACAGGCGCTTCCGGTGGGGCCACACGCAACCCCTGGCTCAAAATCCCCGCCCAGTTACCCAGGCGAGATCCGTGCCACAGCAGCATCCTAAAGAAGGGAAAAGGAGGATGAAAGATGCAATTCAAAATATAGCCCAAGGATAGGTTTCATTTCGCCCCATCCGCTCTCTTCTTACCTGTTGGGCAGGTCAAAACGGAAGGCGGCTTCTGAGCATTTTTTCTTCACTTCAAAGGCCTCGATCAGCGTCATGGTGTAATCCTTGTGGGTGGGAGCATGAGTGGAGAGCAAGTAGTGCTCCAGCACCTGAAGGAGGATATGAAAGACTTAGAAATCTAGTTTGACATCGCTGTTCTACAGTCTTCTTAGATGGCTTTGAGCTGTGCAGGTGCAGAAGGCTCCTGCGTATTCCTTGGACAGAAAAGGTGAACTAACAAGCAAGTACTGGAGCGCATAACACCAGACATGTCACTAGAAGACCAAATCACGAAACTGCGACTCACTTTGGCGGTGTTAAGATGGGGGAATTCACTGGAGAAAGCAATTAAGTTTGGAAGAGGAGTAAAAGGAACCCAGGCCATCAAAGAACATGTGCCCAAAGCTGACACCAGCCAGAGCATAGAAAAACTCAAAAGTAGTACAATATCAGTAAGATGTAGAGAGATGTAGAGAGAGATGGTTAGGTGTATGGTTTTAACCCCGTGTTGTTCTCGTTACAGGACACACTTTTCTGCTGAAGGGGGCTGACAGACCTGGAAGCCATCTTAGGCCTTCAGGCCTGCCACATTTTCTACTGTGGGAAAATAGGAGGGCGGATTACATAGATTGTGGGTGATATATAGCCAAAATAGCATTCTTTCTCAAGAGAGTCCTTGCCACCTTGCTCGCCAGCTGCGATGAGGGCACTGGGAGGCATCTCCAGTTTTGGATGGTGCCTGATTGATCCTGTGATGGGCATGTGGGGGCTGGGGAGGGACTTGGAAGTTTCTTTTGGGTGGAGAAAACTTGGAAACTTTCAGATTTGGGTTTTCCCAGACGTGCCAATATGACACCTCTAATAAAATGGGACTTTGAGGAAACTCAAGCCTTGCCGTCTCCTTTCGCTAGCACTGTTACTTGGAACACTGACAACCTGGCCCATAGAATGGCCAAGAGCTGGACTCAACTGAACGGATAACATTATCACATTCTTTCTTCCAGCTACACACCTGGAAAACATCGCTGGCCTTCTCCAAGGGTAGGAGCTCACAGTCGAGACTCCTGTAGCTCCGATCCAAAGGGTGTTCCAGATCCAGCTGTTCTGACTGCACATGCTTGATACCAATCCGGATCTCACTCAGAGCCTTGAGAAAGTCAGCAGAGAGAAGCTATCATACATTCAGGATTTTATTGGGGCAGCGTTCATCTCAAAAGGAGCTAGATATCTGCATGGCTGCCTTCCAGGTGTGGTGCCCAAAATACATGGAATTTGTCAGGTTGGGAAAAGCTTAGTTGAAAGTTACAACTGTAATTGCAGGGCTCAATTACTGTCATCATTTGAGGATTATTTATTGTCCCATCTGCCTGATGTAAAAGAATTTAGGGATGACCTAATAGTATGAAAGAACCATTAAAGAGGGACTTAGAAAAGCAATTTTAATTTAGGACTTGAAAAAAAAAAACATGATAAAGAAATTCAAGTCCACCTTGTTTTTAATTATCACTGTTAATCCGGCGTTACCCGGGTATTTATTTATAGGGGGAAAATATCCGGACCAAACGTAATTTCTAATGTTGGATTACTGCGCTGCACAGTAGAAGCCATTTTATGGCAGTACAGTAGAAGCCATTTTAAGGCACAACAAACTGTATCTGAACAGAACACACACCCTGAAGAGTTTTAGGGGTGTCTACTCCCACAATATTTTTCTCCAGAGGGTAAGTAATCTGTATATCAAGTTTGGTTGAAATTGTTGAAGGCGTTCCAGAGTTATGCTGGAACACACACACACACACACACAAAATTTGATAGATAGATGGATGGATGGATGAAGGAGGAGGAGGAGAAGGGAGGAGGAGGGACAGAAACATGAAAAGATTTTCAGGATTCTTATTATCCCGTACTGTAATAAAACAGCACTACTGATATCCTGTGGCATCTCTCTCTTGAAGAACTGACATGTTTTTCACCTCATTTTCCAGTTCAGCAGAAAAGCTGAAGCACTATTATTTCCCCTTGATCTTAATAGCCAGAATGTCCACACACCAACTTTCCCTCCTTCAGCAATTAAATATGACTCCCCTTACCTCTAGCAGCTGTGCTTTTTCTTGGAGTTCCTTTAACGTTTTTATTAGTGGTGGTGTTTTCAGCCTGAAAAGGAGAAAGAGAATGAGAGCAAAAAAAAAAAAATTGCAATAAGAAGGGGAATTGCCCTTCGCTGAAGGTTCTCTTCAGACCTTCAGAGATTGGGGAGGTAGCAACCACAAAGAGGACCTTCTCACGAGCAGTAATTACAAAAAATCTCTTCTTAGATGAGGGGGGGCACATGGTTTGGTTTCCAGTCTCTGATTGGACCATCAAAATCCAGTGGAAAGATGTAAAGGACTGTGGGAATAACCTTGGTAGACAGGAGGAAGAGTTGGATCTAGGGCAACAATCAGATAAGTCATCAAAGGCAAAAGGATGGAAAACACATTGCGGAAATAACCCTACCTAATTTCTCTGGAACATATAAGGAAGAGAAATGCTTTCAGACTGTTTGCCAGGACTTTGCTGGATGCGCATGAGATAATTCACATTAGCTTAATAAAAAGGGGTTTTGTTGGGACAAGGAGTCTGCTTCGTGATTTTGTGAAGAAGCCTAGGTCAGAACTGTTCTACCCAGGCTTCCTTAAAAAGCATGAAGCAGAGTCTTGGTCCCGGGCAAAACCCCTTTTATTTACACGACTGTGAATTCATTTCATTCACAGTCAGCAAGGCTTAGCAAGCAGTCTTTCCGATGAATATTTATCAACACGAACCTTATCTCGTTGGGAGCGCTGTCAGATAACTAGTTTCCAAACGTAGGGTAAGGCAAAACTTGGCAGAGAGTCTCTTATAGTCACAAACAGAACTTTCCACTCTTGAAACAACTGAATGAATGAATTGCTTCTGCAAAAGCCCTCTTCCCATTCATCCCTCTTTTGTTTCCCACGGGAAGGGCCAATCACCTCCAAGGTGTGGCTTTACTCCTAAGTCGACCCTGCTTTCTTAGTTGTTCTTGTCTTCTGGCAGCTTCCCGGCAGACTGGGAACAGGCTCCAGCTGTTCCTCTGCCTCACTACTCTCTAACTCCCTCTCTGATGCAGAGCCCTCATCTGAGATTTCCTCAGCTTCAGGATTGGCCCATGTTTCCTCCCCAACCTCCACACTGTCTGATTCTACTGCCAGCTCTGCTAGCCGCCGGCAGGCCACAACAAGAACAGAAGTTGAGGATCATCTGCAGACAAAGGTATGAGGATAATGCCAAAGGAGACTGGTTTTTCTTCTTCTCCAGGACAACATACAACTACAAGAAGGTGAACTGGTGCTACTAACCCAAAATCATGGGGGATCCGGGTGTAGAATTCATTGCAAGCTTCCAGAAGGGCAGAACCAGACTGGCTCTGCTTCAGACAAGCTTCCACTTTCTGCAGTGACTGATAACCTGCCTTGATCTGTTCAGCTGTCAGCTTTCCTAGAGCAGAGGTTAAAAAAATAAAAATCAGTTGGATTCAAGGAAGAATACTGCAAGGAGCCCCAGTACTCAGCTCCTGAGTAAAGGAGTGAAATGTCTGCCAGTTCCAGGGCCTTCCGCCCTCTGTCCCAGGTGGAGTGGCAGCTGTCTTTTGGGTCTGAGCTAAGTGAGGGGGAGGAAGAGATGAGGCCCACCCCAGATGCACATTTGCGTAGGGAGTAGAGGAGAGCAAAGGAAATCAATAAGCTGGATCTCAAGGAAAAGCAGACATAGACGCTAGCCAACCCCTCCCTGGCTGGGAAATAAATAGTAGGGATTTGGGAGTGGCCTGTTGTCGCAGGCAACCATTTGTTTCTAGTCTACAGCAAGCAATTTGGATTTCTTGGCTAAACCCAGGTTTGTTGGGACTAATTAAGTTTGATTTTTTGTTTTTGTTTATCCACCTGAATAAAAAACTGTTACTGCCGTTATAAAAAGGGGGTTGTTTTACTCGTGAGTAAACGTCTTATCACTACTTGCGAAGGCTGGGTCGGAATAGATGCTACGTCAAGACCTCTGCTTATTTTCAATACGATTTACTAAGCAGTGAACCTTTCTCATTTTTTTTCTAAAAGATAGTTTTACTCTAGTGCACTTACTCTACTAAAAAAAAGACTTTTTTTTGACCAAGTTGACCTCCTTAAATACATTAAAAGAAGGACAAACTGCGTACCTAGTGGAGCTTTTCGGGTGTCATATTTCATCTCGATCACCATTTCCTCCATCGTCCGAATATTACATATCAGCTCTATCAAGGCCTGCACCCTTAGGTCCAGCTGGGAAACTGGCGTGGGTTTAGAGACTTTCTGCTCGGGGGCAGCTTCTGGCTTGTTCTGGAAGGAATGCAAAATGAGGTCTTGTGAGCAAAATGTTATTTGCTTTCTAAAGCTGCCTCCCTCTGCTCTTTCCTGCCAAAAAGGTCTTACATCATCTTTGGCTTCATAGTCCAGATGAAGGAGATCGTATTTGCCTGAGACCTTCTGGAAGTTGGCACGTTTGCTCCATTCGTTTTTGGTTTTGTCTAAAAACCTAAGAGGCAAAAAAATGAAAAAAAAAAATTAAAAAGTCAGGTTCGGGAGAAGGGAGGTGTTGAGAGGGATAAGGATGTTGCAGAAACTTTTAGAGCGGTGGTTCTCAACCTATGGGTCGGGACCCCTTTGGGAGTCGAATGACCCTTTCACAGGGGTCGCCTAAGACCATTGGAAAACACATATTTTCGATGGTCTTAGGAACCGAGGCACCAATTTTATGGTTGGGGGTCACCACAACATGAGGAACTGTATTAAAGGGTCGCGGCATTGGGAAGGTTGAGAACCAGTTTTAGAGGGACTCACTTTTTGGCGAAAATCTCCTTGGCTTTTGCCAAATCTCCAAAGCAAGGAATAAGGGAGCGCTGTCCGGGCTTACCCACTAGAAAGCCAAAAAAATATATGAATGAATAAATAGCCTGTTTCCCTGAAAATAAGACCTAACTGGAAAATAAGCCCTAAAGCATCTTTTGGAGCAAAAATTAATATAACACCAGTCTTATTTTCGGGGAAATACGGTAGTAACAGCACCTAGACTTATATATCGCTTCACAGTGCTTTACAGACATATACTAATATCTCATTTGATTGCATTTGAAGGTTAACAGTCAGAATTTCATCTGAAATAATTTTTATATAAAGTATAGCAATAGTATTTAGACTTATATACCGCTTCACAGTGATTTACAGCCCTCTCTAAGCGGTTTATAGGGTCAGCATATTGTCCCCCCAACCATCTGGCTCCTCATTTTACCGACCTCGGAAGGATGGAAGTCTAAGTAAGCCTTGAAACTGTCAGGATTGAACTCTGGCAGTGGGCAGAGTTAGTTTGCAATACTGCATTCTAACCACTGTGCCACTACGGCATGAATGAATGGATAGATGGATGGATGGAATCATCAAAAGGACCACTGAGGAGTACAGAAGAGGTGAAGCCACATTCTATAACTCAGAAAAAAAGCAAGAACTGCCGAAGAACCCAAAAACTTGATGTATCATTGTTCACTAACATTTCAATTTTAAAAAAAAAGATATTTATGATAACATAACACTTAGCACTTAAGACGTATACACTGCTTCGTAGCTGTTTACAGAGTCAGCATATTACCCCCAACAATCTTGATCTTCATTTTGGCAACCTCGGAAGGATGGAAGGCTGATTCTACCTTGAACTGGTCACGATCGAACTCTATGGCAGTGGGCATAGCCAGCCTGCAATACTGCATTCTAACCACCTACAGCGCTGTTAGGCAGTGAAATCCCTGATAGTATTTCTCAGTCCTGACAACTTTTAAGATGTGTGGATTTCAACACCGAGAATTCCCCAGCCAGTATGACTTCTGGAAGTTGAAGTCTACTCATCTTGGAAGTTGCCATGGTTGAGAAACACAATCCTAGATCCATGATTGCTAGGTGAAAATCAAACATGATTTGTTTTTAAGTTTGCATTAAAAATTAAGGTCTACTCCTAATTCCAGGATTGTCAGCTTGGCTCTTCCTTCCTTCCTACATTGACTCAGTTCCTTGCACCAACTCACCGCGTCCCCAGCGCATCCAAACGCTGTAACTTTGTGCATTGTCCTCTTCCAACAGTTGTATGACGTAGTATTTATTATTGTTAAACTGAAGATTGGTCTGGAGGAAGCCAAGATGGGAAAAAAAGGAACTGGTCAGAAATGAGAAGACAACACCTTGTTCCATTTCTATTCCATATACTGCTTTCCGAGATGGCTTCTGAACAAACCTTTATGAAAGGTCGGGCTTTCATGCAACTACCCTATTTTTGGGAGTATAAGACACACTTTTTTCTCCCCTAAAACAGGGCGACAATTTGGGTGTGTCTTATACACCGAATGTAGCCCCCTTCACTCTTCGGCCTCCATGTGTCATGTTTTAGACCTGTTCCAGGCTGCAGGGATTGCCACACACCATTGGCCCCTCCGTGGCTTGCGTTTTTGGCTTCTGCGCCTTATGTTTTCAGTCTCTGAACACTCCGTTTGAGACTGGTTGCAGGCTGCGGGGATCGCCAGAGCACATCACCGCCGATCGCCGCCTCCACGCATCACGTTTCTACGCATCACGTTTCTGCGCATCACATTTCAGGCCTCCGCACGCCCTGCTTTCGGCTTCTGCGTGTGGTGTTTTCTGGTGGCAATCGGCGGCAATGTGCTTTGGCGTTCCCCGCAGACTTGAACCGGTCTCAAACGGAGCGTTTGGAGGCTGGAAACGCAAGGCGCGGAGGCCAAAATGACAACCTGGAACAGCTGCTGCTTTGTCTGGCCACTTCTGCGCTTCGCCTGCTTTACACACTGGAGCTCCCTGCGATGATCAGCTGTGTTTTTGAAGCTGCCTATCAGCCTCAACGAGGGCTCACAACCAGCGAACTAATGTGCTGAAGCTGACCAGGCTGTTTGCTAAGGACACTGGGTGGATGCTGGTTAGGCAGAGGCAGATTTTTTTTTTCTTTCTTATTTTCATCCCCCAAAACTAAGGTGCTTCTATACTCCGGAGCGTCTTATACTCTGAAAAATACAGTATTTCTCCAATCTCTCCAGGGGAATTGTGTTCTGTAGTATGATAGGAAGCCAGACGAGGAAGCGGGGAGCCCAAATTTATTGATAAGCTCCCCCTACTACATCAGTGATTCTCAACCTGTGGTCCATGGGGGGGGGAGCACAATGCCATCACAGGGAGTTCGAAAAGGCTTGGGAAAAAAATGTTATGATTTAAATCTTGAGTATCTTGGGGGGTCTGTAGCCACAAAAGGTATTTAAAAGGGGTCTGTGGTGAAGAAAAGGTTGAGAATGACTGACCTACATTCATTGGAGTTTCTAGTTCTGTCTTCCCTGCCCCTTAGGATGGCTTATATGCTTCTCCCCACAATTTTGTCTTCCAGATAATCTTACTACGGACAAGAGATTTAAAGATAGGCCTTGTCCAACCGCATTTCGTGGGCTCTGCGACTAAGATTGAGGCATGAACCTAGTTCTCTCCAACTGAAGTCCAACCTTTTTTTTTTTTTTTAACCTGGCAGAATCTCTTGACTGGGAAAAAAAATCCAAGACAGGTAGGGTCCACTCACTTGATTCAGTGTAACGTCATAAATGTCTTCTGCCTCACAATAAACATGAGCCTTCGGAAAAGGAAAGAAAAAGGAGGAGTTATTCAATGCCAAGGAATTTTTTAAAAATGAAAAAGAAAGCCTCTTTTAAGCTAAAATAACAGAATAATGCCTCTCTTAAGACAACCTATGCAGTTTCCTTGGCTGAAAAATGCAGTTATCTCCTTCCAATTTGCTAGTCTGGTCTACAGCCCTAGGACTTCCTGTAGGGCTCCATCAAGTCACCAAAGTTCCAAAAAGAGACTTAAGAAGAAGCTTGGGAAAAAAAGTAACAGCTTTTATTTTGGCCACAGCATACAGGCAGCAAACAAGCAAGGAAAAAGCTATATCTGAGAAGAGTGTGGCGAGCATCTTATACATTCATGTACCCAGTCAGAACAGAAGTTTGTTACCCATTCATAGAGCATTCCTTGACCCTGCCCTGAATATGCCTTTGTTATCTATAGAGTATTCCTTGTAGGCTTGTTCATGTCTTCCTTGTCTATTTTGATTTCATCTTGGGCAACTTTGTGTTATGCACTTCTTATCTACTGAACAAGGCTGTGCCTGGCGCCATCGTAGAAGCAATACACAGAAGCGAGAAAGCAGGCAGCAAGATAGCAAGGGTCAAACTAAGGGGAATTTGTAATAATCTGTAATGTGTGTGTATGGTGCGCGCGTGTGTGTGTACACACACACACACACACACACACACACACACACATGATGTCCTGACCCTGCCATCTGCTGTGCTAAAGGAGTGTTTTTGCAAGACAAAGATCTATTTCCCCAACCAAATGCTTTCCCAAATGTTGGATTTCAACTCCCAACATTCCCAGAAATGAGGCTGTTTTACGCGAATGAAGTCCAGCATGAGGAAATGACTTAAGGAACCTCACGGGCAACCAAGGTGTGGCACATACACACCAACTTTCTGCAGAAATTGGGTGATTCTCCTCTGCTAGTGAGTGAAGGAATGAAGTTATCGGACCGTAATAACAGTGGGAGAAGTTTCCCGCAATGACCATCGCCCACGTAGCTCTTAGCATGGAAGCAAAGGAGGGATTATCAATCAATCGATGCATAAAGACATTAAAAGAAAACCAAGGACAGAAAATCATGTGTTATGGCCCCATCGGACCCTAATTCGAAGGAGGCAAGCCCAGAGAAGTGTGGCAAGGCTACTCGTCCCATCCCTCCTCATAAGGAACACCTGATATGGAGTAACTTAAGGAGAAGCCATGTGGAGGAGTTAATCTTCACCAGGAACAATTGTTTGCTTTGGCTTTGTGCCTATTGCTGTTTGCCTTTGCCTTGAAGGCTGTTTTTCGCCTCTTGTTTCGCCTAGCTGTGAGGACTGCCTTCTGCCTGGTGGAATGCTGTTTGCCCTTTGCTTCGCTCTGCTTTAAAAACTGCCTTGTATTTTGCTTCGGCTCTATGGACTTCTATTTGTCTTGTGCCTGAGCTTTACCTTGTGGACTAGAGTTTGCCTTCTGGACTCACTTAACCGGACTGAACTTTTGACCCCTGGGCCTGTGAGCCTGCTCCTACCCTGTGGACTGTCTTTGTAACATAGGGGCTGTTTGGTGGGGTGTCTTCAGCATGAGGTGGAGCCTTACCGATAGTTGGAGGGCTGTTTGTTCGAACATTTATTGAGAGCAATAAAGGACACTCTCTAGAGCAGCGGTGTCAAATTCAAAGCCCGTCAGCCGGATGCTTAGATCTGGTCCATGGGACTGACCTGGGAACAGCGAAGGACCGTCCTGCGGTGGCTCTTCCAGCGAGAACAGAGTGTTGCAAACGGGCCCTCCCGAGATAAATTTTCGCTGGCAGAGGGTTGCAGGAGGCCGTCACAGCCGAAAACGGAGCTCGGGAGGGCTGTATACAGCCCTTGCAAGCTCCGATTTCGCTGGCAGAGGGTTGCAGGAAGCGGCTGCAGCTTCGAAGCTCAGGAGCCCATTTTTGCTTGGGCCACCACAGGTATCCCCGGCACGAGTGACATCGAGCTGGCCATGCCCACCCGCCAGCCCCTCCTCTGAAGTCAAACACAACCCTGATGCTGCCTTCAATGAAATTGAGTTCGACACTCCTGCTCTAGGGGTCTGCTTTGTCTAGGCCACTTGGGTCATAACACCATGTCCTTGGTTTCTCTGGTCAATCCACTGACCTATGCTAAGATGCCATTCCTTCCTTCCGTCTCCCATTAGCTTCTTCAAAAGGGTTCCTCCCCCTACAAGTCAGGCACTGCTAATCTCAGATGCTCTCCTACCAGGCAGAGCAGATAGGAAATGCAACCAATGAACTAATTCTGTTCTACCACATCAACCGAATCTTGCAAGCCCGAGAGTACAATTCTCCCGCCGTTACTTTTACACTCTACAATATAAAAGGATTCCTTCGGAGTCTATTGCCTCACCCACTATCCACCTGTGAGCTGCCTCTTACCTGACTATCCCCTAGGCCAGGGGTGTCCAAACTTGGGAACTTTAAGACTTGTGGACTTCAACTCCCAGAATTCTGGGAGTTGAAGTCCACAAGTCTTAAAGTTCCCAAGTTTGGACACTCCTGCCCTAGGCAGCCTGTCAGTTCCCAAGGCAATCCCATTAAAGATACCAATTCTCTGCTACAGCCTTCTTGGCAAATTTCCTGACAACATCTGCCAACTTGTTTGCTGACTAAACTCTGGACTCTAATTTAGCAAATATTCTATTCTCAGAATATTAATGATACCAATGACATACTTTTCCCAGTTTGGCTGTGCATTCTGGATCCACCGGAGCTTTCCCCTTTACTGTCAGTGTCTTCACGGCCTCTGTAGGTGGAAAATAATAATAAAATACCCACTTTGCATTAAACAGAGGTGGAATTTGGCTACAAGCAGCAATGACATCCTACAATCTGAGCATTAAAAAACAACAGGTCCTTACTCCTTAGGATCCTAGCGTCTCTGAGCTTAAAACAAAATACATTTAATTAAAGGGGTATTTCAGCAACTCTTAACTTCTCACGGGGGAGGGGAGGAATGATGGATCAGAGATTAAAGACCCTAAGCTTGTCTGCTGGAAAGCTGACAGCCCAGGTTTGAGACCTGAGCACCATGTGACGGGGAGAGTTCCCATTACTGGCTGCAGCTCCTGCCAACCTAGCAGTTCGAAAGCATGCAAATGTGAGTAGATGAATAGGTACCACTTTGGTGGGAAGGTAACAGCATTCTATGCGCTTCAGCATACAGTCATGCTGGCCACATGACCTTGGAAGAGTCTTTGGACAACATTGGCTCCCCCCAGCTCAGAAACAAAGATGAGCACCACTCCCTGGGGGTGGGACATGACTGGACAGGGGGAACCTTTAACTTTGAACTTCTTATGAGAGACCCCCAAAATTATTTTCTCGGCACTTACCCATCCCATCGCCTTTCCCCTGAGATGTACTGGCCTCTGGTTCAGGGTCGGGCTTCTTATCAGGAACCGATGTACTATCTACTTGGGACCCATCCTCTGCCTCTGTTGAATGAGGAAAAGGAAAGGAAGGATGGGACATGGGATGTTAGTTGTTGTTGTGACCTGCCAGCAGCAAAGCTGGCAGCAGTGTCGGAAAGTGAGGAGGTTGGGGAGGAGCATGTGCCCAGTCCTGGAGGTTGGGGAAGGCTCGGACGAGGGCTCTGCATCGGAGGCAGAGATGGGGCCGAGGCCGTCTGGCAGTGATCTATGAAGCTAGATAACAGTGAGGCAGAGGAACAGCTGGAGCCTGTTCCCGGTGTGCGCATGCGCAGAGCTGCCAGAAGAAAAGAACGACTCAAAAATCAGGGTAGACTTGGGAGCAAAGTCACAGGTGGAAGGTGATTGGCCCCTCCCACAGGAAATAAAAGAGGAGGCAGAGACGGGGAAAGGAAATCCCCTTTCACTCCTCTTTTATTTCCTTTGGGAGGGGCCAATCACCTTCCACCTGTGACTTTTGCAGGAAACAATTCGTTCGGTTCATTTCAGGAGTGTGAAAATCAGTTTGTGAATCTCAGACTCTGTGCCCAGTCTTTCTTTGCACAGCACCTCATTTGGAAAATATCTACATGGCAGCTTTCCAAGACAGATAAGGTCTGTGGTCATAAATATTCCTTTGAAAGACTGTTTGCCAGGCCTTGCTGAATGTGAATGAGAGGAATTCCCATTCGTTTAATAAAAGGGGGTTTGTCGTGCTTTTGGGGGAAGCCTAGGTCAGAACAATTGTTTCCATTCCTATGGGGGAGGAATGATGGATCAAAGACCCTAAGCTTCTCAGTTGGAAAGCTGACAGCGCACATTTGAGACCTGAGCAGCACGCGAAGGGAAGCGTTCCCATTACTGGCTGCAGCTTCTGCCAACCTAGCAGTTTGAAAACATGCAAATGCGAATAGATTAATAGGTACCACTTCGGTGGGAAGGTAACAGCATTCTGCGCACTTTGGCATATAGTCATGCTGGCCACAAGACCACGGAAGCATCTTTGGACAACACTAGATCCCTCGGCTAAGAAGCAGAGATGTGTACCACACCCTCGAGTCGGACATGACTGGAGAGGGAGTACCTTTAACTTTGAACTTCTTACGAGATTCCTAATTGCAGTTCCTATTACCAACCTTCCCACCATGCATCTTTTTCCGAAGGATCAGGCTGTTCTTTCCACCACCCCGTCATGCACTGTCCCCAAAATTATTTTCTCGGCACTTACCCATCCCATCTCCTTTCCCTTGAGATGTACTGGCCTCTGGTTCAGTCTGGGGCTTCTTAGCAGGAACCGATGTACTGGGATCCAAGTCACCACTAACTACCTGGGACCCATCCTCTGCCTCTGTTGAATGAGGAAAAGGAAAGGAAGGATGGGACATGGGATATCAGTTGTTGTTGTGACCCGCCAGCAGCAAAGCTGGCAGCAGAGTCGGACAGTGAGGAGGTTGGGGAGGAGCATGTGCCCAGTCCTGGAGGTTGGGGAAGGCTCGGACGAGGGCTCTGCATCGGAGGCAGAGATGGGGCCGAGGCCGTCTGGCAGTGATCTATGAAGCTAGATAACAGTGAGGCAGAGGAACAGCTGGAGCCTGTTCCCGGTGTGCCCATGCGCAGAGCTGCCAGAAGAAAAGAACGACTCAAAAATCAGGGTAGACTTGGGAGTAAAGTCACAGGTGGAAGGTGATTGGCCCCTCCCAAAGGAAATAAAAGAGGAGCTAAAGGGGAGTGGGCATTTTCAGGAAACAATTCGTTCGGTTTATTTCAGGAGTGTGAAAATCTGTCTGTGAATCTCAGAGATTCTGTGCTCAGCCTTTCCTTGCACACCATCTCATTTGGAAAATATCTACATGGCAGCTTTCCAAGATAGATAAGGTCTGTGGTCATAAATATTCCTTTGAAAGGCTGTTTGCCAGGCATTGCTGAATGTGAATGAGAGGAATTCCTATTCGTTTAATAAAAGGGGTTTTCTCGGGACCAGGAATCTGCTTCGTGCGTTTTGGAGAAGACGAGGTCAGAACAGTTCTTTCCATTCCTATCTAAGGACAGAGGCGAAGGGGCTCCGGGGCAAAATCTATGCGCTCAGATTTCCACTTGTAAGGAGTGACAGAGCCCAGCCGTTGTTCCATAGTTCAATTCCCAGCATACGAATAACTTTCTTATGGGACTTTCTGACAAGCAAAGCCCATGGGAAACCAGGTTCCTTATAACAAGCTTGTTACTAGCCGAATGACTGCATTCACTTAACAACTGCGGCAAGAAAGGTTGTAAAAAAGGAGGGGAACTTCACTTAACAAATGTCTCGCTTAGCAACATAGATTTTATGAGATTCCTAATTGCAGTTCCTATTACAAACCTCCCCACCACACATCTATTTCCGAAGGATCAGGCTGTTCTTTCCACCACCATGCACTGTCCCCAAAATTATTTTCTCGGCACTTACCCATCCCATCTCCTTTCCCTTGAGATGTACTGGCCTCTGGTTCAGTCTGGGGCTTCTTAGCAGGAACCGATGTACTGGGATCCAAGTCACCGCTATCCAGCTGGGACCCATCCTCTGCTTCTGTTGCATCTTGAGTGAGGAAAAGAAAGCGAAAGGCAGGATTGTACATGGGATGTCAGTTGTTGTTGTTGTTGTGGCGGCCTGCCAGCGGCCACCAGAGCTGGCAGCAGAGTTGGACAATGAGGAAGTTGGGAGGAATATGGGCCAATCCTGGAGGCCGGGGAAGGCTCGGATGACAGCTCTGCATCGAAGGCAGAGAGGGAGCCGAGGCTGTCTGGCAATGATCAGGTGCCTACGAAGCTAGACAGCCATGAGGCAGAGGAACAGCTGGAGCCTGTTCCCAGTGTGCGCGTGCGCAGAGCTGCCAGAAGAAAATAACTCCTCAGAAATCAGGGTCGACTTGGGAGTAAAGTCACAGGAGGAAGGTGATTGGCCCCTCGCATAGGAAATAAAAGAGGAGCGAAAGGGGAGGGGGCTTTTGCAGGAAACAGTTCGCTCCTCTGGTCGTCAGATGTGTGAAAATCTGTCTGTGAATCTCAAGACTCACGGTGCTGCGCAAGGAAAGACTCTTGTGCCCAGTCTTTCCTTGCACACCACCCCATTTGGAAAATATTTACATGGCAGCTTTCCGAGATAGGTAAAGTCTATACTCCTTTGAAAATGGAAGCCCATGAGAATCCAGATTCACCTAAGAAGCATTTTACTAGCTGAAGAACTGCATCGATTCACTTAGCAAGTGTGGCAAGAAAGATCGTAAAAGGGGAGGGGGGGGGAGGGGAAGAGAAACCTCACTTAACAAATGTCTTGCCAAGCAACATAAACTTTGGGCTCCGTTGTGGTCATAGGCTGAGGACCACTTGGGCTCCGATACCTGACTCCTTGCATTCCATCCGACGTTCAAATTTAGTTTGCTCGTTTATCTGCACCATGCGGGCGGTGTCCAGCTTGTAGCATGCCTGACCGATTGTCAAGTCTACTGTGGGTTCCCGGTCACCGTTCTTGGCTGCCTGTAAATCCAAGCAGGTAGCAGCGGGGTATGGAGTCCAGTTGTTTTCCTCATCACCTTCCCATTGCCAGACAATATCTGCTCCCACGTAGCCAAAGGAGAGGAAAAGGAGAAAAAAAATTGAATTAACATAGGAAGTCAAGGCTAAACATCTCCCAGGTGTTGAAGAGGAAGAGAAATGAGGAATCACTTTGTCTTAAGAGTTAGTCTCTTATCCAAATAAAAGTTTATCAGCCAGTACGGAGTGTCAGAATTCACTCTTGTGCCCAGGTAGGGATTCCAGATTAATTGCCTGTTTGACTCCTTCCCTTGGCTCAGCCAGGCTCTCGTACAAGTAGCTATGTATTATGATACAGTAGTCCTCGACTTACAACTTGGCCGTTCAAAGTTACAACGGCACTGAAGCAAGTAATACAATACAATACAATAGTAGAGTTGGAAGGGACCTTGGAGGTCTTCTAGTCCAACCCCCTGCCTAGACAGGAAACCCTATACCGTTTCAGACAAATAGCTATCCAACATCTTCTTAAAGACTTCCAGTGTTGGGGCATTCATAACTTCTGGAGACAAGCTGTTCCACTGATTAATTGTTCTAACTGTCCGGAAATTTCTCCTCAGTTCTAAGTTACTTCTCTCCTTGGTTAGTTTCCACCCATGGCTTCTTGTTCTGTCCTCAGGTGCCTTGGAGAATAGCTTGACTCCCTCTTCTTTGTGGCAACCCCTGAGATACTGGAACACTGCTATCATGTCTCCCCTAGTCCTTCTTTCTCTTAAGCTAGACATACCTAGTTCCTTCCAGGTCATAAGTGACTTATGACCATTTTTCACACTTACAACCTTTGTAGCTTCCCCGTGATCGTGTGATAAAAATTCAGATGCTTGGCATAGTTCATAGTTATGACAGTTGCAGTGTTCCGGGGTCATGCGATCCTTGTTTTGCGACCTCCTGACAAGCAAAATCAATGGGGAAACTAGATCCACTTCACAACCCTGTGGCTAATTTAACCACTGCAGTGATTCACTTAACAACTGTGCCAAGACGGGTTGAAGAATGAGGTAAAAATTCACCTAACCAATGTCTCACTTAACAAAAAAATGTGAGCTTGTGGTTGTAAGTTGAGGACTATCTGTAATTTCGTCAAAACCCCAGTGCTTACTGAAACCTCTCTGGATGACATATAGTCCTCAAACTTATGACAACTGGGACAAGAATCTCAATTGTTAAGCAAGATGGTTGTTAAATGACTCTTTTAACATTTTCGCCACAATTGCTAAGCAAACCATGTGGTCATTAAGAGAATCCTCCTTTCCCCATTGAGTTTGCTTGTCGGACACCAGGTGGAAAGGGCAAACGGCCATCACGTGACCTAGGAAGCTGCAACTGTGGTAAATAGGTGCCCGTCGCCAAGTATTTGAATTCTGATCATGTAACTTCTTCCGCAAGAAACTCAAGACCCACCTGTTCCAATTAGTCGGCCTGGCCCAATCGTAGTTTTAATTTTCAATCCTCCTGGCCGGCATTTTAAATTTTAAGGGGTTGTCCTTTTAACCTGTTTTAATTTTTATTATCACTGTACAGACTCTATATTTAATTTGTTTTTTAAAAAGGGGTATTTAATATTGTTATTGTATATACGGTTTTTAGCTTCTGTCTGTACACCGCCCCGAGTCCCCTCGGGGAGAGGGGGCGGTCTATAAATTCTAAATAAGGTAAAGTAAAAAACTATGAGAAGGCCGCGGTTGCAAGAAAGACGGCTGGACACATCACTTTTTTCTAGGTGATCAACTCTGAGAAGTCCCTAAATGAGTTATAAATCAAGGACAACCTGTATGAGAATCAAAGGGCAGGACGTGTTATGTTGGACGCTGGGAATGTTCACCTAAAGAGCAGAATACAAATGCAAAAAATAAATAAATACAGATAGTCCTCAATTGGGGATAGGGCTTATATTACGAGCATCCTGAAAAAAATCATAAAGGTAAAGGTTCCCCTCGCACGTATGTGCTAGTCGTTCTTGACTCTAGGGGGCGGTGCTCATCTCTGTTTCAAAGCTGAAGAGCCAACGCTGTCCGAAGACGTTTCCACAGTCATGTGGCCAGCTAAATGGCGAAGGCACACAGAACGCTGTTACCTTCCCACCAAAGTGTAGGAATGAGAGGTAAGGCTACGTAAAGGCATGCGTAGGAAATTACCATGATCTCAGTAGCTGGTTATCTTGGATACCTACAAGCTCACCTAATTAGCAGAACCAGATGCGGGAATAAGGGAAAGGTGATGCACAGCCGATTATCTTTAGCCCATTAATTCACCGAGCAAAGGCATGAGTTAACCTTGGCATGAATAAGCTTTCTGAATTCACTAGGGAAGAAGTGGGGGAGGAAACCAAAGCAATGTGTTGTTGCTCTATGCTTTGCTTGTAAAAACTATATAAAAAGCCAAATAAACTCTGCGAGAGGCAGACAGATTTTTTGGACACAAACTGCCGTGATTGATTTCTGAAACCTACAGTCCCTATTTTTCTACTTGCATTTCTACATGCTTTCGCACTGTTGGGTTGGCAGAAGCTGGGACAAGTAACTGGAGCTCACTTTGTTACTGGGCCACCATGTCCCTTGGGAAAAAAAATATGCTAGGTCTTATTTTCAGGGAAGCATGGTACAATGGTCATGTGCAAAATGGACATAAGTGGGGGTTCCCCCCCCCTCTCCTGGGCCCTTGTAACTTCAAACTGTCACTAAATGAACTGCTTTAAGTTGAGGGCTACCGAAACAATTAGAAACGGCGACTTACAGGATTTCTGATCCCAGACAGCCATACGGACACGGTTCTCCTGGCCGCTTCCCTTGTTCTTCTGCAACATCTTACAGAGGTCCACCTGGTCGTCTCCTAAGTTTTCTGCCTCTTTGCGTGCCCTGCAGGGAAACACAAGAGTTGGCATTTCAGCCTCTCCAACCAATTCCAGGCCATTGCGTTGTTGTTGGAGAAATTCACTGACAGTTAGAACAATTAATCAGTGGAACAGCTTGCCTCCAGAAGTTGTTAATGCTCCAACACGGGGAGTTTTTAAAAACATTTGTCTGAAGTAGTGTAGGGGTTTCCTGCCTAAACAGGGGGTTGGACTAGAAGACCTCCAAGGTCCCTTCCAACTCTGTTATTCTATGTGTGTTTTTATATGATTCTATGTGTGTTTTCTATGTGGTGTTTTTCTCCTCCTCCTCCTCCTGCTGGAAGCCATCTTACCGAGCTGCTTGGCTCAGGGTCTCATTTTGCTCAGGTGGGAACACCTGCCATTGGTTGACACCGATCTCGCGTTCCCAGCGCAGGTCAGGCTGGGTCCCTGCATCCTTAGGCTGGGCTTTGGGAGTTGTGCGCTTCCTTTTCATCCCTGTGGGAGCAACACAACACATAACTAAGCGGTCAGATTGTGAATTTGGAGGCCCCCACAACCTGGCAACCTAGAAGATAAGCTGCAACAGCAATAGCACTTAAGACTTACTATACAGATAGCCCTCAAATTACGACCGCAATTCAGCCAAAAACGTAGGCTGTTTTGAGTGAGACATTTCTTAAGCATTTTGACTTTCAAACTGCTAGGTTGGCAGAAGCTGGGACAAGTAATGGGAGCTCACTCCGTTAAGCGGTGCTAGAGATTCGAACTGCCAATATTTCTGATCCACAAGTTCAGTGTCTTAGCCACTGAGCCACTGCGCCCCTTGAGACGCCTAGTAGAGACTGCCAATATAGACAGCCTTCGACTTACAATTGTTTGTTTAGTGACCGAAGTTGCAACAACCCTGAAAAAAGTGGCTTACAACCATTTTTCACACTTACAACCACTGCAGCATCCCCATGGTCATGTAATCAAAATTCAAGGGTTTTTTGGCAACTGGTTCAGATTTATGGCAACTGGTTCAGATTTATGACGACTGCAATGTCCTGGGCTCATGTGAGCAGGTTGATTCGAAGAAACTGCCCTTCATGGCAATGCTACGAAACCTGAGGAACATTTTGAGGTCTGGGGTGAGCGAGAGGCATCATCAACTTCTCTTAAAGCACCTTGAGGACAAGGTAAGGCTGTCTACGCAGGAGAAAGTTTCTGACACTGACAACAATCAACCCATAGAACAGCTAAGCTTGCCTTCGGAAGTTGTGGGAGCTTCATCACTGGAGGCTTTCAAGAAGAGATTGGACCGCCATTTGTCAGAAATGGGGTAGGGTCGCCTACTTGGGCAGGGGGTTGGACTAGATGACCTACAAGGTCCCTTCCAACTGTTAATCTGAATCTGATCCCTTTGTAACCTTCTGAGAAGCAATGGGAGACCCAGATTCACTTAACTGCAGGAATTCCCTTTACAACAGTAACCAGAAAGGTCACAAGATGGGGTATTTAACAACTGTCTCACTTAGCAACAGAAATTTGGGGCTCAGTTGTCATTGTAACCTATCTGCAAAGCTATTCTTCCTGCTTCTAAAACCAAAGTGAATGTCTTAACAACCTTGCTATCTTTACAGAACTGCAAGACTTATCTTTCTTTCTCTGCTGGTTGTAAGCAGCATTTTTTTAATGTAGCTTTGGGGCAAATGGTTTGCAGACTTGAATCAGGTGAGTATCATTTAATTATGCCTTTTAGGCACTTACAAATTGTTTTGTAATTACAGGGTTGGATCATCAGAGAGCAGGCTTTGAAACATTTCAGGTTTTTGCAGCAAGTGCAACATCTTACAAGCCTGAAATGAACCTGTAATTAAGTGTTCCTTATGCTTGCTTTAAGACTGACAAGCCTATGTGATTTGTGCATTACAATTCACCCTTTTGCTATTTTTTTCCATAATAAAGACACTGGTTTTGTAAATACCATACAATTTATTTTTGCATCACTATCATTGCTATAACCACCCTTCCTCATTGGAATAAAGGTAAAGGTTCCCCTCGCACATATGTGCTAGTTGTCCCTGACTCTAGGGGGCAGTAATCATCTCCATTTCAAAGCCGAAGAGCCAGCGCTGTCTGAAGACATCTCCCTGGTCATGTGGCTGGCATGACTGAAAGGCAAAGGCGTAGGGAAAAATGTTACCTTCTCACCAAAGATGGTCCCTATTTTTTCTACTTGCATTTTTACATGCTTTCAAACTGCTAGGTTGGCAGAAGCTGTGACAAGTAACAGGAGCTCACTCCCTTTTCACAGCGCTAGGGATACAAACCGCCAACCTTTCTGATCAGCAAGGTCAGCGTCTTAACCACCGCATCTCTTCCCCATTGGAAAACATTTCCCCGCTCCCCCCATCTATTCAGCGGTTAATTTCCTAATTGGTGCGCAGCGTGTTTGCTAAGGAGTTCTGAAACTTCATCCCTGCAAGTCCCAAAGATGCGTTTTTTCAAAGGGCATCTGGACTTTCTCAGTTTTTAATTTGAAAACAAGCTTCCTCAATTCTAATTAACTGATGGGGAATGGAAGGATTTATATCCTTTTCAGTCATCTATTTGTTAACACTTTTGTGAGTTATTGAGGTCATTTGGGGGTTTATCTATTTCCTCAGGGCCACCTGAACCAAGAGTTCAATTCTTGGGATTGCATTGGAAGCAGCACATGGGTTGTGCCGTACTCCTCCGCCTCTGTTCGGGGAGGACTATTCAACTTTAATATAGATGGTCTCTTTGGCTACTCTTTCAAATCAGTGGTCCTCTGAAAACACCCAGACAGCAACGTGGTACATGCAGTGCAATGCAGCAAGACGTGTCCAGACTTGTACATTGGGGAAACGAAACAACCACTTCTCAAACGCATGGCACAACATAGGAGAACAAACTCACCAGTCCATTTGGATCTGAAAAGCAAGGGTCATGCTTTTGAGGACAATGAATGTTGAGGACATTGCACCAATAATGCAATGCATGTGCAACACCGCCCCAACTCATCCCTCTGCACATGTGCGTGCAAACACCCCCCTCCCCCCCACACATCCCCCCCCCCCAGAGTTTTTGGCCAAGTAGGCCTCCCTGCAGCCTCCTGGGAGCAAAAATGGGGCAGGGGGGCATGCTGCACCCCCCATACCATGTTTTGGGCATAGTAGGTCTCTTTGCAGCCTCCTGGGAGCAAAACAGGCCAACTAGCCAGCGAGAGGCACACAAACATGTGCTGAGCTAGAGTAACAGCTCGCGCTCAGAGAGGTGGCACGCATGCCATATAGGTTCACCATCACAAACCATGATTGAGAATGTCCATAGACAACCATTCCTGAAAGTTACCACTACCCCCAAAACAGTTTGCCAGCCACTTCTATTAGTACTGTACCCTTTTATTATGGCTTCTAAGTGACCTTTAGCAATATTTAGCAATGGCTGGCCTGTTGCATGGGAAATACTGGTAATCCTCAACTTACAACAGTTCATTTAATTATGGTTTGGAATTAAAATGGCACTGAAAGCTGTTTTTCACCCCTACAAGCATTGCAGCGTCCTTGCAATCATGGCATCAAAATTCAGATGTTTGGCCCTGGCTTCGTAATTACATAATTGCAGGGTCTCAGGGTCATTACTCTCTTTTGTGACCTTCCAGCAAGCAAAGTCAACGGGGAACCCAGATTCACTTAATAACCCTGTGATTAACTTAATTGCACGGTTCACTTAACTGCCATAAAGTGGGGCAAAAAAAAAATCATTTAACCCATGCCTCGCTCAGCCACAGAAAAAAATTGGCCTCGGTGCTGATTGCAGGTCGAAGACTACCACCTGTACTGAACTCTCTGCACATGCTCAGATATTCCCGGACCTCAATGAGAACAAGAAGACGACATTCCCATCACCGTTAAGCCAACATTCATATTTGCGTTCGGCAGGAGAGTCGGCTCCATTCTCCCATCCTGATTAAAGTTTGCAAAATTTATTTTTAAAGTTTTAAAGAGAAGACGGCGACGTTGACTAGTAGTAGTGGAGAAGGAAGATGAAGAGGAAAGAAGGAAAAAGAAGAAGAAATAGTAGTAGCAATAGTAGGTAGTAGTAGTGGAGGAGGAAGAGGAGGAGTAGGAGAAAAGAAGAAAATATTAGTAGAAGTAGAAAAAGAAGTATTAGTATTAGTATAAAAGTAGTAGTGGAAGAAAAAAGAAGCCGGCTTGCTTGAAACCAGTCCACGGAAAACATTCTTGCGGACCGCCTAAGCGTGCATTTCCCCCTCCACGCCCCCCTTTTCTTTGCTTCACCCTTGGCACCCCTATTCCCGAACCCTCAACAAGCCACAAAAACGGCACCTTCCCGGACCCCGTCCGTTTCTTAACAAGGTTTATTTTACTGCAAGCAAGAGTTTTTGCTTCACCCTTGGCACCCCTATTCCCGAACCCTCAACAAGCCACAAAAACGGCACCTTCCCGGACCCCGTCCGTTTCTTAACAAGGTTTATTTTACTGCAAGCAAGAGTTTTTGCTTCACCCTTGGCACCCCTATTCCCGAACCCTCAACAAGCCACAAAAACGGCACCTTCCCGGACCCCGTCCGTTTCTTAACAAGGTTTATTTTACTGCAAGCAAGAGTTTTTGCAACTTCGGCCCGCTTTTGTCCCTCCCCAGGACGCTAATTCAAAACTAGCTTTCCCGCGTCGTGCGAACGCGTCTCCCTGTGTTTGCTTTTTGCAACCAACCCGCCACTCACCTGCAACTTCCGCTTTCACCGCTCGAGATGATGCTTCCACCTTTCCCTCGCAGGCTCCTTCCCGGGAACGTTCTACGACGCGGGAAGACTCCGCCCCTTTTATATTTTGCATTCGTCAAATTTGCATCTGAGAAGGAGGAGCGGAGAGCGATCCTCGGCCGTCCATTGGCTGAAACCGGCTCGGAGGGAAGAAGAGAGATTAAAAAAATGAGAGAGAGAGAAGGACGATTTGCATATTTGAAGAAGTGGATGATGGTCGCCGCTCGAATTAGACATAGCCGTTATCCAGCCCCTGTTTTGTCCCGAGAGGCGCGTTTTACAATTTGTAAAGCATTGTATATTTTAGTGGAAGGACCTAATTTTCTCGTGTTTGGAACTGGTACGAAGACAACGGGCACGAATCAATAGCCACCCTAACCTATCTGAAAATTAAGAATTAGCCTTTATATAAGGTATGTAGTTAAAGGAATTGATAATTGCTGGGAGGAAGCTCTCCATAGAGGCCACGTGCTGGGTGTCCATCACCCTCTCTCCCGCCTCTGGGAAGGTCTGAGGGAAGGGCCAAGTTTGCCACCCTAGCAGGGTGCCGCCTTCTGAAGGTGGGTGAGTTCCCAGCAATGCGGGTCTCCGATCAAGCCCTTGAATCGAGGCAGGAGAAGTGGCGAGGGGTTCTCGGGCTCCTTCCCGCGGATGCCTCAGTGGCTTGTTCGGGATTTGGGAATGACTCACGGCCGGCAGCTTTGAGTACAATGGGAAGAGGTGAAGCACCGCCAGCTTCATAACCCAATTCAGACTAGTCTCCCCCCAGTATTTTGCCTGCCTGTATTTTTTTCACATTATTTTGAAAAAAGATTTTGTCATCCATTCGCTCTGTTTCCCCCATTCTGGAGAGCGTCTGCGGAGCGTCATGTTCGAGATGACAATTTAGGAGAAATGTCATCGAAGGTCGTCTACTCCAGCCCCCTACTCAAGACTTTAAAGCGTTTCAGACGTGGCTGTTCAGCCTCTTCTTAAAAACCTCCAGTGATGAAACATTCACAACTTCTGAATGCCAGCTGTTCTACTGGTTAATTGTTCTCACCGTTAGGATGTTTCTCCTTAATTCCAGGTTGCTTCTCTCCTTGATTAGTTTCCATTCATTGTTTCTTGTCTTGCCTTCAGTTGCTTTGGAGAATAGCTTGACCCCTTCATCTTTGGGGCAGCCCCTCAAACATTGGAAGACTGCTATCGTATCTCCCCTTCTTTTCACTAGAGGAAGCCCAACTGCTTCTCCACTGCTAAAGGAAGACCATGTCATTCATCCATGAGTGTTCAGGCTTAGCATTCGCTATCTATGCAATGTTCATAGGAGGGGTGTCAAACTCGATTTCATTGAGGGCCACATCAGGGTTGTGTCTGAGGTGCCTGTGGTAGCCAGCAAAAACAGGCTCCTGCAACCCTTTGCCAGTGAAAACGGAGCTCGGCATGGTCACCCGCGGCTCTCCATGTGCTGGCAGAGACACCGTGGGCTGGTTTCCAGGGCAGCCCCATGGGCCAGATCTAAGCACTCCAGGGGCTGGATCCGGACTGCGAGGCCTTGAGTTTGACACCTCTATCCTACAGAAACCCATGGATTTGTGCAAATCAATTTTATAATCAGAATGTCGAGGGATACTTTTCTAAAACAACAGTATGATGGGGGGGGGGGGCAGAAAGAATACAGCACACACCACGGACAGATTTGAAGGTTTATTTATGTATGTTTTATATGTGTTTTGCAGATTGTGTTAAATTTTCTGAAATAGCAATAGCATTTATATACCGCTTCACAATACTTTTGCAGCCCTCTCTAAGCAGGTTACAGAGTCAGCCCATTGCCCCCAACAATCTGGGTCCTCATTTTACCACCACCACCACCACCACCACCCCGCGGAAGGATGGAATCTATTACAAGTGAAGCATTGAATTGATTAGTACAGGAAGGATTTGACGGATTCCCGATAGTCTTTCTCTGATCCATATGAAAATATGTTGAATTAATTTCTCACAGCATGCTACTCTGCTTCTCTAATTATAAATACAAAAATATACTACCCATACAGGTTGTGATTATGATGTAGGCAAAAAGGGGGGCCCCATGGCATGTTACTAGTTCACAACAGGGCGGCCCTGATATATACCTGGTCCACGGTATAATTGGACCACGTGAAAAAAGCGCTAGTGCATCATAATAACAAAGACATTAAGAAAAAGAAATGATTGAGCCCATATACATTGGCCTTATTTTCAGGAAGGTCTTATTATTTTTGAGGTACAGGAGGAGGCAAGCGTGGTCACCTCATGGCAGCCGCTGTGTTGCAATATTTTCGGGGAGGGCTTATTTTAGCGCATGTGCTCAAAATCCCAATGGGGCTTATTCTCCGTGGAGGTCTCATTTTCAGGGAAACAAGGTGGATTGCTCCAGGTTCAGATCGGGTGAAGCAGTAGTAGCAGTGGCGGGAGGCTCCGCCCAGCCACCCAGATGCTTTTGCGCATGAACGGACTGGTAGTAAAAAAATTGGAAACCCACCACTGCTATATAGGTAGTTCTTGACTGTCCGAAGTTACAACGGCACTGAAAAAAACTAACTTATGACTGTTTTTTTACACAACTGTTGTATCATCCCCGTGGTCATGTGATCAAAATGTGGATATTTGGCAATACTTATGATAGTTGCAGTGTCCTGGGGTCATGTGATCGCTTTTGAGAACTTTGACCAGCAAAGTCAATGAGGAAGCCAGATTCGCTTAAGGACTGTGGGAAACGTGAATTGGGGTTGTAAATTGAGGAAAGGAGTATACTTTATAGAAATGATCTGTTCAAAAACTCTTTTCCAGTTGTTGTATAGAGGAAAATTGATAGGGATTCCTATTCGATTCTTTCCAAAGCTGAGTAATGCCTTAATTTATCAGTATGAGTCCCACCTATGCAGTATTTAGGTACGGAATCTGTGTGGCCATGAAGTTTAGTGGGCAGGATTAGTGTCATTGAAATAGGAGGTTGGCAGATGCAAAGGGACATAGTCATGGCAGCTGGACCCGGCCAGAGTGGGGGCACATGTCAACACGTAATAGAACCTAACGTGCCCATACTTGAGGTAGCATCTGTGCCAGTAGCTAGGGCCTGACCTCAGCCTCCCGTGACATCGATGCAAGAGGTCATCTTGCCAGACATCGCTGTCCCAAACTTCAATCACAAATTTGTCGTTGCCGTCCAATGTTACGGCCCCGAAGTTCAGAGTTTCTGACCACCGAGGGTTGTTATTCCCACCGATAACCTTAGTGCGCATTTCCTGGTTTTGGAAAAAGAATTTGACGTAGGCATCGGTGGAGGAAAAATGGTCACCCCAAAGACCGGACCCGCTGTCCATATGGAACTTGAGGTAAGCCCTGCCCCGCTCGGTGCCACAACATTTGTCGTTGATGACACCGTTGGGTATACACATGCAAGTGCACTTTTGGACCCAGTTGTTGAAGTTCCTCTGGGGACAGCTTTGGAGACAGTCTCTCCTTAGGGCTCTTCTTTTGATGTAGCTAACGATGGCTTGCTTTAAAAAATTCCTCCTGGGGTCTGTTTTGTTCAACAAGCTGTGCAGAGGTGAAAGGGAATAAGACACCAACCCAGGGGTCCTTTTGGTGCTCTCCATCCACTCGGAGAGATGGTTCATGTCTCTGCTATCTGAGAAGAGCATCTTTTTATGACCGCCCACCACCTCTGTGTGCTGGGTCATGTAATGCTCGTAGAAGCTGGATTTAGATTTCCCGAACCAGAGCTTGGCGCATTCGGAACGGACGGAAAAAGATCCCCAAAGACCTCTATGTTTCAGAGTTGTCTCCAGATCCAAACAGTGTTTGATATTCTCCGCCGTGAACCCCATCAAGGTCATGACACAAGTTTTCAAAGCCAGCAAGTAACGAGCTCGCCCACCTAGATACACCCGGTTGATATAATGGGTGCCGTAGATATTGATGAAATGCTGGTATTCCTCCGGGTCGTGATGGGGGGGCAACTTGCCGATGGCCCGAACAAAATGGAAGGACAGCAGAGGATTCGTTTGAAGCCGCAAACTGCAAAGGAAAATAATAATTAAAAAAAAGCAGGATATTGTCAGCATGACAAGATGGAACTGCTTTGCTTCTTTCAAACCTTTAATGCTTTTCAACTTGCCAATGAACCAGGGGAAGAGAGAGGGAAAAGGGGGAAATGGAATGTGTAGAACGTATGCATAGATTATGAAAACATGGAAGCAGGGGTGGGCTGTTACGGGTTCACCCGGATTTGGGAAAACCTGTAGCTAACGTTATGGCCAGGTTGGAGAACCTCCAAGTCCCACCCCTGGCTGGCCCCTCACCCCACCCTTCCCATCCCACCAACCTCTCCCAGGAGTTGCCACACAGCCCATTTTGGATGTGAGATAAGTGCAAGGCCTGTGCGGAGGCTCAGGGAGGGAGGAAAATGGGCCTCCTAGAAGTTCTGGATGGCCGGAAACAGGCTCGTTTCCAGCCTCCAGAAGGCCTCCGGAGCCCAGGGGAAGGCAAAAACAGATCCCCCTGCCGTGGTGCAGGAGGCCACGCCCACCCATCAACTGGGCAGAGAACCTGTTACTGAAATTTTTGAAGCCTGCATGGAAGCCATCAAGGCCATCACTGCAGGTGCTTGAGAAAGAGATGGACTGTTCCCATAACAAAAGAACGTCTCATAACTATACAATGTGATCCAACAGGGGTGGGGAAGAAGAAGAAAGTATTGTTTAATTGGGCGAGCATTTGTGCGAGAAACCAGAGCTGGTTTGGTTTTTTCAGTACCAACATAGTGTATCCAATAAAGTTTTACTTCTGGGAATTGCAATTCTCCAGAGAGTTTTTCCTTGTTTTGGGTATGCTAATTGGACAGTTCTGTGTCAAAAGCAACATGCCAAATCACATTTCCTGCCTTAGCATTCAGCATGAGAAAGGAAGGTGATGCAACAGCCATGCTGAAGGTCAGAGGGTGTCTGATGGTCAATTAATGGGTAGGAGTTCATGTGGCGTGTTTTCTGGTTAATCTTTGAAAAGATTCTCTGAAAATGGGGAAGCCCTTTTTATTTTTTCTGCCATGACACCAAAGAATACTTTACTGAGAGTGTAACAGTCAATACAAAGTAATCCTTAATTTATAACCATTTGTTTCGTGACCAAAGTTATAACAGCACTAAAAAAGAAGTAACTTACTGCCAGTTTTCACAGTTAACAATTGTTGAAGCGTTCCTGTAGCCGTATGATCAAAATTCAGGCAGTTGGCAACTGGTGTGTATTTCTGATAATTGCACTGCCCCAGGTTCATACGATCAGCATTGGTAACCGTTCTAACTGGCCTCCGATAAGCCGAGTCAATAGGGGAAGCCAGATTTGCTTAATGACCATGTGATTCACTTAACAATTACAGTGATTCACTTAACAACGGTGGCTGAGAAAGCCGTAAAAGGGGGCAAAACTCACTTAACCACTGTCTTGCTTTAACAATGGAAGTTTGGGTGTTCTGTAAGTCAAGAAGTACCCGAAACCTGCAATTTATTTTAAAGGTAAACCATAATAAGTATCTGTTGTCACCTACAATAAATATCTGTCATAGATACTGACTTTATTGCCTGTAATTATGGTGCTTCTCTACCTAGCTAAATCGTGTCTAAATTTTTTACTGTTACCAAGTTCCTGGTTATGAGTTTGAAGGTTTCGTCCTGTGGTTTATTACGGTGTTTGAAGTCTGACATCAGATCAGGAGTGGGCTTCAAAAATTGCAACAACGGGTTCTATGCCCCAATGGTGGATGGGCATGGCCTAGTCAGCCTCCTGCACCATGATGGGGGGGGAGGGACACATTTTCCACGCTCCCCAGGCTCCAGAGGCTTTTCTGAAGCCTCCGGGAGGGCAAAAACTGCTCCCCCCCTCAGAGGCTAGAAACAGATCCGTTTCTGGACTTCCGGAACTTTCAGTGGGGCCGTTTTTCACCCTCCCCAGGCTCTGGAGGCAATTATTTGAGCCTCTGGGAGGGCAAAAATTGTTTCCCTAGGGCTCCGGAGGCTTTCTTGAAGTCTCCGGGAGGGCAAAAACTGCTCCCCCCCTCAGAGGCTAGAAACAGATCCGTTTTTGGACTTCTGGAACTTTCAGTGGGCCCGTTTTTCACCCTCCCCAGGCTCTGGAGGCAATTTTTTTGAGCCTCTGGGAGGGCAAAAATTGTTTCCCTAGGGCTCCGGAGGCTTTCCGGAGGCTGGAAATAGGTCCATTTCTGGAATTCTGGAACCTCCGGTAGGCCATTTTCCCCTCCTCCCCGATCCTCTGCATGGGCTCTTCACTTAACTGTCATGATGAATGGGCCACGTGGAGACCATAGGACGGGGCAGAGTGGGCGGGGGGGGGGGGCAGCCAGGGGTGGCATGTGAGTGTTCGCCAATCCTCACTAGAGGATCACCCGAACCCGTGCGAGCTCCCACCAGCCCACCCTTGCATCAGATCATACCTTTCCAGGGGTGATTTGGTTTAGCGCCCAAAAGTATACCCTGTTAACCAAAAACGGGGTCTGAAGTGTTTTGGCCCTGGAAGCGGCTGTTTAACCTGAAATGCCGTCTCCTCAACTCTTCAAACTGCTTCCAGTTCAGAGGATTTATTTTCAAGAGACCATCTAACTGCCCCCTAAATGGTATGGCCCAGAGGGGGCATAGAACATTCTGGAGTTTTATGGAACGTTCTATTCCATTCCTGAATCAGTCCGTTTTGTACATCTTTTGTGGTAATAATGGACCTCACTAAAAAAAAACATAGTCCTGGTTTTAGCTGTGACATTCTCATTTTTCAAATTCTTTTATGCTATTTTCGACATTGTAAGCCGCCTGGGGTTGCTGGATAGTGTGATAGGCGAGATATAAATTTAATAAACAAACAAACAAACAAACAAACAAACAAACACAGATAATCCTTGATTTGCAACCCCAATTGAGCCCCAAACTTTCAACGCTGAGGAAGAAATACTATTTAGGGAGCTTTTCCCCTTTCTCCTTTCTCTATACCGAAAGTCCTCGACTTTCTGTGACTTTTCTTGCCACAGTTGTTAAGTGATTCACTGCAGTTGGTAAGTTGGTAACACAGTTGTTAAATGAATCTGGCTTCCTCCGTGGCTTTGCTTGGTCAGAAGGTTTCAAAAAGTAATAACATGACCCTGGGGAGACGGCAGGCATCCTAAGTACATGTTAGTTGACAAGCATCCAAAATTCTGAACACGTGACTGTGGGTATGCTGCAAGAGTCATAGATACGGGGAAAAAAATGTCCTAAGTCACTTTCTTCAGTGTGTTGTAACTTAGAATGGTCCCTAAACAAATGGTTTAAAGTTGAGGACTAGGTTTAAATGAGAAGCGCTCTATACCGAAAGTCCTCGACTTACAACAGTTCACTTAATGACCATCCAAAGTTACAACCTTTGCAGCCCCCTCCACCTCTTGATCATTGATCAAAATTCAGATGCTTAGCTACTGGTTCATATTTATGACGGTTGCAGTCTCTTGGGGTCATGTTGTCCCCTTCTGACAAGCAAAGTCAACGGGGAAGCCAGATTCATTTAACAAGCCTGTTACTAACTTAACAACTTCAGTTATTCACTTCACAACCGTAGCTAGAAATGTCATAAAATGAGGCAAAAACTCACTTAATAAATGTCTCATTTAACAACAGAAATTTTGGACTCATTTGTGGTTGTAAGTTGAGGACTGCCTGTTTTAGGCTTCTCTGTTCCAAGAACATTCCTAATCCCATCAGTCACTGACTTAGTCCAATCTCTAAATCAATTATTTTGGCAGCACGTTATTTATATCAATACGTTGAAAGTTTGGAATTACAGGTAGTCCTCATCCTACAATAGTTCATTTAGTGACCATTCAAAGTTAAATTACTGGGGAAAAAAGGGACTTACAACCAGGGGTGGTATTGACTTACCTTCCCTACCGGTTTGCAAATGCGAGCGTGCACACCCACCCATGCGCTGAGGCTTCCGCACATGTACTTTGGCTAAAAAAAGTGCCTAAATGAGACGCCACAGAGCTGGGATGGGTGGGTGGGGCCAGCCACAATTTCCACTATCGGTTCAGGTTCAGGCGACCACCAGGTGTGTCATTGACTTACCTTCCCTACTGGTTTGCAAATGTGAGCGTGCACACCTGCGCATGCACTGAGGCTTCCGCGCATGTACTTTGGCTAAAAAAAGTGCCTAAATGGAATGCCATTGAGCTGGGGTGGATGGGTGGGGCCAGCCACAATTTCCGCTACCGGTTCAGGTTCAGGCGAATACCACCTCTGCTTATGACCATTTTTCTCACATTGATCATTGCAACATCCCTATGGTCACATGATCAAAATTCAGACACTTGTCAACTGACTCATATTTATGACCTTTGCCCCGCCCTGTGGATCATGGGACTTCTTTTTATGACCTTCTGGCAAGCAAAGGCAATGGGGGAGCAAGATTCACGTCATAACCGTGCCACTCGCTTAACAACTGTTGTGGTTCCCTTAACCACTGTGGCAAGATAGGTCATAAAGCGGGGCAAAACTCACTCAGGAAATGTCTCACTATTGCCACACAAATTGTGGGCTCAATTGTGGTCGTAAATTGAGGACGACCTGTACTGAGCCTCTCCTTGTTCCCTCCAGGAGGTATCTGGCATCCGAAGAAACTTTACTCCCAAATAATTGGCGGAGCTCCATGTCTTCACTAGCTGTACTAGCAAGCAAGGCGTAACGGCATAGTCTGGCTGGCATTGTGGCACCCAAGCAGTGCATGTTGCTATTATACTTTGGCAGCAAGTCCATTAATAGAAATGTTTGCTTTCTTTTTAAGTAACTCTTATCTCTATCCTTTTCTTTTAGAACTAAGAACAAACAATGTCTTTGCAGTTGCCTTTGTGTGGGTGTTCTATATCTCAGTTGACCAGATGGATGTAACCCTGTCCGAGCTTGTTATGAGATAAATTTTTACTCCCTTGGGATTTAGTTGTCTGGATTGATTATCTATTCCCCCCGCCCCCCCAACTCCAAATGGAGCCAGGGAAATGCGTTGGAGAAAGCAGAATGAGGAACATTAGCCGAGCACAGCGACCTTATTCCTAAAATTGATTGTAGCTACTCAGCAAACAGTAGTATGGGCTGTTGGTTTGAGATCCAAGTGTGGCAATTTGGTCATAAATGTTTCATCACCATTTGAGGGGTCATTGCCAGTGCACTTTGAATTGTTCTTGTCTTTCAAAGTGGACTGACAATGTTTCCTCGAATGGTGACGAAACGTTTGCCGCCAAATTGCTAAGCTCAGAGCTCAAACCAACAAACCAACCTAAGCTACTAATATTCAAGCACATTTCAAACAGTAGTACCATATTTTTCGGAGTATATAACGCTCTGAAGAATAACACGCACCTAGCTTTTGGGGAGGAAAACAAGGGGAAAAAAATCTGCCTCTGCCTCCCAGCAATTTGCCTTGTGGAGCAAACAGCAAGTTTCACTTTCAATTTCAGCATGGGCCTCCTGATCATCAGCTGTTTCAGGCTGCAGGGATTGCCATAGCTGAGTGATGGCAAACCTTTTTTGGCTGCCAAGCCAAAAAGGGGGGGGAGCTGAGGGGGGGTCATGTGCCAGTGTGCCACACCCACAATGCTATGCGTGTTACCCCCCCAGCGCTCATGCGCGCAATCAGCAACCCCATGCTTTTGGCGCAGTTCTTTCACCCTCCCCAAGTTCCAGATGCTTTCGAAGAGCCTGGGGAGGACAAAAGCAGCCTCCCCCGCCCCTCTGGACGCCCTCCGGAGGCCTCAGGAGCTTCCCTGAAGCCTCTAGAGGGCGGAAAACGGACCTACAGGGAACCCGGAGGTTCAAGAATATTGACTTCTGGTTTGTCTGTAGGGCCGATTTGGTTCCGGAGGACGAAAATCGTCCCTACAGACAAACCAGAAGTCACCATTCCCGAACTTCCAGGTTCCCCGTAGGTCCGTTTTTCGCCTTCCGCAGCCTTCAGGGTCCTTCAGGAGGCTTCTCCGGAGGGCAAAAACCAGACCTATGAGCAAACTGGAAGTGGCTTACTCCGAAAAATATGGTATCTTTGGTGAGGAGAGCCCTTGAAATTCTGATGCTTGAGATGATCCCCAAAAAATGTTCGGAAATCCTATCTGGAATACAGCAGTTATTGAACTCATATCCATAAACCCTCATTCTTGGCTACGTTCAGCTATAGCCTACCATCCAGCCTGTTGCAGATAATCCTCAATTTATTCATTACTGACTGCTCAAAGTTACAACAGCCTATGACTTATGCCCGTGACCTATGTCCATTCTCACACGGCCGTTGCAGTATCCTCGAGGTCACGTAATCAGAATTTGGATGCTTATGTAGGACAGTTGCAGTGTCTCAGGGTCACGTGATCCCCTTTTGCGACCTTCTGACAATCAGAGTTAGTGGGGAGGCCTGATTTACTTAACAACCGCATGACTAATGTAACTGCAGCGATTCACGTAACAACTGTGGCAAGAAATCTCATAAATTGTGGCACGATTTACTTAACAACCGTCCTGCTAAGCAATGGAAATTCAGGGTTCAATTTGGGGGTCAAAAGTCGAGGACTTCCTGTATTTGCATCAAAACACAAAAGTGGGTTGTGCACATTGTGCACTCAGATGCAATGGAGAAAAATAGTTGTGGGTCTCCTTCACCGTTTTGATTATGTCCATTAAACAGACTCTCCTAATTAACACAACTGATAGATTCATACCAGAGGTCAAATAAAACGGGTCAAAATTGCCTTGGGATACCTCTCATTTTAACTGCCATGAGTGTGTAACACAATTCAGAAAAGCCAACACAGTTCTAGGCTGCATAAACAGAGGGATAGAATCAAGATCACGTGAAGTGTTAATACCACTTTATAATGCCTTGGTAAGGCCACACTTGGAATACTGCATTCAATTTTGGTCGCCACGATGTAGAAAAGATGTGGAGACTCTAAAAAGAGTGCAGAGAAGAGCAACAAAGAGGATTAGGGGACTGGAGACTAAAACATATGAAGAATTGTTGCAGGAATTGGGTATGTCTAGTCTAATAGAAAGAAGGACTAGGGGAGACATGATAGCAGTGTTCCAATATCTCAGGGGTTGCCACAAAGAAGAGGGAGTCAAACTATTCTCCAAAGCACCTGAGGGCAGGACAAGAAGCAATGGGTGAAACTAATCAAGGAGGGAAGCAACCTAGAACTAAGGAGAAATTTCCTGACAGTTAGAACAATTAATCAGTGGAACTACTTGCCTCCAGAAGTTGTGAATGTCCCAACACTGGAAGTCTTTAAGAAGATGTTGGATAGCCATTTGTCTGAAGTGGTATAGGGTTTCCTGCCTAAGCAGGGGGGTTGGACTAGAAGACCTCCAAGGTCCCTTCCAACTCTGTTATTCTAACCCTTCAATCTACTCCCCCCAGCAAACTAATTTTGAATGGAAATACAGCAACACGGTGCCTCCAACTTTGATGTTATGGAATTGTTCCTAGAGGACTTTATAGCTGGTGAAATCAAAAGCATTTGGGGGATTATGGAGAGACAACAGCTATCTTGTTGGTCTTTGAATAAAGATTACTTGTCAGGATGACTAAGACTAATTCATTCCCCCAACCAGTCCTAAAACAAGAATGAATGGATTTGGACACCGGTGTCTTCTGAGGTAATTGCAATCATGACATCAACACGCATCAAGCATCTTGACCCCAAAGCTGATATTGGTAGTTGGCAATAGTTACCCCAAACCTCTGAGATCTATCATGAGCTGGGCAATTTTTTAATGTTACATGTAATAACAGCGGCTAGAATTACATATGCACAAAATTGTAAAAATGGAGGTGTACCTTCAGATGAAATGGTAATAAATAAAATATTAGAATGTGCCGAAACGGACAGGTTAACAATGGAACTTAAAGATAAAGAAGAAACAGAATATTACTCAATATGGGACTTATAGTATAATTGGCTAGATAATAGATGCAGAGTTTAGAAAATTAATAATGAAAGAAGATTAACAAACTAGAAACAAATACAGGTACGAAGTTATATAGAATAATACATATTGCAAGCAATATCCTTATTAGATTGTATGCAACTGTAAATCAAAATATATAGAGTGATAAATGTCTAGAGAGCTATATAAAGCTATGGAAACTACGGGTATAGTAATGTTATACACTATTATGTATTTAAAAAGAGACTATACTATATGATTAAGAGGAAAATGGATGTGATTAGAGTGCATAACATCCTATATGTTTAAAAAGGATTTGATACAATCAGTATACCGCTGTTGCAAAATTGAAATTGTGATGTAGAATAAAGGAAAATGTGCAATAAAAATATGTTTTTTAAAAAAAAAGAGCTAAGCAAGTTTTTGTTATAGTATTCATTGCCTGTTGGATGCTCCACAATAAAAGAGAATATTTGTAGTTCAGGGTTGAAATGAAGGGTCTTTGATGCTCTCCAAGCTGGCTCATTTTGCTGTCAATATATACTAAGAACAAACGTCACTCCTTAATAGCACTGAAGACCATCCCAAAGGTGCTTTTTAAAGAAACAACTGGACTTCCTTCTTTTCCTTGAAGATGTTGTCACTTCTCATTCTTGAATGGGAAGCAAGATGTCTTCAAGGAAAAAAAGAAAGTCAGTTGCCTCACTTTTGGGATAACCATGACCTGGATGACTGAGAATCTCCATAGACATTTAGCACTGATGATGTTACCTATTTGGGTAATGAAACGTCTGCAATGAAACAATCAAGTTCAGAAGAATAACGCCCAGGGCTGGATTTAGATGAAAAGAGGCCCTAGGCCAGGAGTGTCCAAACTTGGGAACTTTAAGACTTGTGGACTTCAACTCCCAGAATTCCCCAGCCAGCCATGCTGGCTGGGGAATTCTGGGAGTTGAAGTCCACAAATCTTAAAGTTCCCAAGTTTGGACACCCCTGGCCTAGGCTATTACACATATGGGGCCCTTTCACCTCCCATTTTTAAGTTTGTAAATTGCATGAGAGATAATAAAATACATCATGACTGTGATATATATCAATATATTAAATGAAACATGTTGTAATTAGTACTAACCTTTATAAAAAATGTGGCACGGATAATAAATAAAAATAAAAGGCCCCTCTTGATCTTGAGGCCCTAGGCCAGCGATGGCGAACCTTTTTTGGCTCGCATGCCACAAGTGGGGGGAGTGCGGGGGGGGGTTCGTGTGCAGGCGTGCCGCACCCATAATGCAACGCGCGATCCCCTAGTGCGCATGCGCGCACAATGCCCCCCCCATTTTTACATGCTTTTTTCGCCCTCCCCAGGCTCCAGAGGCTTTATAGGAACCTGGGGAGGGCGAAAAGAGCCTCCCCCCCCGGAGGCTTCAGGGAACGTCCGGAGGCTTCCCTGAAGCCTTCGGAGCGCTTAAAACGACCCTCTTTGCTCGGAGGGTGGTTTTAAGTGCTCCGAAGGCGTCAGGGAAGCCTCCGGACGTTCCCTGAAGCCTTCAGAATGCTTAAAATGACCCTCCGAGCACTTCCGGTTTGCTCGGTGGGTGGTTTTAAGTGTCCCTGAAGCCTCTGGGGGGGGGAGGCTCTTTTCGCCCTCCCCAGGCTCCTATAAAGCCTCTGGAGCCTGGGGAAGGCGAAAAATAGCTTTTAAAAAGGTGAACTCACGCGTGCCATAAGTTCGCCATCACGGCCCTAGGCTGAAGCCTAGTTAGCCTATAGGGATACCCGGCCCTGATAAAGCCCCCCATCCCCACCCACCCCGTTTTCCACGATAGGTTCTGATCAACTCCAATTCAGGGGGATGGAGCTGAAATTCCTTCTTCATCATCCAAGAGACGTTCAGCATTTAATAGCTTTGGGATGGGATTTGGACAGGTGGATTCAAATTAGAGTTCTCCCACTGAGGATCAATGGGATTCCTCAAGGAGTCTATTATTATTAACAGTAGTAGTTTTATTAGTAAAGTCGTATTTATTAAATTATTGACATACAATAAATTTTTGGAACAACGTTGTTCCAAACATTTATTGTATGTCAATAATTTAAAAACTACTAATAAAATTTAATAAATAAATACTAAATTTCAGATTGTTCCACGAACAGTCTGAAATTTCACCCAGATATTGATGGAGTGATGAAGAAATGGAGTACCCCTGACTAAATAATCTTTCAATGCTAGTGGGACTAAGGTTGTTTATATGTAGATTTATTTCTCTGTCTGTTGGAACAATTACTTACGTACATTTTTGATCACAGTGGGACCAGTAGCATTTAACTACGGTCTTAGAATTACAACAGTTTATTTACCGAGAGTGCAAAGTTACAACATCACTGAAAAAAGTGACATGACTTTTTTTCACACTTACAACCATTGCAACACTTGATCAAAATTGGGATGTTTGGAAACTGGTTCATATTTTTGATGGTTGCAGTGTCCCAGGATGATGTGATTCACTTTTGCAACCTTCTGACAAGCAAAATCAATGGGGAAGCCAGATTTACTTAACAACTACGTTGCTAACTCAACAATTGTAGTGATTCACTTAACAACTGTGGCAAGAATGGTTGAAAAATGGGGCAATACTCATTTAACTAATGTCTCAATTAGGCACAGAAATTTTGGGCTTGATTGGGGTCCTACCAGAGGTGATTTTCTGCCAGCATTTTTGGCCTCCCAAAACTCCGCCCCTTCATCAAAATGGCGTGTTAGCCTTTAATGAAACGAACAAAAAAACGGCCTTTTTTGCTCATTTTTGCTCCCCCCCTCCAGCCCCCAGGATCACTCAACAAGCCTCCTAAAGGCTATGCATGCCTTTTTTTTTTGACAAAAAAATGGGCCCGTATTCGTGAAAAACGGGCCTTTTTTGGGAGGTCTGCAGAGTGCAAAAACTTTTTTTTATTTGCCTCTTCAAAATCTTGGTGCGTCTTATACTCCGGTGCAACTTATACTCTGAAAGATACGGTATTTCCTTTGGGGGCAAACTCTGAAATTGTTGTAACAAATTCCATAGCATCTCCTGAAAAGGGTTTTTTCTTCCCCCTCCAGCAAATTGGCTACTGCAGCTCCTCCCTCTGTTTATGCTTTGAAGTGGTAACCGTAACAGAGTTGGAAAGGACCTTGGAGGTCATCTAGTCTAACCCCCTGCTCATGCAGGAGACATGTACTAGGGATTCGAACAGTGGTGAGATTCAAATAATTTAACAACTGGTTCTGTGCCCTAATGATTTCTTCCAAGAACCAGTTCACCAAATGGCTCAGAAAGTTAACAACCAGTTCTCCCGAAGTGGTGCGAACTGGTTGAATCCCACCACAGGATTCAACCACTGAACTTTCTGGTTGACAAGCTCAGTGTCTTAGCCACTGAGCCACCTAGTCAAGCTAAGTGCTTTGATGCTTACCTGTAATGTTCGCATTCGATCTCGTTCCTCAGAAAGCTGTACCTGTCTTCGCGGGTTTTTTGATATGCGAAAATGGCCATATTAGAGTGAGAGCCGGCAAAAGCCACCTGAGCTTTGGAAAATCCCAGGTCCTCCTTCATGAAATCCTCGACCAATTCCATTTTCCAGTCATTCTTGACTTCTTTGGCTACTGCGTTGGCCACATCTATATCTAACTCGTCCACAAAGTTGTTTGCTTCTCGGTGGCAGTTTCCCTTCTGTCGCCAGTCCACCCCAACCAGGGGAAGTCTCTGCAGCTGCTTACCTAGATTATGATTCAGACACAGGGTACATGTCCCATTGGGTCCCTGCCACTTGCTGATGTCCGCCACGTAAGCCCCTTTCTTCTCCAGAGTGGTGATATCAACTCCCTCCCCAATGAAATTATGGCCTGGTACGAAGTTGACATGATTCTTGCAGACATGTCCGGGGTAGGTATCGCATTCGCTATTGTGGAAAGAGAGGGAGAAATGGAAGGAAGCAAGGTAAACCATGAAGAAGAGATGAAGCTTGGACATGTTCCTCAGAAAGAGTTCCTTCTTCTTAGGCAGTTCGTTTCTGAATTGTCCTGAGGAGAGAGAAAAAAGCAACAGATGTTGTTTAGGGCTGGGATTTGGAAGTGTGACAAAACATTACAGAATATTTGAACAACAACTTTCCTACAGTGAAGCTGTGAGGTATCTCATTAAAGCAGCTTGTCGGCACAAGAAAGGGAAAGTTAGGTGGTGATGATGATGGGCACTACATTATTTGATATTAATTTTGGAGGTCCACTGGGGAGTCTCCAATTTTTAATGGACCACAAATGGTCCAGACGTTTCATATGGTGCATATTTGGATAAAGCTGACCAATAATGATTCACTAAGTAAATTCCATGGCTGAGTATGCACATGAATGCAGTAGGCTGCACAATGAAGCAGCTATTTGAGATAGAATAGAATAGAATAGAATAGAATAGAATAGAACAGAACAGAACTAGAAAGATCCTTGGAGGTCTTCTAGTTCAACCCTCTGCTCAAGCAGGAGACCCTATACCGTTTCAGAGATATGGAAGTCTTTTCTTTAAAGTCTTTTCTTTAAAAAGATGATGAAGCACCCACAATTTCTGAAGCCAAGTTCTTCCACTGGTTAATTGTTTTCACTGCTAGGAAATTTCTCCTTAATTCCAGGCTGCTTCTCTCCTTGATTAGTTTCCATCCATGGCTTCTTGTCCTGCTCTCTGGTGCTTTGGAAAAATTAAGTTGACCTCCTCTTCTTTGTGGCAGCCCCTCAAATACTATCATGTCATCCGTGTTCCTTCTTTTCTCTAGACTGGCCAAACCCAAACCCTCCCAACCGTTCTTCATATGTTTTAGCCTCCAGCCTTCGATCATCTTAGCTGCTCTTCTCTGCAATTTTCCCGAAGTCTCAACGCCTTTTTTTGTAATGTGGTTACCAACACTAGATGCAATACTGCAGCTATGGAAGTCACCATTAGAGGCTTTGTTCCAGAATCCCCATGCAAGCGTTGGCATAACCACCACCAACATCATATCATCCATTCCCGTCGGGAGTTAGCCACTTGCCTTTTTCTGAACATGGATTCTATCTTAATAGCTTGGTAACAGCTAGAAATCCACCATGGCTGGTTTTGTTCTGTGAGAAGCTGCAAGAAAGGGACAAGTTTCCCTCATTCTTGCATTCTAAAGAAGTCAGAATGACAATCTTCCCTTCCCTCCTTTCACCTTTAATCTACAATTGTCTTTTGGTGTCTCCTATCATCACAGCCTCCCTCCCGCTGTCTGCTTGACGGTGGCTGGGAAATCAAGATTAGATATGTATAGAAACTTACCTTCGCTTCCTTCTTTAGACAAGCAGGTCTATTCCGATGACCAATTCTGCAAATTTCCTTCTCGCTCCGTTTGCTTTTCACTTCTTCCCTGTTCTAGCACGTGGGAGGGCTAGGATTCTAGTGGAGATTTTAGAGAAAGGGAGAGAAAGAAAAAGAGGGAAAAACAATAAGCAGCGTATCCAACTTGCCTTTGCAAAGGCAAAGAGCATTTGGTGTGTTCTTTCGTTTCACTTTTCCTTCTAAGTTGACCGCATTCCTGTCTGGAATCCAGAGCTGGAAAGGACCAATTGGTATTTAAATTTTTTCCACATGAATGATTATTTGTTACATTTAGCAAGTTTCTCATGAGACTTCTTTGTGAATTGGGCAATCCCCTTTGGGTGGATTGTGGGAGTAATGGGATGGGATTCAACAAAGAACATGATTTTACCAAAAGAAGAAAGAGGCCTTCAAGGGGGAATATTTTTGCCAGAAGGACCTTTGTATTTACAGTAATCTTCACTTTTAAAAGAAAATAAAAAAATAGAGGTGGCCTCCTATCAATGGGGCTTTAAATCCCTGAGCGACAAGCCAGAAACTTTTGTGTGAATTGTCATATCTCATTTAAAATCTGAATGCTGATTTGTGTATTTTGATCTACAATACAAACAGAAAATCGGGCACTGTCTTCTTATAAACGACAGGCCAGGTTAGTAGTTACGTCATTAGAAATCTTTGGTGTCTCCCTTTGTGTTTCATGAGGAGAAAGCTTTATTCAGAGAGCAAAAGAAGCATTTTTAAAGGAAGAACAAATGCACAAAGGGGGAAAAGGGACGTGGTGGCTCAGTGGCTAAGATGCTGAGTTTGTTGATCAGAAAGGTCGGCAATTTGGCGGTTCAAATCCCTTGCACTGCTCCCGTTACTTGCCCCAGATCCTGCCAACCTAGCAGTTTGAAAGCATGTTAAAAATGCAAGTAGAAAAATAGGAACCACCTTTGGTGGGAAGGTAACAGCATTCCGTGCATCTTTGGCGTTTAGTCATGCCATCCACATGATCATGGAGACGTCTTTGGACAGCGCTGGCTCTTTGGCTTTGAAACTAAGATAAGCACTGCCCGCTAGAGTTGGGAATGACTAGCACATATGTGCGAGGGGAACCTTTCCCTTTCGTCTAAAGAGAAGGACTAGGGTTGACGTGATAGCTTATCAAAGATAGATTATCAAAGAATTTTTATTTTTTATTCTCTTACATACCATTTTAAGTATACATTCACATGATTGTTATATTTCTTTACTGTTATCATCCCTTTCCCTTTAGAAAATGGATAAAAAATCGGAATGCGAAGTACAAGAGATTTACAGCTATGAATATTTTTTTTCTGGCACTTCATTTCGTTGTTACAAATGGTTGAGTGAATTATATTACTTGAACAAAAAGATGTAAAATTAAAGAGAGCACAAATATCTGGAATAATACTCCTTAGGAATATAGATAAAAAAAGATTATAAATTACAATCCATTGTATGCACACTGCTAAAGTACCTTCTGATTTAAAGCATTATACAATGCAGAAATAATAAGGTTATACGCAAAGAGAAACCTATATTTTGCATATGATAGAAATCTACATAAGGAACTGTATTATAGAAATGATTTCCAAACTAAGTGATAGTGGGTATCAGATTTACTTTTACAAGAGAAGATTGTTCTAAGTAAGAAAGCGGATTCTCACAAGTTAAACATTTAACTGCATAATGAGATCAATTTTCCAATGTAAAGCATTACATATCTTCACAGCAGTTAAGGTACCCAAAGGTGATTCAGTATAGTTTATGTGAATACATGTTTAGTAAAAATTAAGATTATTGCAGAAAAAAGTAATTCAGCTTTTAGAATTTATCCCATTCTCATGTAAACCATTTTTTTTGTTTCATTGTTGTGCCTTACCACATTTTCACCAAATACAAAAACAATATCTGATCAGATCATTATATTTACCATCATTTTTAGAAAATTATCTATCCATTTGACTAAGCAGAACTGGAGTAAAATATCAAGGATCAGGGGTGATCCTAGCAACATAAATTTTGGGCTCATTTGTGGTCGTACATCAAGATTACTTTATATGTTTTAAATAAGAAAATAATCCTTACCAGTTGTATGGCCAGATTTTTCCCCCTCTTTCTTATGTTGCAAAATGCTCTGAACTCTGCTACTGGTTCACTTCGCACATATGCGCACCGCAGACACTAAGAAGCCTTTTCTGAGTCTGCAAATGTACTTAGAACAGCGGGGGAGGGGAGGGGGGACAGCTGTGCCACACAATTTACATTTGCTAGAAAGCAGGATTTCCTGCTTTCGAATTAAATCGAATTAATCAGCGAATTAAATCACAGCTGATTGGCGTCGCATAGCTGATCGTCGGAACTTTTAAAAAAAACTTTTTAAAGCATTTTTTTTACTACCTATTCGCCCAAACGGGTAGTAAAAAAATACTAAAAAAAGTTTTAAAAAACATTCCGACGATCAGGTGTGCCGTGCATATTCTAGCGAATATACCGTATTTATTCGAGTATAACGTGCACACGTGTATAACGCGCACCCCCTAATTTTTGATTAAAAATTGGTATAAAATTTTGTTTCACACCAAGCATTGTAATTGACAAAAATCCTGGAGAAACCACCCCCCCCACGTCGTCCCTTCCACCCAGCCCTCACGGCCGCAGGTTGCTCACCTCCCCCGTTCTTGTAACACAGGTAGGGAAAGCGCCACACGTTGCCTAGCCCCACAGCGAAGCCCACGCAGGACATGATGAAATCCATCTGCCGGGTCCAAGTCTCTCTCTCGCGGGGCAGCAAGGCCAAGGTCGGCTTGCAGGAGTCCACGGCCTCCCCTTTGCTCCCGACTGAGGCTCCTTGGCACATGGCGGCTGCGGGGGGTCCCGTCTTTTTGTCCTGCGGTTCGACCGAGACGCTGTAGATGCTGCTGCCGCCTCCGCCTCCGCCGAAGCCCCCTTGACCATGGTGCCTGGGGGGATTCCCGAGTCCCGGTCGCCCCCTTCCAGACGGATCGAGATCCTGCCGACTGGAGGAAGAGAGTGGGAGGCGGGTCCTGTGAACGGCGGCAGCAGCGGCGGCAATACTCGCAACTCAGCTGCCTGCTGCCTTTCCCCTCCTTTGTCTCCCAGCCGGGGCGGCCCGCCGCCGAGTTGCGACTATTGCCGCCGCTGCGGCCGCCGTTCACAGGACCCGCCTCTCACCCTCGGTCCTGTGAACGGCGGCAGCAGCGGCGGCAATAGTCGCAACTCGGCGGCAGGCCGCCCCGGCGTGGGCTTCGCCGTGGGGCTAGGCAACATGTGGCGCCCCAGCTGGGAGACAAAGGAGGAGAAAGGCGGCAGGCAGTTGAGTTGCGAGTATTGCCACCGCTGCTGCCGCCGTTCACAGGACCCGCCTCTCACCCTCTTCCTCCAGTTGGCAGGATCGAATGCTTCAGGGGCTACCATGCCAAGTAAATTTTCCCCAGCCGCCACTGCCACCCCAGCCCAGCCCTCGTTTATAACGCGCACCAGTGGTGGGTTTCAAAAATTTTTGGAACCTACTATGTGGGTGTGGCCTCCTTTGTGGGAGTGGCTTGCCAGCCATGTGACCTGGTGGGAGTGGCTTGCCAGCCATGTGACCGGGTGGGAGTGGCTTGCCGGCCATGTGACCGGGTGGGAGTGGCTTGGCAGTCATGTGACCGGATGGGAGTGGCCAAGACAATGTCACTGAATTTTTTGCCCCAATGAATGATCTACAAAAAGAAAATATAAAAAAGAAAATTTATTATTTTGTGCACTTACTACTTAAATAAGATTAAAATAAGTACACAAAACAATAAAAGAGCTACTTACAGAAGGTAAGTAGCTTACTACTTACTACTTGTATTTCAAAGGGAATAAATACATATTTAATTTTACACATGTTAACAGCTGTTGGAATTGTGTTTGCACAACAGTGGAAAAAACAAAGATATGAAAATGAATAAATATTAGAATGTGCAAGAATGAATAAATTGACAATTAAAACCAAGAAGGCTTTGAATACTTTTTCACGTGGAATTTGTTTTATCAATTGCTAACTAACAGAAACAGCAATTAGAAATCTAAAAGTATGAAAGAAAACACCAATTATGAAAGGAAAGGTCATTAAAATGTATAAGGAAATATTATTAGTACTTGATCATTATTAATGTGTAGATAACTGCAGGACATTACATACCCACAAACACAAACTATGACAGTGCCAGGAAAACACACACACACACACACACACAAAAACAATTCCCCCCCAAAAGACTGCAGATAAAACCAGTTTTTTTCCCTAACCCTAAGAACAGGAAAGACAAAGCCACAGGAATAAAAACCATCAAGGCATTGTGGGAAATTATAAAGGACAGTGCCAGGAAGCTCACAGAACCAGCAACCACCTCACAATTACCTAAACAACCAGGTATCACACAGAAACACACAAAATCTGGCAAAGCTGCCTTGCACCAACCTGGCCTGCCCATAGAAAAGAAGCCACCTTGAGACACATACCATACACCAACCTGTACACTTAAAAGCAACATATTGCATCACAAATAAAACATTTGCAAAAAGGAATAACATTTCTTGTAATAAACATTCTATAAACAATAAATAAATAAAAATTCCCTAAAAATAATTAAAAACCACCAGGTTCAGAGAACACCAAAGGACCCCACAGTCCTCTCCCTCCTTATCTTTTTCCTTTTTGTCCTTCGACTTCTCCTCCTCCTCCTTTCCCCACAACCCCATCTAGCACTGATGATGTTACCTAGTTTGGTAGTGAAATGTCTGTAAAAAAAACCACCAAGCTCAGAAAGCAGCAAGGATCCCACTTTCCCCCACCTCCTCCCTCTTTCTCCTTTTTGTCCCCCCCCCCCAAAGACTGCAAATGAAACCAGTGTTTTTTCCCCCCTAACCCTAAGGACAGGAAAGACAAAGCCACTGGAATAAAAACCATCAAGGCATTGTGGGAAATTATAAAGGACAGTGCCAGGAAGCTCACAGAACCAGCAACCACCTCAGAATTACCTAAACAACCAAGGTGAAACACATTAAATGTGGCAAACCTGGCCTGCCCATAGAAAAGCACCCACTTTGAGATATATAAACCTGGTCTGAACACTTTTAAGCAACATATTGCACCACAAAGAAAACATTTGCAAAAAGGAATAACATTTCTTGTAGTAAATATATTTTATAAACAATTAAAACATAAAAATTCCCAAACAATAATTTAAAAAAGATATTCTATAAATAAATAAAAATCCTTAAAAACCATTGTTAAGTATTCCACCAGCAATAATTTATACTATAACTATTTTAAGATATTGTACCAACTGTAACCATTATTCCACCAGCAATAATTTATACTGTAACCATTTCAAACTATTCCACACACAATAATGTAAAATGAAAGCATTAAAAACATTCAATACACAATAAATTACAATAAAACAATTTAAAACAATTCTATACACAATACATTTTAAAGTATTGAGTATAGAATATTTTAAAATGGTTTATTTTAATTTATTTTGGATAGAATCTCTTTTAAAATAGTCTGAGACAATTTAAAAAAAGAATCCATACACAATAAATTGAAGTAAACCATTTTAAAATATTCTATACTCAATACTTTTAAGTAAAATTATTTAAAAAAATTCTATGCACAATAAATAAAATATTATTTTAAAATACATTAAAAAAATAAAAGAAAAAAAACCAGGTTACTTACCAGCAGGCAGAATCAGCAGCTCTCCGATGCTGCAACAGGCAGCAGACAGGCAGAGAGGCAGGAGGACAGGTAAGACTGTTTAAAACTGCTTAGGGCTTAGCCAGCCAGGCGAGGCTGGAGAGGGGAGGGTGGGGGGCTTTTGGCCTAGCCTCGCAGAGGCTTGCCGCCCACGCCAGCCCGGTGCTTCATCGAGGAGCCTTTCCTCGGCGAAGCTAGCTTCCTGGCGGCCGCGCGTTCCATGCGACGCCGGCGCTTCGTCCCAGAAAGGCCCAGCGGCCTTTCCCGGGCGAAGCTAGCTTCCCGGCGGCCGCGCGTTCCACGCAACGCCGGCGCTTCGTCCCGGAAAGGCCCAGAGGCCTTTCCCGGGCGAAGCTAGCTTCCTGGCGGCCGCGCGTTCCATGCGACGCCGGCGCTTCATCCCAGAAAGGCCCAGCGGCCTTTCCCGGGCGAAGCTAGCTTCCCGGCGGCCGCGCGTTCCACGCGACGCCGGCGCTTCGTCCCGGAAAGGCCCAGAGGCCTTTCCTGGGTGAAGCTAGCTGCCCACCGCCCGCACGGCCCACGCCAGCCCGCCGCTTCAGCGAGGGAAGGCCTAGAGGCCTTTCCTCGCCGAAGCTAGCCTCCCGCCCCCCCTCGCGCTTAGTTGCTTACCTGAAGGAAGCAGCAAGCTCCCAGCGAAGAGAAGGGAGTTTTGAAATGGAGGACAACCCGCTTTTAAACGGGTCGCCTCCAGCCCGCTCACTGATTGGCTGAACTCCAGCCAATCAATGAGCGGCTAGCTGGGCTAGCTAGCTTAGTGCGGACGGGCGGGGGAGCGAGCGAGCTCCGTTGGGATGGCAAGGGGGATAAAGTGACAGGACCGGTGCCGGTTCCCGGTTACTTCCGGGTCCGGTTACTTCCGGGTTCGGTCTTCAACCGGTTCGTGCGATCCGGTGCGAACCGGTAGGAACCCACCACTGACGCGCACCCAAACTTTGACTTCTTTTTTTGGTACAAAATTTTGCGCGTTATACTCAAATAAATACGGTAAATCACGTGGTACAGCTGATTGTTGCACAGCTGACTACTGGTTTGCCTGAATCGGTAGCAATTTTTACTACAGGTTTGTGTGAACCAGCCGGAACCGGTAGAATTTCACTCCTGCCAAGGATACAGAAAGCTTTATTTCTTATGCATTCTTTTTTTTTAAAAAAATACTGGTTATTCACTTAGTCCTCAACTTACAATTGGTTGTTTAGATGCCATTCAAAGTTATGATGGATCTCCTCAACAGTATAGGTAGTCTTCGACTTACAGCAGTTTGTTTAGTGACCGTTCAAAGTTACAACTGCACTGAAAAAAATGACTTATAACCATTTTTTTACAGTTACGACCTTTGCAGTATCCCCAGGATCACGTGATCAAAATTCCCTTTTTGTACTGAAATCTTCTTTTTTTCCCATTTCAGCTCCGATTCTGATAGCACTCACTAAACAAACTTGGGGCAAGAAAGAAGGACACATTTCTTATCTTCTGAACTTCTGACTTTGTTTGAGGCTGATTCAGTCAACATGGGACATACAAGTTTATTGTACAAAGGTATATTTACCAGTTAGGTATATTTCCTAATACTTAATTGCCCAGAGTTGGTTGGAAGATGGGCAGCTATATAAATGTTTTAAATAAATAAACAAATCAATAAATAATTCTCCTAACTCGCCTTTTGCTTCCTGAAAGTTCAGTGCATTTTTAAAAAGAAGAACCCATAGCTATAATCCTACAATAGTTAATTATTTTATTTTATTCATAGCAGCTCTGCCAAACAATTCTCCATCAAGTATATCAGATATGGTATGGGGGTGGGGGATGGGAGGAGGAGAGGCTGGAAAAGGCTATCAAAATAACAACAACAATTCTTCTGATTTTATGGTTCTTACAATTAGTCATGATGATCTCATCTGGCTTCAAAGTTCTAGGAAACCACATCATCACTCATGTAGGTGATTTCTACTGTTTGCCATTACAGAGTAGCTACTCCCAGGGACCTAAGACTGCTGAGATACTCAAAGACAGAACAGATAAGGAGGTTATATTTTATCTTGAAAGCTTGTTCAATTTGCCTTAAAGATTCTCCACCATTATTTTCTGTCTCCCAGTCCACTGACTGCAAATTGTAACGGGTGAGAAATATCTGTGGGATGAGCAATGTAGCTTGGAAGTGCCGTGATACAGTGGTGGTTTCCTTCTGATTCGGACCGGGTCGGCCGAACTGGTAGTGTTCTGGCGGCTTGGGTCACTGGAACTGGCAGAGACCCAGGCCTGCCATGCCCCCGAACCAGTTCTCCAGGCAGCGCCATAGGTGCCGCCATCTTGTTTTTCAGTTCTGCACATGCGCAGAACAATTTTTATTGTAGTGCACATCTGCGCACAGCACGCCCATCAGTGAACCAGCGGTAGTGGCTGCCAGAACCCACCCCTGGCACAATGGCCTAGAGGTTTGAGCACTCACCTCACAATCACGAGGCTGTGAGTTTGATCCTAGCTAGTGGCAGATACTGTATTCCTGTCTCCTGGCGCAAAGAGAAAATATCTGCTATGAACTCCGTGTAGGTGTCAGGAAAGTCATCCGGCCGGTAAACACTCATGCCTCGTCTCAACTCTACTAAAGAGCTGGTGGTGACTGCCGGCTGGCTGCAATTTGGCAGTTCAAATTTCACCAGGCTCAAGGTTGACTCAGCCTTTCATCCTTCCAAGGGTAATCCACTTAAAGAGCGCTGCAAAGCACTCTGAAGTGGTATATGTCTAAATGCTACTGCTATTGCTATTACAGGGTCATTAAAAGAAAAAAATAGCAATATGGCTTGGGATCATATTCCCATAAACTATACTGAATCACCTATGGATATCTTAACTGCTATGAAGATATTGAAGGCTTTACATTGGAAAATTGATCTCATTCTGTAGATAAATGACTAACTTGTGAGAGTCTGCTTTGTTACTTAAAACAACCTTCTATCTAAAAGTAAATCTGATATAGAATATCATTCAGTTTGGAAACCATTTCTAGAATGCAGTTCCTTATGTAGATTTTTACCATATATATAATATGGATTTCACTTTGCACAGAGTCTTATTATTTCCATATTGTATAATGCTTTAAATCAGAAGACACTTTAGCAGTGTGCATACCATGGATTGTAATTTATAATATTTTTCTTATCTGTATTCAAATGAGTATTATTCCAGATATTTGTGCTCTCTTTAATTTTACATCATTTTTTACAAGCAGTATAATTCACTCAATCATTTATAATAAACAAATGGAATGCCAAAAAGAAAAAAAAAACATCATAGCTGTGCATGTCTTCCGTACTTCACCTTCCAATTTATAATCCATTTAATCCAATTTCTCTCCTCTACTTTTCCATTCATAACTCTGAGTGCCATCACCTGAATATCATTAAGTAGGAAATATCGCAAGAGAGAAGTTTCAATGTCTAATACAACCAGATAGTCAGCTTGGACTACTTCAGAGTCCTCACTGAGATTTTGTTAAAGTGTCAACTCTATCTCACAGCTACATATGAAGACTAAAGTACATTACCGAAGAGAAGAAAATATGCCCAAATCATTCAGCAGCTGCAAAAAGAAAGAAAGAAAAAGCCAATGCAGTCTTGAACTGTATCAACAGAGGGATAGACTCAAGATCACGTGAACTGATAGTACTACTTTATGATCCACTGGTAAGATCACATAAGGAATACTGCATCAAGTTTTGGTCACCATAATACAAAAAAGATGTTGAGATCCGACAAAAAATGCAGAGAAGAGCAACAAAAATGTTTAGCGGATTGGGGGATAAAACAAATGAAGAATGGTTACAAGAATTGGGTATGTCTAGTCTAAAGAGACTTGGGATATGGTAGCTCAGTGGCTAAGATGCTGAGCTTATCAATCAGAAAGATGAGCAGTTCGGCAGTTCGAATGCCTAGCGCTGCATAACCGAGTGAACTCCTGCTGTTTGTCCCAGCTTCTGCCAACCTAGCAGTTCGAAAGCATGTAAAAATGAAAGTAGAAAAATAGGAACCACCTTTGATGGGAAGGTAACAGCGTTTTGTGCGCCTTCGGCATTTAGTCATGCCATAGAGACATCTTCGGACAGTGTTGGCTCTTTGGCTTTGAAACGGAGATTAGCACCTCCCCCCTAGAGTAGGGAATGACCAGCGCATATGTGTGAGGGGAACCTTTATCTTTACCTGTAGTCTAAAAAGAAGGACTAGGGCTGACATGATAGCAGTCTTCCAATGTTTGAGGATATGTCCATAGAGATAATGGGGTTGATCTATTCTCCAAAACACTGAGAGGAGGACAGGAAGATCATCAAAGAGAGATCCAAGCTAGATCCAACCATTGTTGGGAGAAATTTCCTGACAGTGAGAAGAATTAATCAATGGAATAGCCTTCTTTCAGAAGAGGCATATTTTCCATCACCAGAGGTTTTATGAAGAGATTGGATAGCCATTTGTCTGGAGTGGAATAGGGTCTCCTACTTAAGCAGGGGGTTAGACTAGAAGACCTCCAAGATCCCTTCCAGCACTGTTATACTGTAATATTTAATGTTACAGAATATGTAACATTTATTACATAAATATTACAGGATATTACATATTCTGTAAAGTTCAAGATGATTTTGCAACCTGGAGAAGAAAAAGGGAAAAGAAATCTGGCCATACAACTGGCAAGGATTACTTTCTTATTTAAAACATATAAAGTAATCTTGATGTACGATCACAAATGAGCCCAAAATTTATGTTGCTAAGCAAGGCAATTGTTAAGCGAGCCACGCCCCATTTTATGACCATTTTCCAGAAGTGGTATTCAGTCAGTTCTGACAGGTTCTGAAGAACTGGTAGCAGAAATTTTGAGCAGTTCGGAGAACCGGCAAATAGGCTGGCCCTGCCTCGGCTGCCTCCCAGCTGATCTTCTTCTGTTGCCCCGAACAGGAGAATGGAGCTGGAAAGCAGGTTTGTGGGGTGGGGAGGGAATGGGATTTTGCAGTATCCTTCCCCTGCCACTCCCACAAAGCCACTCCCACAAAGCCACGCCCACAGAACTGGTAGTAAATTTTTTGAATCCCACCACTGTCTTTTTTGCCATGGTTGCTAAGCAAATAACTTAACAGTTGTTCAGTGAATCATGTGATCGTTAAATGAATTTGGTTTCCCCAACTGACTTTGCTTCCTAGAACCTCCCTAAGAAGGCTGCAAATGACCATCACAGAACCTGGGACACTGCAAGCATTGTAAATACCATGCCAATTGTCAAATACTTGAAGTCTGATCATCTGGCTGTGAGGATGCTGCATCAGTCTTAAGTGTGAGAACTGGTCATAAGACACTTTTTCCAGTGGCATTGTAACTTTGAACACTATGAAATGACTGGTTGTAAGTCAATGACTACATTTATAGCCACTCATCTTATAACTAGACTAGACTAGACTAGACTAGACTAGACTAGACTAGACTAGACTAGAATTCTTTATTGGCCAAGTGTGATTGGACATACAAGGAATTTGTCTTTGGTGCATATGCTCTCAGCGTACATAAAAAGACAAGATACTCTGTTTCCCCCCAAATAAGACCTTCCTGGATAATAAGCCCAATCGGGTTTTTGAGAGCATTCACTAAAATAAGCCCTCCCCTGAAAATACGACCTCTCTGAAAACATTGCCACACAGCAGCAGCAGCCATGAAGTGACCACGCTCACTGCCTCATGCACCTCAAAAATAATAAGATTTCCCTGAAAATAAGGCCCAAGTGCTTATTTTGGGGGTCAAAAGAAAATAAGACCCTGTCTTATTTTTGGGGAAACACAGTACATTCATCAAGAATCATAAGGCACAACACTGAATGATAGTGATAGAATACAAATAACTATCTGGGCTGCTCCCAATCAAAAGTTAAAGCAGCATAAAAACTATAAAACTAAAAACATTAGAAACATCAGAAAAGAACAAAAATCTGGTGCCAAATCAAACCTCTGACGTGCAGTCACCTATAGCAGTTGTCTCTGTGATTTGAGGATGATGCTCCATTGAAATTTCACTGATTTGAGCCCAAAAGTAAATTACTTAAGATCTTCAGTTGTGTTCACATGTAGTTCATCCGTCAGTGAGTCCTTTCATTTAAGTAGATTTCATTCCCAGTTTAAGATGCACTCTAATTCGATCCAGACAGTTTTGACTAGTTTCAGATCTGTTTGGATGTCAGGACACTGGGAGGCTTTATATTTTTGAGCGACCGTAGATATTGCAGATAACCATTAGCCAATCCACATTTGCTTTCACTGGTCAACAGCTGACTAAGGATGAGGCTAGCCAGAAATTACCACCCTGTTGGGTCCCTGCCTAAACACACATCCCTTCCTCCTGTTAGAACCATTTGTTTATGTTCTGTACTTGCCAGGATGACCCAAATCCTTTGCCTTCCAAACTCCGATTCTGCCAGTTCTTCATTTGAGCCTTTGCAGAACACGAGCTAGAGCAAGTACAGAACAAATAATCCTTTTAAGATCCAGGAGCAATTTGTTGATATTCCAAATGTGGCATTCCCTGCTTTGAAATAGAATTTTCCCCATCCACCCGTAGCATGGGGAAAGAGGGAGAAGGGAAATAAAAGGAGGATTTTTGTGGGAAACAGGAGAGAGCAAGGGTGGGAGCGAAGGCAATAGAGAGAGGGGATTTTTCTTGGAGGCAAGCTGGAGGGAGAAGGGAGAGAAAGGAAGAAAGGTCCACTGGCTCTCCTGGCCTTCACCTCACTGAGTGAGGGAAGATAGAGAAACCAGTGTGAGGGATAGTAGAGAAAAGGAGTGTGAGGGAAAGTAGAGAAAGTAGTGTGAGGGAAGGTAGAGAAAAGGAGTGTGAGGGAAGTAGAGAAAAAGAGTGTGAGTGAAAGTAGAGAAAAGGAGTGTGAGGGAAAGTAGAGAAAGGAGTGTGAGGGAAGTAGAGAAAAAGAGTGTGAGTGAAAGTAGAGAAAAGGAGTGTGAGGGAAAGTAGAGAAAAGGAGTGTGAGGGAAGTAGAGAAAAGAAGTGTGAGGGAAAGTAGAGAAAAGGAGTGTGAGGGAAGTAGAGAAAAGAAGTGTGAGGGAAAGTAGAGAAAAGGAGAGTGAGAGAAAGTAGAGAAAGGAGTATAAGGGAAGGTAGAAAAAGTGTGGAGAAAGTTGAGAAAAGAGGAGGAGGAAGGGAAAGGATAAAGATTGAGAGTAAGGGAAGCAGGCAGAGAAATTGAAGGAGTAGAGACAATGGAAGGAGAGACCAGCAAGCAGCAGAATAGAATGGAGAGAGAGGAGAGAAAGAAAGAAGGGCCATCTGTCCACCCCACCACAGCATGTCTCATCTGCTGACAGGCTGGAATTATAAGACAGCAGAGTCCAGCTAATCCAGGCCCGTGGAGGTGTCTGAATGAGGACCAGAGTGGACTGGCAACTCTAACAACAGTCTGTGGCAGGGGAAGGCACCTAGATGGTTGGAAAAGAGGGCCAGGGGAACCTAGACTCCAGCGATCCTTTCAGGGGAAGCGCTACGCACAGGTCTGCCTCTCCACTATTGTATGCACTCAGCTCACCGGGATGGGAAGGCAGGGAATGTTGCTGATCCCTTCAAAAAAGGGCCTTCTCAGTAGTGGCTCCTTCTCTGAAGTACGATTGGCTCCCACCTGTTGATTTTATGAAATGTGGCTGGTGTTCTTGGGTGGGGATTATGGGTTTATATGTTGTGGATTTTTAATGTTGTAAGCCATCCGGAATCACCTATGTGTGAATTGGGCAGCCCTGTAATTTTGTTAAGTAAGTAAGTAAGTAAGTAAGTAAGTAAGTAAGTAAGTAAGTAAGTAAGTAAGTAAGTAAGTAAATACCCTAGGTATGTAGATATCACCTATGTATGAATTGGCAGCCGTAATAAATAAATAAATAATAAACCAACAAGCAAATAAGTAATACCCTAGGCATAGAGATATGCCAACATTGTTTGCAATTGTAATTCTCACATGATCAATAGACAAACATCTCTTTTTATAAATGCTGATTCTCTGCCCGGATTTGGAAGACCTTTGACCCTCCTGTTTTCACTAAAAGCTTATTTTCTTTTCGTTCTTAGCTGTGTATTCACGTCCTGTTCAAGCAGGCACAGTATCAAAAGCAGGCATGCGACACTCCGTATCCAAATAATTTAAACAGAATGTCAAGAAATCTTAATTTTGATCAGTGGGCCTCAAGTTTTAGAAGAAGAAGGAAAACCAATTTTGTCCATCTTTCGCAATCGTTAACATTTGTCTTTATTCAAATGCAACCTTTAGAATAAGATACAGGTTTGTTTTGGACATTCGGCTAAGTAGAAAAAAAAAACCTGAGAGCATGCAGTGGCATAAATCCCTACTTAAAGATAACTATCTTTTCCTTTGATTCTGTTTTTCTCCTTCAATATACTCTTGATAAACCCGCCATCCTGGGCCCAAAGTTTGGGAAGCCAGGCTCTGCCTGTCACAAGCCAGGACAAAGGGTGAGTGATGGAGGAGTAACACCCCCTTAAAAAACCTTGGTCCCGCTGGCCCGGCTGGTAGCCCCTCATAAGAGCCCATTTCCAGGGTTACAGGAGAAGACTGTCAATGGTTTTGAAGGTGGAAGAGGGCTCTATGCCCCAACGGCAGATAAAGCGGCAGAACCATCTTCTAGGAGAAGGGAAACTCTGATTACAAACCTCCCCTGCCTTGTGGCTATATCCACTACTGGAAAAGGCTTCAGGAGTCAACCTCGAGGCAAAATCCGGAGCCGGAATCGCGGAAGCAGTTCATGACTATGTACAACCATGTTCTGGTAAATCCTGTGACGCAGCTGGAACCAATCATATCAGCTCTCCCATTTCATTGGACTATTTCAGTGATGTGGAGAGGGGGAGATCTGTTGCTGGGTAGCAGTCTATCCTCCCTATTAATCTACCCAGGCCTCGTGCTCTGGAGAGGACACTCCAGCTTTGACCTCTTTCCAGAGTAATTAGATGATAGATAGATAGATAGATAGATAGATAGATAGATAGATAGATAGATAGATGATAGATAGATAGATAGATATAGATGGAGTTGATAGATGATAGATAGATAGATAGATAGATAGATAGATAGATAGACAGACAGACAGACAGACAGACAGACAGACAGACATGGAGTTGATAGATGATAGATAGATAGATAAATAGATAGATAGATAGATAGATAGATAGATAGATAGATAGATATAGATGGATACAATGATGATAGATAGATAGATAGATAGATAGAAAGATAGATAGATAGACATGGATAGAGATGATAGATAGATGATAGATAGATAGATAGATAGATAGATAGATAGATAGATAGATAGATATATGTTCTGACCCCCCTTCTTCCCTCGCCAACACAGAATACACCCCAGACCAAAACTACTTCAACAGGATTTATTGCACCAACAGACAGACAGATCCTTGGCAGCAATCCACCATGACAAGACTCTCAGAACCCTCCGGCACAGAGACACAATAGCAGCTGTCCAGCATGCTAAGCTTCCAAGACAGAACTTTCCGAATAGTTCCTTTGTTGACTTTTGCAAAGGGCGTATGCTCAATCAATCCTTTTATAGACTGAAGGGGAGACTACTTAACAGCAGCTGAGAGCAATTACCGCCGGTAACTGCACCCTTGGTCCTTGTGCCTGCGGGCACGGCGATAACGGGCATCTAAGAACTCCCTGCTTATGTCTGAGTCACTGTCCCGTGACTCCTCCCCACTGCTCCAAGGCATGGCATCAGGAGCCCCCCTCCTTTGGCTCTCACTGCTGCTCCATGCCTCAGGCGCCTCCTGGTGGCCGACCAGACTCTCGGATCCCTGCTCAGAGTCAGAACCCTGCCCAGGGTCCTCCAGAGCCGACTCATAGGGACCCTCACTCTCGGAGTCTGGTGGCAGCTCCAACGGCTCCTGCTGGGCCACAACAGATATAGATGGAGAGAAGATAGATAGATAGATAGATAGACAGACAGACAGACAGACAGACAGACAGACAGACAGACAGACAGACAGACAGACACAGACAGACATAGGCATAGAGATGATATAGAGATAGATACATACATTCCCAGCAAACCACAGCATGAATATACTGTACGGAAATTAGATAGATAATGATGATAGATGGATGGATGGATGGATGGATGGATGGATGGATGGATGGATGGATAGATGATATAGATATGTGTGTGTCAGTGGTGGGTTTCAAATTTTTTTAGAACCTCTTCTGTGGTGTGGCCTGCTTTGTGGGAATGCTGGCCATGTGACCGGGTGGGAGTGCTTGCCAGCCATGTGACCGGTGGAAGTGGCTTGCCAGCCATGTGACCGGGTGGGCCTGGCCAACTTGTAAAATGTGGTGAAACTCACTTAACAACACTCTTGCTTAGCAACCAAAATGTTGGCTCAGAAACTCTGGCACTTGAAGAACGCAAGTCTTAAAGCTGTCAAGTTACAAGACCCTTGCACCCCTAACCCTTTAGAAAAAAAACCCAGGGGTTTTCAAACTTGACAGCTTTAAGACTTGTGGACTTCAACTCCCAGAATTCCTCCTCTCGCTCTTCATCTTGATGATGTGTGGACGGGCGGGGGGGAGGGAGCTGGAACCGGTTCTAAACGGCACTGTAGATTTGTGGAACCTCTTCTATAGAAGAGGTTAGAACTGGCAGGAACCCACCCCTGGTGTGTGTGTGTGTGTGTGTGTGTGTGTGTTTCCTTTTACAATATAAGGAAAACATGATTTAAAGAGCAGACAGGCTGAGTCATTCTTATGTAATTTTGAGTCATCAAAAAAAATCCCAGCATCAGAGAGGAAGTATCTGTATTTACAAACAATGGGGAATGGAAAAATGATGTTGTAGGATATTAAATTTAAGGACGATTTGCCTGAGCCCCTGGAATCTAAGTAAAGAAATTCTAGCTTTTGTTATATATCCCATCTTCCAGTCACACACCTCTTTGCTATATTTTGTTCCTTTATTGTGGGAAGCAAGAAGCTTTTAAAGAGACGGGAACGCTTGACTCATATGGTACATTGGCTCACATCCTTGGCCCTAATCAGGAAATTTGGGGATTGCCAAAATGGATGGAGGGATAGCTTTGGCAGTGTTTTCCTTTCTTTGGTTTATAATAATCTGTTGGGAGGGGAAAGGGAAATGGAAACCAAAGAACAAAGCAAACATCCAGAAGTCACAAGGCAATTTGGGAATAGAAGGTTGAGAGAGATGGAGATCTGCATTGTGATGTTATCACTAGTATCATAATTTTTGAAATCATCTCAGTTAGCTCCAGATTGTCTGGGCTTTCAGTTCATATTATATGGGTATCTATTCCTGCTGCAGGATCCCGATTGACCAATATAGAAGTAGCAGAGGTGGTATTAAGCAGGCTCTGACCAGTTCTGGATAACCGATAGTGGAAATTTTGAGCAGTTCGGAGAACCGGTAAATACCACCTCTGACTGCGCTCCCATCTATTCTTTGCCTCCCGAGTCCCAGCTGATCGGGAGGGAATGGGGACTTTGCAGTAAGCTTCCCCTGGAGAGGGGAGGGGATGGAGATTTTACAGTATCCTTCCCCTGCCACGCCCACCAAGCCACACCCACCAAGCCACGCCCACCAAACCGTCCCCACATGTAACGGAGTAAAAGTTTTTGAATCCCACCACTGACAGGTAGCCCTTAACTTACAACCACAATTGATCCAAACATTTTTCTTGCTAAGTGAGTCAGATATTAAGTGAATTTTACAACCTTTCTTGCCACAGTTAAGTGAGTCACTGCATATTGTTGAGTTAGTAATGTGTTTGTTAAGTAAAACTGGCTTCCCCATTGACCTTGTTTGACAGAAGATTGCAAAAGGGGATCACATGCCCCTGGGACACAGGAACTGTCATAAATATGAATTTTGATCATGTGACCATGGGGATGCTGCAATGGTCATAAGTGTGGAAAATGGTTATAAGTCACTTTAACTTCAAAATGCTACTCCCCTTCAATCAGAGTGGGTACAGGAGGAGTGTCAGGCACAGGGCAAAGGGCTGACATAGTTTCAGGTTTCAACAAACTGCAGTGAAACACAGGGTGAATGCACTTTAGGTTCTTGGGCAAGTCCAGTTGTACAGTGACTGGTGTTTTTTTTTAATTGTCCGAATTTTATTGATTTTAGAAATTTTACAAGGAAAAAGGGTTAAAAGGTTATAGAACATTTTGATAGCTACATCGCGTGGGGGGGGGAGAGAAGCCCCCCCAGGTCTCACAACTTTTACAAACAAAAATAGAAAAATATCAACATTTACAGAGGTATTAGCAGTTTTAACACAAAATCATCAGTATGTTTCAATCATTTTGTTTTGTATCACTTCCATAAAGGTACATTGTAACAACAATTGCAATAGTGTTTCAAATCACTTTTGTGATCTGAGTCTTCTAGTTGTCGCATCCTCCCCCCCCCCCCGTCCACTGGCAGAGCCTCAGTCCCTCCCTCCTTTGTTTCTTGTGTAACATCCCCCATTTCACCTAAGAGAGCACTGTGTTTTTTAGTGAAAGCCTCTGCTTCCACCACTGTGTTGATTCTAATTCTACTGCCCTTCCAGAAAATCAACATGCCTTCTGGTAACAGCCACCTAAACCAGACCCCATTATTGTATAATTTTTTTGCTAAGAAGGAATATTTCCTTCTCTTATCTCTTACTTTCTTTGGGATCTGTTTAAGAATGGTTATTTAATGGTCCTCCCCTTTGAGCTCCTAGAACCTCATCTCTTGTGGTTTTTCTAAGAAATTTAACATGAACTTCCCTTGGAACATTGTGTGTTCTTGCAAAGGCTGAATTGATCCTATAGATCAGGTCAATATCCCACCAAAGCTGTTGTTTATCTCTATTAATATATTCTGCTAGCATTGTGGTCATAATCTCCTTAAGATCTTCATTCTCAACTTCTGGCAAGTTTTGGAACCTAAGGAAAAAAGACATCCTTTCAAATTCCATTTTTATCATGTGATTTTCAAATTCTACATTCCCCCTTTGGATTGTCTTCACCTCGTCTCTCATCCAAACCGCACCCTCCTCCAGTACACCTATCCTCTGTTCATTCCGTATGGTTTGTTGTTTCGTCTCTCTGAGCTGGTCATTTAAGTCCTGCAGTTGTTTTTTCATTTCGTCCTGTCCCTTTAAGATGGATTGAAGTATCTGATGAATAGACAAATCCTTTGCACTCTCTTCAGGGGCTTTAGGTTGTAAAAAAGATCCCAGCTGTGACTGGTGGGCAATCAGGCTGGACGTGGAAGATGTCGGGGCTGATGAGGCCTTACCAGGCGGTAACTTCTTTGGACCCATCATGAGACTCAGAGATAGTTATTATTCTACACAAAGAAATGGTGTCTGTGGGAAAGCACAGCCAGTAGGGATCACCAGGCAACCAAGTCCAAAGGAGAATAAATGGTCTGATACAAAACTAGAGCAAATAGGTGGGTCAAAATATTCCAAATCCAGGGGAAAAACGTAATTGAAGAGGTTCCTGGAGGTCTCTGGGGTGGAAATTAGTTGAAAGCCATAAAGTTTTCCAAGGGAGGAGTCTCATTCATAAAGACAAAGAAGAAGGAGGAAGTTGGCCATATTGGCTCAGCCAGTACAGGTGGTCAGGAAACAACAAGATCAAAGTTCCCACGCATAGTTTAGAGAAGAATCAGTTCAGCCATCCTTTCTCTCGCAGTTGTAGTCAAAAAAGAAAAATTTCCCCCCATTATTTAGGGGAAGTGAAAGTAGATTTTAAACTTTCTCTCTCCCCCATAAAAGGGAGAGATTTTCCAAGTGCTGCTTTTCTGAGGGGGGTGGAAATTCCTCCCTCCAATCTTAACTCCTCCAAAGGTTGAAACAGAGTTCCCCCCCCAAAAAACCACTGCAAAACAGTCAATAGAGTAAAGACAGTAAAAGACCTGGGGAGACCCCTCACCTCACCGTGCTTCAGCTGTTTCATTCAAATTGATCATTTCCTTCCAGGCTGCGTTCGGCGAAGCGCGCGGTGGCATTCCGCTTGCCCCCTACGCTTCCCGGCTCCTGGGGCAAAGCTGGAGCCCCCCCGCGGCTGCCGCCATTCCAGGGGGTCCCAGCGAGCCGCCCCTATGGCAGGGTGCCCCCCCAAGGCACCCTGTGCTCCCCCTAGACTTCAGGGGAGCCCATCGAGACAGCGAAAAGGCGGACGCACGCGACCGTCGCCTTCGGCTGCCGGAAGTCATCTCCTCAGTGACTGGGTTAATTGATATAGCCTGCAAAGAGTTTTCAGGGCCTCAGATTTTTTTGGTCAGTCCATACTTCAAACGGGGCCCTTGCCCCTTCCATGAAATGGCACTAAGTAAGTAGGGCCCACCGCATTGCATAAGCCTCCTTGTCCCATATCGCCCACCTCTGTTCAGTTTCTGTGATTTTGTTAGAGGTATATGTGCATGAATGTTGCAACCTCCGGACATTCTTTTGCAATAACACCTCCCCTACGGCTACATCGGTCACGTCAGCCTGAATTGCAAATGGAGCACCTGGGTCGGGGTGCTTCAGGACAGGTTCTGCCACGAGCAGTCGTTTGAGTTTCTCAAATGCTGCTTGGCACTCTATGGTCCACTTAAGTTGCTGACCCTCATCTTTAGTTTTTAAAAGTTTTTGTGGTTGGCAATGCAATCTTTGCAAATGAGGGGATGAACTGCTGGCAGAAATTGGCAAAACACAGGCAGGTTTGTAATTGCCTCCTAGTGCAGGGAAGGGCCCACTCTAATACTACATTTACCTTTTCTGGATCCATTTCCACTCCCACATTTGAGATGTAGTAACACAGGTAATCAATTTTATCTTGGTGAAATTCGCACTTGGAAAGCTTTGCACACCGTTCAGTGGCTCAGAACCTTTTAAGGACTGCCCACATCAATTTCACATGTTCCTCCGTAGTTTCAGTTAAAATACCATCTAAATACACCAGCACTCCCTTGTACAAAAAGTCATGCAGCACCTCATTGATCAGTTGTATGACTACTCCAGGCAGGGGGTGGGGGCTGTAGGCCAAAAGGGGGCATCCAGAATTGAAAACATCCCAGAGGGCAATTAAGTGCAGCTTTCCATTTTTCACCCTCCTTGATTCGTACCCAGTAGTAAGCTTCCCACAAGTCTAACTTAGTGATTTTTTCCCTTTGGCTAAACATGTCAACATGTCCATCAGGGGTAGTGGGTAGACATTTTCTATGCACACTGTGTTTAGCCCACTATAATCAATGCATAGACAAAGAGTCCCACCTTTCTTCTCCCAGAACAAAACCAGGGCTACCACTCGTGACCTTGCTGGTTGGATGAATCCACATTTAAGTTCTTGTCTATGAAGATGCGAAGATAGCTCATGTGGAGTCATCAAATAAAGTTTGGGTTTCAGAAGTTTAGCCCTGGGAAGGATTTCAGCACCCCAGTCTATGGGATGGGAGTGCATCAGAGCCTTTCTCACTAAGTGCATCTCACAAATCCCAGTACTCCTTCGGGATTCGGGATTCGCTTATTGAGTGATCTCGAGCTGCTGCCCCCAGCTCCCTTTGCTCTTTGTTTTTCTCACTGATGGGCTATGGGATCGTTTTCTCTTCCTTGGCCACTGTCCGCTGAATCTTTAAAAGCCCCCTCCTGCAATTCACATCAGGGTTCCATTTCTGTCCAAGATTGTCCAAGTAGGAGGGGCCTCCCTATTCTCGGCATCACTATAAAACTCATAAAACTCTTTATGTTTTTCCATTCTCATCTACTGATTCAGTTATAAAGTGAGCTTGGCCCCATCCAGCTACAGACCCATCTAGCTGGCAAAACTCTATGGGCGCCCTCACCCATTTGAGTCTCAGTCCTAGCTTTTCAACGACTTCAGGGCTAACTACGCATCTAACTGCAGCCCAATAAAGCCAGCATTCTCCCTTAGGTCCTCAAAGAGGGCACCAATAGTTCCACTGGGAGGGTTACAGGGTCACTCGTCGACTTACCAGGGGATCATCTGTCAGGATCGCCTGAACTGGTTGGAGTTCCCAAACCCCCAGAGCCAGGCGGGATGAGCTCTACAACCTCCAGACCTTTCAGCGCTGTCTCTCGGGTCCTCGGAACTGGTTTCATTACCTCCTTCTTCAGGGTTCCTCTGAGGCTGAGTTTGGGTTTACTGGATTGGCATGCCACAGCTTGATAGACTTCCTTCCCACCTCTGACACATGTTGTGGTCCTGGTGTATTTTTTATGTGGGGGATGAAAGGACTAGCCATGTCCGCTGGCCCTCCAGTATCGGTCCCGGGCAAGATCAATCTCCACTTCCTCCGCCAACACATATCAGCGTTGTAGGGTTTGTGGGACCCCACACAAGATGTAGGTGTGGTAGACATTGTAGTTGAGGCCATCTTTGAAGCAGTCAATGAGGATGTTTTTGGGCTATGTGGTCAACCAGAATGTCAACTATCAGAACTCCTAGGTGTCATGATGTTAAAAAGTTTGCTAGACATGAACTGACTGGAAACTGACACTCAAGAGTTAAACTAAGAAAGCTTTATTGCGCAGGTCATAAATGTTATCTGAAAGTGATTTATTGCGCATGCTTCACACATTCCAAAACTATTCCTTTGTTTTTTTGTCCGGCTGCCAAGTTGGCAGACGGAGCTTTTATTATCAAAATGTAACATTTAGTTAACTTTCTGTTTTAATTACTTTTATTAAAGTTTGTTTATTAATTAGAATATACTTCTCAAAGACTTTTATTTCTTTTCTTAACATCTCAATGATATGCTGAAGGGAATCAGCCCGGTCCATAAACCTCATTTTTCATCAGGGTGTTTTTCCCCTGACACTGGGTGTATTTTGCTACCAACCGTTGCCCTTGGGTGATGGCCTTTATCTGGATCCGAGCCTTGAACTCGGCCATTGGATCCTTGAACCATTGGTGAAGGGCTGCCATAAAGAGGTCATAGTTCTGCAGTTGGGGGCTATTGTTATTGTGGAGGGAGACCATCCACTCAGCCACCGTCCCCTCCAGAGCCATGACTACCCATCTTATTTGAGCTTCTCCCGTCTACAAGTCGGCTCCATACTCCTGCATATACTGTATTTTTCAGAGTGTAAGACGCAGCACGGTTTTGAAGAGGCAAATTAAAAAAGATTTTTTTCGCGCTCTGCAAACCTCCCCAAAATGGCCCATTTTTCGTGAAAACGGGCTCATTTTCTTTTTACAAAGGCATGAATAGCCCTTATGAGGCTTGTAGAGTGCACCTGGGTGGTTGGGAGGGGCAAAACTGAGCAAAAAAGGGCCTATTTGTTTGCGAAAACGGGCCCATTTTTTTGTCAAAAAAAGGGCATTAGGAAGCTTATAGAGTGCTCCTGGGGGCTGGGGGAGGGGCAAAATTGAGCAAAAAATGGGCTATTTTTTGCTCATTTCTGCCCTCCCCAGGCCCCAGGAGCTCTCTGAAAGCCTCCTACAAGCTATGCAGGGCCATTTTGGTGAAGGGGGTGGGGTTTCATGAGCCAAAAATGCTGTATTCAGTGTATAAGATGTACCCAGATTTTCAACCTCTTTTTTGAGGGAAAAAGGTGCATCTTATACTCCGAAAAATACGGTAGTTCCAGAGTTGCACCAGGAAGAGCCCCAATTTCCCGGGGTCTCCCCCATCCTTAATCCTCAAGGCTGGGACCTTTGGGGCCCAGCGCCTTTGAGGAGTGGTCTCTGCAGGCGGAGTGGCTCATGCAGCTTGGTCTGGGGTGACCCAGGAACCTTGAGTAACCATCTATGCCAGAGGCTCTTAGGCTCTTCGACTCCCCCTAACCTGTTGTATCAAGAACAGGGCCTGGTTCAGCATGGCTTCCTCTGGGATTCCCTCTGGGAGGGGGTCTTCCCTCTGCCCCATGCCCCTTGCCCACCTGAGCTTGATGGGCTTCTCATTGAGGTCCATTTCCTTTCGCCATTATGCCTCATCTCCAGCAGAGTGTGGTCTAGTGGGGGAGTCAGTCATAGCTCCAGTTCCCTCCAGCTCACTCTCCAACTCACTAGTGCATTGCACTAACCTTGAAGTCACATGATTGCAAACTGACTCACATTTATGACGGGTAACAGAATCTTGTGGCCATTTTGAGATTCACTGATCTTCCCTGTCTCCAGTTTTTGACATCAATTGGAAAAGATGGAGTTGTTTAACAACTGCAAGAAAAATGGTTGTAAAACAGAGTTTGGTCATTTGGTGACTCACTTAATGACCACGTTGCTTAGTGACCAAAATTCTGACCCCAATTGTGGTCATAAGTCAAGGACTATCTATAATGATAATAAGTTTGCTCATAGACTTGACATTTTTTTTGAGAGGCGGGGGAGGAAATAATCATTTTTACCCACCCAGCCACCACATCCTATCACGCACACATATTCACTTCGCCAGGAAATATTTAAAAATAAATATTTTTAAACCTGGCCACTTATTTTGTGGATGTTATCCTTGTCCCACTTGCTTATCTCTTTGCAAATATATTTTGGCTTCAGATTTTTGGGGAATGTGCAAGGTTAAGGTTTATTTATTTATTTATTTATTCATTTTTGGGATCGTCTGCTTTTCTCAGGGACATCCAAATAAAAAGTCTTCTTTAAGATAAAAGAAAAATCTCACACTCCCCATGAAACTTAAGCCCTTATAGGAAGAATAGAAAGTGAAAGAGCTTCACAGCTGGAACAGATTTTGAGAAACCAAGTGGCTTGATTGCTATCTATCACCACTAAGTCTCAAGGGAGCGTTTCTTAGTCTAAACGCTTCTGGGCAGACACAGAAACTGGATGAAACCGTGAGTTGAATTCTTTACTTTTTAAAGAAAATGGGGGGAAAAAAGAACTTATCCTTAGCAGAAGTAGATGTTTATTCCCAATGTCAGGTGTTTCTGCTTTGAATGTTTGAAATTTGAGAACTTAACTGGGAAAACATCCTACCACCATATAGGATTTGCCTCAAATCCTAGGAAAAGTTTAATTTGCTGACTGCGTGAATGTAGTAGGATGTTGTGGTTTGACTGGTAAAAATGATATCTCTGTTCCCACCACCCCTCTACCAAAACATAAAGGAATTAAAAATAGTCTGGGTTTCCACAACAGCCCCAACCATAATTTAAACCTGTTTTAACAAACAATGTTGTGCAAACTCAAAAGTTGGGGGCAATTATGGCTCTCGGTCAACCACGAGATCTGTCTATCAAGTGAAGATTGTTTGAATGAGAAAATCAAAAGGGACAAGGTATCATTATATTAGAGAATGGCCATTGCCACATGGGGCTATTGATACCTCTAATGAGATTTCAGAAAGCTTCATGGTCTTGTAATATCCACATATAGCCCTGTGTTCAATACAGGTAGTAATACCCAGGCTAAATCTTCTATGTTTGTCTGACATGCTTAACCATAAACTAACTAGATTAAGTTTTTTACAACTTGCTTGCTAAAAATGCAGTGGGCTGATTTGTGTATTAGGTTAAGGTTTGAGGTGAAATTGTGTATCGGGTTAAAGTTTGAAGCAAACCCCTGTTGTTGTCCTGATGTTTTTGGAAATATAACTGTAGAGATCAAGTTTTATCAAGTGGTGGCTCACTTTAAAGATACCTCAATTTGTTGGAAAACTGTTGGGAAGTTTAGATCTGGAGGTGAGTGGGAGGGAAGGTATACCACATGCTTTTATTAATTTGTCCGATGTTTCCATTCTTGTGTTTGAAACACCCCAGAGGTGGAGTAATTAATGCCACAAAAAGAGGCAAATTTTAACTCCTCTAGTAGTTACTTACAGAGCAATGGCTACTCAGTGTTGGTTGCAATGGCAGTTTTAAATCACCACTTTTAGGAAGTGATAAGTTCCATAGTCTGACTTAATGCTTCTGGTGTATATGTCTGAGCTGCTTATTAAAGTAAGCTAAAATCAATAAAACAGAATTATGGTTTAGGATAATATAGGTACAGCAGTTTGTTTAGTGACCATTCAAAGTTACAACGGTACTAAAAAAAGTGAGTTATGACTGCTTTTTTTTCCACGCTTACGACCGTTGCTGCATCCCCGTGCCCACATGGTCAAAATTCAGATGTCTGGCAACTTGTTCATATTTATGATGGTTGCAGTCTCCCAGAGTCATGGGATCCGCTTTTGCAAACTTCTGACAAGCGAAGTCAATGGGAGAAGCCAGATTCACTTAACAATCAGGTTACTAATGTAACAACTGCAATGATTCAATTAACATCTGTGGCAAGAAAAGTTGTAAAACGGAGCAAAACTCACTTAACAAAATGTCTCACTTAGCAGCATAAATTTATCTTTGTATCTTTCCTTCTTTCTTTCCTTCCTTCTTTCTTTCCTTCTTTCTTTCCTTCCTTCCTACCTACGCACCTACCTACCCACCTACTTACCATGGTGGTGCAGTGGTTAGAATGCAGTACTGCAAGCTACTTCTGCTGACTGCCAGCTGCCAGCAGTTCCATTCTCACTCGCTCAAGGTTCATTCAGATTTCCATGCACCCCTGGTAGGTAAAATGAGGACCCAGATTTTTGGGGGCAATATGTGACTGTAAACCACTTAGAGAGGGCTGTAAACCACTGTGAAGCGATATATAAGTCTAAGTGCTATTGCTGTTGCTGCTGCTATTCCTTCCTTCCTTCCTTCCTTCCTTCCTTCCTTCCTTCCTTCCTTCCTTCCTTCCTTCCTTCCTTCCTTCCTTCCTTCCTTCCTTCCTTCCTCTGTCTTTCATTCAGGAATTGAAGATGGTATGTAGAGTGCTTCCTCCTCTGATTTTTTTCTCTTTATGGTACTAATGACTTCATGGATTGGACTAAAAGAGAATGAGTGGCTTGAACAGTTTGCCGGTTATGGATTAGCTGGATCATGTCAGCCCAGATGTGGGTTGACAACTTTCCCCAAAATAAGACTGGGTCTTACGTCAAATTTTGCTCCAAAAGACACATTAGTGCTTATATTTTGGTTAGGTCTTATTTTGGGGGAAAGACCGTACTAAATCCATCTGTCTAGCTGACAACCTTAACTGGGGCTTATTTTGGGGGCTGGGCTTATATTACAAGCAACCTGAAAAATCATGCTAGGGTTTATTTTCCAGTCTTTTTTTGGGGTGGGGGGACATGGTATAGGGATAGTCCTCAACAACCATTCATTTAGTTGTAAGTTTGAAGCTGCAACAGCAATGAAAAAAGTGACCCTCGCCCTTATGACCGTCACAACATCTCCAGGGTCTCATGATCAAAATTTAGACATTCGGCAACTGGGGTGTTTTTATGATGGATGCAGCATCCCAGGTCATGTTGACCCCCTGTTGTAACCTTCCCAGGTGACTTTCAATAAGAAAAGCTTAGATTGACTTAGGAACAGGGGTGGGCTTCTGGGGGTTTGCACAGGTTTGGGAGAACTTGATTCTGTGCAGTTCGGAGAAACCCCCAAATCCCACTCCTGGCTGGCCCCACTCACCCCTCCCCTCCCAGGAGTCCCCACACAATCCATTTTGGATGCAGGGCGCACACGGAGGCTTGGGGAGGGTGAAAAACAGGCCTACTGGAAGTTTGGGAAGGCCAGAAATGGGCATGCTTCCAGCCTCCAGAGGAAGCCATTTTCACCCTCCTGGAGGCTTGAGGAAAGCCTCCGGAGCTTGAGGAGGCCAAAAATGCCATCCCCCCCCCCCGCTGTGGTGCAGGAGGCCAACTAGGCCACGCCCATCCAGCAACTGGGCAGAGAACCCCTTGCTAACATTTTTGAAGCCCACCCCTGCTTAGGAACTACATGATTCACTCACCATGGCAAAAAAAAAGGTCATAAAATCAGGCATAACATGCTGACTACAGCCTGGCTTAGTGATGAAATTTTGATTCCTAATTGCAGTTGTAAGTCAAGGACACTTATATGTTTTTTTTCACAAAGCATGCCTTGGGATGATAGATGAACTGAATTCATAGGATGCCTTGGGTAAGATCTGAGTTTGGGATCAAGATTTCTGATGTCTGAATTTCTGTGCAACTACAAGGTAATCTCAGCTGCTCTGATGCCTTTTTTCCTAACATACTTCACGGGGTTATTGTGAAGATAAAATTGGACAAGATAATAAAATCAAAGAGTTGAGATAGGACCAGGCAAGTGAACAATAAAACAGATCTATGCAATCTGAAAAGGGATCGAGGAAGATAACATATTGGAATTCGTTTAGGAAAACTTTCCATCAGATTATGCTCTAGTTCTTTAAAGCCAGATTATACAACAGGCTGTCACTTAGGAACAATAGCAACTGTAGTCCTTATACATTTGGTAGCTATCCAGCTGGGAAAACCTGATGAATGGACCAGAGTTGTTTGAATCACGAGGATGATGTCGGATGAAATCTACAAGTCCACTTTTGATCTCACTTTCTTGTAGCTCCTAAAATTGGAAAGGAAGAAGAGGCTATTAGAAGACAGTAAATGCGCCTCTTTTGTGCATATATTGTCCAGAAATGCATGCAGCCACTGACTTTATTTAAGCATGGCCTTCAACACCCTGTAAGATTTGGGGGTGGGGGGGAGGAGAATTTAAAAGCACTATCATCTTTTTAGTGGTTTTCAGATCTTTCCAGAGCAGCCAGAGTTTTCAGTTCTTTTAGCCACAACTCTATTAAAAAGTTGTTGAGACTCTATAAAGAATGCAGAGAAGAACAACAAAGATAATTTGGGGACTGAAGGTTAAAACATATGAAGAACGGTTACAGGAACTGGGCATGGCTGGTCTAGTGAAGAGAAGGACCAATGGAGACATGATAGCAGTGTTCCCAATACTTGAGGGGCTGCCACAGAGAGGAGGGGATCAAGCTGTTTTCCAAAGTACTTGAAAGCCGGACAAGGAATAACCGATGGAAACTGATCAATGAGAGATTCAACCTAAAAATAAGGAGAAATTTTCTGATAGAAGCAGAGGTAGGTAGGTTCCTACAGGCTTGGACTGCTTTGGACGAGTAGGTAGTAGCTCAGCCTGCCACCCTCCTGAGTCAGTTCTATCAGCAGGGCCGCCATCTTGATTTTCGATTCTGCGCGTGCGCAGAACAACCGTCATTGCAAAAATGTAATTTTTTGCCCTTTTCTATGCGCTCGCGCAGACCTTTTCAGGTGCAAATGCGCACATGTGTGTAGCGTGCGTTTGGCACGCACATGTGAGAAGTGAGCCGACAGCAACCTAATCCTGGACAGAACAATTGACCAATGGAACAGCTTCCTTTCAGAAGTCATGGGAGCTTCATCCCTGGAAGCTTTCAAGAAGTGACTAGACTGCCATCTGTCAGAAATTGTGTGGCGTCTCCTGCGGGGGGGTTGGACTAGATGACCTACAGGGTCCCTTTCAACTCTGGTATTCTGTTATTTCTAGTGCACTGGGGGATTTTAAGGGGACAAAAATGATGCTTTATAGTTTGCTGATGCTTAAAGGATCCATTTTGTCCCAAATAAGATTTTTTTTCTTCAAGGGGCAACTGGACTTTTTTTTCTTTGGAAAAAAGCACTTTTGGGACAATCATGTCCTATATGAATGAGAATCTCCACAGAGATCCAATTTGTACTTAAAATTCTTTACACCCTCCCCCCTCCCAAAGATGATTCTTTGGACTTCACCTCCCTTGTTTAAATTTTTTTGATGTTCCTCAAAAAATCTGGGGCTGTCCTTCAGCTGATAGACATTTTGCACGCTTCAAATGCTTTATGTCCCACGATGATAATTCTTTGACCCTCAATCTTGTTTCAAGAGCTCCCATTAATGTTCCTCACAAGAACTGAGGCTATTCTTGAGACGATAGAAGTTTTGCATCCTTGCTTTAAGCAGCACACACTCTTCCTTCTCTTTACTTTTGGGAGCAAAATCAGCACACTCCATTCCACCACCCAAGGAAAGTTCTACCTGCCATGCCTTGCAATTATCACCTATTTTATTTCTCCCCCAACCCACGGGCATCAAACTCGATCACGTCACATGATATATCATTTTTTGCCTTTGTGGAGCTGGGGTGAGGGTGGTATTGGACGTGGCACATCTGGCCTGCAGGCCGCCAGTTTGACAGGCCTGCGGCCTAACCTCTTTATCCTATCAGATGAGAATCTGGCAACATCTGGCTTCCTGCGACTGGAAAATAGGCAGGATGATCCATTATCAATGTACAGATAGGCCTCAATTTACAATTCGTTCGAACTTATCACAGCCCTGAAAAAAGTGACTCATGACCGTTTTTCACACTTATGACCGTTGCACCATTCCCATGGTCAAAATCCAGACACTTAGCAACGGACTCATTTTTATGACGGTTGCAATGCAGGGGTTAAAACCTTTTCAAACTTCTCACAAGAATTTGGGGAAGCCAAATTCACTTAACAACCGTGTTACTATCAGAACAACTGCAGTGATTCACTTAACAACCATGGCAAGAAAGGTTGCAAACTTCTGACAACTGTCTCGCTTAGCGACAGAGGTTTTTGGCTCAATTGTGGTCGTAAGTCGAGGTCTGCCTGTCTGTCACAGGCCGGGTAGAAGTTTTGATGCGGGTTTTGCTAAATCCTTGTGCCTTTCCCTTAAAGACTATGTCTAACCTGTTATTCTCTTTCAGGAAATCAACTAGACAGATGTGAAATGAACTGCTTTCTCAGGCCAAGGAAGCTGTGAATTATTATTTAAGTAATAATAAATCGAAAGGACTATCTAAACAAAAGGGGTTCTAGCTGCGGCTAAGGTTCGGTGGGAGGCCAGGATGAATAAAGAATTCAAGATGGAACCATCAAGTCCCGTTCGAAGAGGCGAACTTCAGGAGGTCTGTGACGAAAAAGAGTCGAGCGGGCCTAGCAGAGCATCTGTAATCTCGGAGCTTCTGTTCATCACTTCGGCGGAGCAAAAGTTGTGGAAACAGCTTCTGGAGGTCCTCTCTCCATCCCTTTGGGAAGTTGAGGTTTCAGGAGGCCCCCAATGCGATTCGCCAGCCATTTCTTTCACTGGCTCCCCCGAAGTGGTTGGGAGAGCCAAAGAATCCCTCAGCAAATTGCTTATTTTCGTAGGCTCCCAGATTCAGGTCAACCAGATGGATGTCCCACACCTCAAAGCAGCTGGGTTCTTCCTACTCCAGGAGGGATGCTACCTTTTCCTTTGGGAAGGAGAAGCTTCTCACCTCAGGGCGGATGCCGTGGTGAGGATCGGCAGCAACGGCGGTGGCCTGGACTGTGGAAATGCTGTGCTCGCTCAGAGGGTGTGGAGCCCAAAAGGGTATCTCTATACAAATTTGGATATTCATTTCTCATCTCCACCCACAGCTGAAGTAGCAGCCGGGATGGTAAAATTGGCTTTGGAAGCCGCCTGGCAAAAAAATTTCCAGTCTGTAGTTGTAACCTACTCAGGCCCTTCGATCTCTGCAACCGAAGCTGAGGTAATCATTCTTGCAATGGAGGCTTTTAGGAAAGATCACCCTGTGGAGCCCTTCAAAAGCCTCCACGTCGTCTTTGGAGATGGACCTGCCACTACGCTGTTCTGCAAGGCATGTGAAGAGCACTGGTCCCCTGGAAAGGATGACTCAGAGAAGTTAAGAAACATCCTATTGTCTTTGGAGTCCACCAAGATTGAGGTAGTAACTACCGGCCCTGATATAAAGAAAAAAGTAAGTATTTGTTATTTATTGATTTATTTTAAAGAAAAAAAATCAGTTGCAGGCAGTCCTTGACTTACAAGCATACTTTTCGTGCTCTTTGAAAAAAGTGACTCACTGAAAAAAGTGACTTGAAGAATTCTGTTCTGTCCTGATCCAGTCTACTTTTAGATTCATAAATCAAAATAGAGGTATAAATATAGGTATGGGTATAGGTATTAATATATATCTATCCTCTCCTCTACTCTCCATCCTATTCTATCCTACTTTACTTCTATCCTGTCCTACTCTACTCCTATCCCATCCCGTCCCATCCCATCCCACTCCTATTATATTCTATTATATTCTACTCTACTCTACTCTTATTCTATTTCTATTTCTATTTCTACTCTACTCTACTCTTATTCTATCTCTATTCTATTCTACTCTACTCTTATTCTATTTCTATTTCTACTCTACTCTTATTCTATCTCTATTCTATTCTACTCTACTCTTATTCTATTTCTACTCTATTCTACTCTACTCTACTCTTATTCTATTTCTATTTCTACTCTACTCTATTCTACTCTACTCTATTTCTACTCTACTTATTCTATTTCTATTTCTACTCTACTCTTATTCTATTTCTATTTCTCTACTCTACTCTATTCTATTCTACTCTACTCTATTTCTACTCTACTCTTATTCTATTTCTATTTCTACTCTACTCTACTCTTATTCTATTTCTATTTCTACTCTACCCTACGCAAGACATTTTTTCACTCTTACAATTGTTGTGATATCCCCGTGATTTTCACATGATCAAAATTCAGACACTTGACAACTGGCATGTATTTATGACCGTTGCAGTGTCCTGGGGTCACGTGATCCCCTTTTCTGTCTTACTGGCAAGCAAAGTCAATGAGGAAGCCAGATTCACTTAACAACCCTGTTACTAACTTAACAGCCGCAATGATTCACTTAACACCTGTGGCAAGAAAGGTCGTAAAATGGGAGAAAAACTTGCTCAACGGTTTTGCTTAGCAACAGAATTGTTGGGCTCAATGGTGGTCATAAGTTGAGGACTGCCAGTATTTATTCGTCAGGAACAGAAAGGAAAAAAAAAAAGGGGGGGGGGAATAACATGGACATGTGAAAAGGGTGTGTGTTTGGTGCAATTGTTTTTTTAAAAAGTTTCACTAGGTTTTACTTAAACAACCTTGCATTGTTTTTGACAGGTTTTCTGTGAATTCCTGATACTAGTTTTGATTGTGACAGCACAGAAGTATGTGTAATAAATAAATAAGTAGCTAAATGCAGGATTAGATAAGCAGCAGACCAGGATTTTCCTCAGATGATTGGAAATGGATGAGTAATGGCCTACAGACGTTTCCTCATTAGAGATTTAGAACTGCTTAATAGTCATCCCACAATCATTGTGGCAGGATAAAAGTGAGGTAAATAGCTTTTGTGTTGCCACGGTGATGATTGGTTAATAGGGGAAACCACTCAAAGAAAAAAAACAACAAGTTAAGATTCTCATATTTTGTGCAACAACAGTTACTCAAACCACAACCCAAGGGTGTTTATGCAGCGGTGGGTTTCAAATCCCGTTCCAACTGGTACGGTTGGAACAGGGCCAGCGACGTCCTGTTTTCAGAAAATACGACTTCAGCAACAGAGTGGTCAACGCCTGGAATGCTCTACCCGACTCTGTTGTTACATCCTCAAACCCCCCACAGCTTCAACCTTAAACTGTCTACTGTGGACCACACCCCATTCCTAAGAGGTCTATAAAGGGGGCCGTGCATAAGCGCACTAACGTACCTACCGTCCCTGTCCTACTGTCCCCATTTATTTGTACTTATTTCCTTTGTTCATGTCCATGTTTATACTTATACCTGTTATCTTGTACATGTTTGACAAACTAAATAAGTGAATAAAATAAAATAAAGTTATTCTTCCCCGCTGCTGTTCTGAGTTAGGCCCCCAAGCTTTTACTTTTTGAATCGGGAAAAGAAACAGCTGTGGTTCCATGCTATTTTTAAAACCCATGGAACTTCAGTTTCCATAATCCTGTGTGCGCCCACTATATTAATATGATGGAGGAGATCGGCTTTGGAGGAGTTGCAACAGGCAAGAGAAGACCAAACTTTCCTTTGTATTGGGGCCCTGAACTGAGGAGCAGTTGTTGATTAAATTTACATCTCATACAGGGGTAGGACTCAAAAATTTTAGCAACTGGTACTCTGCCTGGTTGTTGGGTGGGTGTGGCCATGGTGGGCGTGGCCTACTCGGCCTCCTGCACCATGGCCGGGGAGGGGAGTTTTCACCCTCCCCAGGCTCCGGAGACTTCCTTCAAACCTTCGGGAGGGTGAAAACGGCCTTCTCTAGAGGCTGAAAACAGGCCTCAACTTCCGGAAGGCCTGTTTTTTTGCCTTCCAAGAGCCTCTGCCGTGCAGTTACCTGGCATCCCAAACGGGCCAGGTGGAGACTTCTGGGAGGGGCAGGGTGGGATGGGCGGGGCCAGCTAGTCCTTGCAACTACCGGTTCAGTGAACCGGATGTAAAATTAGCATCTGGTTCGCCCAAACCAGTCTGAACCGACTGAATTCCACCTTTGATCTCACCTCATGATTCTGGGGGCTTACAATAAGTGAAAGCATAAAACATCCATGACGTGTCAGAAATTGGGCTGCTGGTCATTTGCTTTTAAAGAAGGGGGTGATCTTGGAGGTAAGGTCAAGCTTTTTCTCTTTGTGCCTCTTTTTACTTTGAATATATCTGATTGAGTTTTTGCCCCTTTTTTTTCCTTGGTGGGCAGGCAGATGTGGTGGTTCTTCCCCTGGTTCTGGATCCTAATGGGCTGGACTGGGGCCCAGGAGTCCATGCCGTCAGCCAGAAGGCTCTGCAGACTTTCCCCCAATGCTGTGACCTGTCTCCAGGGGACATTCTTTCGGTGTCAGCTTCAGCCTTTCCAGAACTTGACTGCAGAATGATATACCTAGTAAGGTTTGATGATGATCTGCAATGGAAGCCTAAAGAAGGACATGAGGAGTGATAAACAGGACAGAAGCTATTATGTTGATGCCCAATATCTGTCTTTGTGTGTTTTCCTTCCTTCCCTCCTATCCACCCTCCTTCCTTCCTTCCTTCCTTCCTTCCTTCCTTCCTTCCTTCCTTCCTTCCTTCCTTCCTTCCTATCCACCTCCCTCCCTCCCTCCCTCCCTTTCCTCCCTTTCCTTCCTTTCCTTCCTTCCCTCCTATCCACCTTCCTATCCACCTTCCTTCCTTCCTTCCATCCTTCCTATCCACCTCCCTCCCTCCCTCCCTTTCCTTCCTTCCCTCCTATCCACCTTCCTCCCTCCCTTTCCTTCCTTCCCTCCTATCCACCTTCCTCCCTTCCTTTCCTTCCTTCCCTCCTATCCACCTTCCTCCCTTTCCTTCCTTCCCTCCTATCCACCTACCTTCCTTCCCTTCCTTCCTTCCTTCCTTCCTTCCTTCCTTCCTTCCTATCCACCTCCCTCCCTCCCTCCCTTTCCTTCCTTCCCTCCTATCCACCTTCCTATCCACCTACCTTCCTTCCCTTCCTTCCTTCCTTCCATCCTTCCTATCCACCTCCCTCCCTCCCTCCCTTTCCTTCCTTCCCTCCTATCCACCTTCCTCCCTTCCTTTCCTTCCTTTCCTTCCATCCATCCTTCCATCCTTCCTATCCACCTCCCTCCCTTTCCTTCCTTCCCTCCTATCCACCTTCCTATCCACCTACCTTCCTTCCCTTCCTTCCTTCCTTCCTTCCTTCCTTCCTTCCTTCCTTCCTTCCTTCCTTCCTATCCACCTCCCTCCCTCCCTCCCTTTCCTTCCTTCCCTCCTATCCACCTTCCTCCCTCCCTTTCCTTCCTTCCCTCCTATCCACCTTCCTCCCTTCCTTTCCTTCCTTTCCTTCCATCCATCCTTCCATCCTTCCTATCCACCTCCCTCCCTTTCCTTCCTTCCCTCCTATCCACCTTCCTATCCACCTACCTTCCTTCCCTTCCTTCCTTCCTTCCTTCCTTCCTTCCTTCCTATCCACCTCCCTCCCTCCCTTTCCTTCCTTCCTTCCTTCCTTCCATCCTTCCTATCCACCTCCCTCCCTCCCTCCCTTTCCTTCCTTCCCTCCTATCCACCTTCCTATCCACCTTCCTTCCTTCCTTCCTTCCTTCCTTCCTTCCTTCCTTCCTTCCTTCCATCCATACATCCATCCATACATCCACCTCCCTCCCTCCCTTTCCTTCCTTCCCTCCTATCCACCTTCCTCCCTTCCTTTCCTTCCTTTCCTTCCATCCATCCTTCCATCCTTCCTATCCACCTCCCTCCCTTTCCTTCCTTCCCTCCTATCCACCTTCCTCCCTTCCTTTCCTTCCTTCCATCCATCCTTCCATCCTTCCATCCTTCCTATCCACCTCCCTCCCTCCCGCCCTTTCCTTCCTTCCCGCCTATCCACCTTCCTATCCACCTTCCTTCCTTCCTTCCTTCCTTCCTTCCTTCCTTCCTTCCATCCATACATCCATCCATACATCCACCTCCCTCCCTCCCTTTCCTTCCTTCCCTCCTATCCACCTTCCTTCCTTTCCTTCCTTCCATCCATCCACCTTCCTCCCTCCCTTTCCTTCCTTCCCTCCTATCCACCTTCCTCCCTTCCTTTCCTTCCTTTCCTTCCATCCATCCTTCCATCCTTCCTATCCACCTCCCTCCCTTTCCTTCCTTCCCTCCTATCCACCTTCCTATCCACCTACCTTCCTTCCCTTCCTTCCTTCTTCCTTCCTTCCTTCCTTCCTTCCTTCCTATCCACCTCCCTCCCTCCCTTTCCTTCCTTCCTTCCTTCCTTCCTTCCTTCCATCCTTCCTATCCACCTCCCTCCCTCCCTCCCTTTCCTTCCTTCCCTCCTATCCACCTTCCTATCCACCTTCCTTCCTTCCTTCCTTCCTTCCTTCCTTCCTTTCCTTCCTTCCATCCATCCATCCTTCCTTCCTTCCTTCCATCCTTCCTTCCTTCCTTCCTTCCTTCCATCCATCCATCCTTCCTATCCACCTTCCTTCCTTCCTTCCTTCCTTCCTTCATATCCACCTCCCTCCCTCCCTTTCCTTCCTTCCCTCCTATCCACCTTCCTTCCTTCCTTCCATCCTTCCTTCCATCCATCCTTCCTATCCACCTTCCTCCTTTCCTTCCTTCCCTCCTATCCACCTTCCTATCCACCTTCCTTCCTTCCTTCCATCCTTCCTTCCTTCATATCCACCTCCCTCCCTCCCTTTCCTTCCTTCCCTCCTATCCACCTTCCTTCCTTCCTTCCATCCTTCCTTCCATCCATCCTTCCTTCCTTCCTTCCATCCTTCCTTCCTTCCTTCCTTCCTTCCTTCCTTCCTTCCATCCATCCTTCCTTCCTTCCTTCCTTCCTTCCTTCCTTCCTTCCTTCCTTCCTTCCATCCATCCATCCTTCCATCTCCTATCCACCTCCCTCCCTTTCCTTCCTTCCCTCCTATCCACCTTCCTTCCTTCCTTCCATCCTTCCTTCCATCCATCCTTCCTATCCACCTTCCTCCCTTCCTTTCCTTCCTTCCTTCCATCCATCCATCCATCCTTCCATCCTTCCTATCCACCTCCCTCCCTTTCCTTCCTTCCCTCCTATCCACCTTCCTTCCTTCCTTCCATCCTTCCTTCCATCCATCCTTCCTATCCACCTTCCTCCCTTTCCTTCCTTCCCTCCTATCCACCTTCCTTCCTTCCTTCCATCCTTCCTTCCATCCATCCTTCCTATCCACCTTCCTCCCTTCCTTTCCTTCCTTCCTTCCTTCCATCCATCCATCCATCCTTCCTATCCACCCCCCTCCCTCCCTTTCCTTCCTTCCCTCCTATCCACATTCTATCCACCTCCCTCCCTTTCCTTCCTTCCCTCCTATCCACATTCTATCCACCTCCTTCCCTTCCTTCCTTCCCTCCTTCCATCCATCCTTCCTATCCACCTCCCTCCCTTTCCTTCCTTCCCTCCTATCCACCTTCCTTCCTTCCTTCCATCCTTCCTTCCATCCATCCTTCCTATCCACCTTCCTCCCTTTCCTTCCTTCCCTCCTATCCACCTTCCTTCCTTCCTTCCATCCATCCATCCTTCCATCCTTCCTATCCACCTCCCTCCCTTTCCTTCCTTCCCTCCTATCCACCTTCCTTCCTTCCTTCCATCCTTCCTTCCATCCATCCTTCCTATCCACCTTCCTCCCTTCCTTTCCTTCCTTCCTTCCTTCCATCCATCCATCCATCCTTCCATCCTTCCTATCCACCTCCCTCCCTTTCCTTCCTTCCCTCCTATCCACCTTCCTTCCTTCCTTCCATCCTTCCTTCCATCCATCCTTCCTATCCACCTTCCTCCCTTTCCTTCCTTCCCTCCTATCCACCTTCCTTCCTTCCTTCCATCCTTCCTTCCATCCATCCTTCCTTCCTTCCTTCCATCCTTCCTTCCTTCCTTCCTTCCATCCATCCTTCCTTCCTTCCTTCCATCCATCCTTCCTTCCTTCCTTCCATCCTTCCTTCCTTCCTTCCTTCCTTCCATCCATCCTTCCTTCCTTCCTTCCATCCATCCTTCCTTCCTTCCTTCCTTCCTTCCATCCATCCATCCTTCCTATCCACCTCCCTCCCTCCCTTTCCTTCCTTCCCTCCTATCCACATTCTATCCACCTCCTTCCCTTCCTTCCTTCCCTCCTTCCTTCCATCCATCCATCCATCCTTCCATCCTTCCTATCCACCTCCCTCCCTTTCCTTCCTTCCCTCCTATCCACCTTCCTTCCTTCCTTCCATCCTTCCTTCCATCCATCCTTCCTATCCACCTTCCTCCCTTTCCTTCCTTCCCTCCTATCCACCTTCCTTCCTTCCTTCCTTCCATCCTTCCTTCCATCCATCCTTCCTATCCACCTTCCTCCCTTTCCTTCCTTCCCTCCTATCCACCTTCCTTCCTTCCTTCCATCCTTCCTTCCATCCATCCTTCCTATCCACCTTCCTCCCTTCCTTTCCTTCCTTCCTTCCTTCCATCCATCCATCCATCCTTCCATCCTTCCTATCCACCTCCCTCCCTTTCCTTCCTTCCCTCCTATCCACCTTCCTTCCTTCCTTCCATCCTTCCTTCCATCCATCCTTCCTATCCACCTCCCTCCCTTTCCTTCCTTCGCTCCTATCCACCTTCCTCCCTTCCTTTCCTTCCTTCCTTCCTTCCATCCTTCCTCCCTTCCTTCCTTCCCTCCTATCCACCTTCCTCCCTTCCTTTCCTTCCTTCCTTCCTTCCTTCCTTCCTTCCTTCCATCCTTCCTATCCACTTCTTCCCTTCCTTTCCTTCCTTCGCTCCTATCCACCTTCCTCCCTTCCTTTCCTTCCTTCCTTCCTTCCTTCCTATCCACCTCCCTCCCTCCCTTTCCTTCCTTCCCTCCTATCCACCTTCCTATCCACCTTCCTTCCTTTCCTTCCTTCCTTCCTTCCATCCATCCTTCCTATCCACCTTCCTCCCTTCCTTTCCTTCCTTCCTTCCTTCCATCCATCCATCCATCCTTCCTATCCACCCCCCTCCCTCCCTTTCCTTCCTTCCCTCCTATCCACATTCTATCCACCTCCTTCCCTTCCTTCCTTCCTTCCTTCCTTCCATCCATCCTTCCATCCTTCCTATCCACCTCCCTCCCTTTCCTTCCTTCCCTCCTATCCACCTTCCTTCCTTCCTTCCATCCTTCCTTCCATCCATCCTTCCTATCCACCTTCCTCCCTTTCCTTCCTTCCCTCCTATCCACCTTCCTCCCTTCCTTTCCTTTCCTTCCTTCCTTCCTTCCATCCTTCCTTCCTTCCTTCCTTCCTTCCTTCCTTCCCTCCTATCCACCTTCCTTCCTTCCTTCCATCCTTCCTTCCATCCATCCTTCCTATCCACCTTCCTCCCTTTCCTTCCTTCGCTCCTATCCACCTTCCTCCCTTCCTTTCCTTTCCTTCCTTCCTTCCTTCCCTCCTATCCACCTTCCTCCCTTCCTTCCCTTCCTTCCTTCCTTCCATCCTTCCTTCCTTCCTTCCTTCCTTCCTTCCTTCCTTCCTTCCATCCTTCCTATCCACCTTCTTCCCTTCCTTTCCTTCCTTCGCTCCTATCCACCTTCCTCCCTTCCTTTCCTTTCCTTCCTTCCTTCCTTCCTTCCCTCCTATCCACCTTCCTATCCACCTTCCTCCCTTCCTTTCCTTCCTTCCTTCCTTCCTTCCATCCATCCATCCATCCTTCCTATCCACCCCCCTCCCTCCCTTTCCTTCCTTCCCTCCTATACACCTTCCTATCCACCTTCCTTCCTTCCTTCCTTCCTTCCATCCATCCATCCTTCCATCCTTCCTATCC